>NC_142770.1:28033344-28339826 GCF_988280905.1 Pimephales promelas
TTTTCCGATCACATGATGCTGTCTTGCACTCTTTCACTTCCCACGGGTGTGACTGCAGGGGGAGGGCTGTGGAAGCTGAACTGTTCCCTGTTAGAAGACGAGGAAGTGGTAAAAGAGTATAGGGAGCAGTTCAGCCAATGGCAGACCCTCCAGGACTTTTATGACTCACGTGCACAGTGGTGGGAGATGGTGAAACATAGGACAGGACGGTTTTTTAAACAAATTGGGAGAGAAAAAAAGAATAAAGAAAAAAGACGCATGATGGGGTTGCAAAAAAGACTGCAGAGATATTTTAACCTTTTAAACAATGGATTGGATTTTACAAATGAAATAAAAGAAGTAAAGAAAGAAATGTCAGATCTGTCTGAAATAAAGAGCAAAGGTGTCATTTTAAGATGTAAAGAAAGGGAGTTAGAGGAAGGAGAGAAGTGTACCAGATATTTTTTTAAAAAGACAATAGCTCGGGGAGGGTCCATTAATGCTTTAAAAACTTTTAGAGGGGAGGAAGTAAACACAACTGACCGGATTTTAGGGGAAATTGAAAGTTTTTACAGTAATTTATATGACACTAAAGAGGTACACAATGGCACCTTAGAGGACGTTTTAGGGGTTTTAGATAAAAAAGTTAAGAGTCCAAATGTGCTTTTATCCCAGGATTTTAATCTTTTAGAGTTGACAAAAGCTGTAAAGGGTTTTAAGAAGGGGAAGTCACCGGGCATGGACGGACTCCCCTTTGAGTTTTACCTGACTTTCTGGGACATTTTAGCACACGACTTACTTACAGTTTTTAAAGAATTTGAGACTCTTGACAGACTTCCAGACAGCTTTAGAGTAGGGATAGTTACACTACTGTACAAAAAAGGAGACAAGACTGACTTAAGAAACTGGCGACCAATCACTCTTTTAAATTATGATTGTAAACTTTTTAGTAAAATTTTAGCTACACGCATGTCGGCCGTTTTAGAGGACGTAATCCACCTGGATCAAGCTTGCGCTGTGCCCGGCAGGAAGATCACGGACAGCCTAATACTGATCAGAGACGCCATCTGTTATGCGAGAGACAGAAACATTCGGCTTGTAGTCCTAAATTTAGACTTCGAAAAAGCATTTGATCGAGTTTCGCACCAGTACCTCCTTCAGGTACTGCAAAAAATGGGCTTTTCTGAGAGGTTTCTAGCTTGGGTGGGACTGCTGTATGAGGACTTAGGCAGCAAAATTCTTGTAAATGGGCATCTTACCAAAGCTGTAAATATCCGCAGCGGTGTCCGTCAGGGGTGTCCCTTATCTCCCCTTCTGTACGTGGCTTGTATTGAGCCACTGGCACAAATCTTGAGAAGGGATAAATGGATTAAAGGACTAGACATCCCAGGAACTGGTGGACTGACGGCGACCTGTGTTTTATATATGGACGACGTGACCCTTTTAGCGACTGACCTTTTATCGGTACGAAGAGCAATGGACTTGACTGACTGGTACGGTCGGGCCTCGGGCGCCAAGCTTAACAGGAGTAAGTCCGAGGCCCTGCTCTTCGGGCCGTGGGGGAACGTTGACAAAGGCGGACTAGATTTGGATTTTAAAGATAATAATTTGAAAATTTTAGGTGTGAAATTTGACAGGGAGGGTGGAGGACAGGGTAACTGGACTGACATGTTAGGGAAAGTTAGGCAAAGACTGGGCTTTTGGGGACTAAGACAACTGACGTATGAAGGCAAGATTTTAATTTTTAAAGCTGTGATTTTACCACTGATTTTACTTGTCTGTTCTGTTTTTAGTCCCCCAAGACGATTCCTAGCCAAGTTGGAGAGGGCGGTATTTTATTTCCTGTGGGGGTCCAAGTGGGAAAGACTCAAGAGGGAGGTCGTCAAAAAGAAAAAAGAGAATGGCGGGAAAGGCCTCCCAGACCCCCACCTGTTTTTAGGCAGCCGCTTTGCCGCCCTCCACATCCAGTATGCACTGACCCCATCCAGAGAACACAAGACAGCAGCCATGACCCGATTCTGGATGGGGTCATACCTAAGAAGCTTGAAAATTTTACCCATTGATCTTAAAAGTCCAGTGTCTTTTAATTTGTCAAAAGAACATCTTTTTATTAAGACATTTTTAAAGAAATACCTTTTAGAAACAAATGATGCCACTATTTTAACTAACCACAAGTCTCTTGTCTCTCTTGTGCAGGATCGAGAATCGGTGAGTCCAGTTCCAGGCCTCACACTAGGTGAGGCCAAAGACGTTTGGAGGAACGCAGCCCACCCAGCTCTCCAGAACAGGCTCAAGGACTTGTCGTGGATGGTGGCTCATGAGATCCTCCCGGTCAGGGCGGTCATGCACTCCAGAGGCATGGCCAAAAACCCCACCTGCCCACGGTCCGGATGTGGTTCCCCGGAGACCGTCCAACATCTGCTCTGGGAGTGCGGTGCTGCGCGGGACCTGTGGGCCAAGACCAGCCCCCTGGTTTTCCCGTGCCTGCCGGCGGGTCGGGCCCAGGTGGGATACAGGCTCGCCATCCTGGGGGTGGGTCAGGGCTTGAAGGAGCTAACATCACAGCAATTTACCTCGCTCTGGCTCACCCTCAACCATATCAAGGATGCCATCTGGGCCACCAGAAACCTGCTGGTGGGGAAACGCGTTACGGTGCCCCTCCACGCGTGCGAGCAATTAGTTAGATCTGCGCTGCAGGAGGCGCCGGACGTCGTCATTCGGATGGGGGGGCTGGGGTCACACCAAAGAGGTCCCGGCCACCCCCGACCCTGGCCGCCCGTAGATGCACCCTCACCACACCGGCTACGGGAACAGCGGGCCAGCGGGCCGGAGGAGAGGGGATCTCCGCTGGGCGCTGGAAGCGAGGAGTCCGGGGCCTGTTCTGGAGACCTGGAGTGAATGGACATTCTTGACAGGGACTCACCCTCGATCCTGTACAAGAGATGTTTTATGTGGCATAATTTATTGTTTTATTGGTTTTTATCTGACATGTTTTATTGTTTTATTCCTATTATTTAAACCATTTACCTTTCTTTTAAAACATACATGGACTTTTTACACAACACACAAACACAAGAAACTTTTAACAGTAAATAATGTGTCCCTTTTAATATGTGTAAAAATGTGATCTAAAAGAAAAAATGTACATGCAAATGGAAATAATGGAATGACACTGTGACAATAAAACTTTTCGAAAGAAAGAAAAAATCTGTTCTTATCAGTTTAATATCTGATACGTGCCCTACCCGGGCACCACATATTAAATTGATTTTTGGTCCTGGGAGATGGAATAGGGGCTTGCTCCGTCCACTCCACGCATCGACCCGGTATTGCAGTACTTCTGGGAACGGTGCACCCTCCTAAAGTGTTCAATGAAAGAAATGTAGTGGTCTTGTGTGGCAGACGGTGATAATGGAGCTAGTGTGAGTGGGTGTTGTAGGTGATCATGTGCTATACTAGCCTGGGTAGAATTGTGGTGTAAAAACAAGACAAAAAGGAACCCCTGTTCCTCTGTCGGTTTAACATCTGATCCGTCCACTATTCGGGGACGGCGCATTATGTACATTTATGGCTCATGGAGCCGGATGCGGAGCGTGCAAAAAAAAAAAAAAAAGCCCCTTTTTTGACTGGCAAACCGCTGGTGAGGATTGGGGAGAGGGACAGGGTGCTTCTGACTGAAGGCCTGGGAATTCATACTTACCTGGCAGGGGAGACACCATGATCAGGAAGGTGGTTCACCCAGGGCGAGGCTTGGCCATTGCACTCTGGATTGTGCTGACCCCTGCGAATTCCCCAAATGTGGGAATCTCGACTGCATAATTTATGGTAGTGGGGGACTGCGTTCGCGCTCTCCCCTGGACAACACTGGTTAAAAGGGCAGATTGTTAAAGCTCCACTTGAGGTTCTTTTGTTTTGTTTTTTTTCTCCACTTCTTCAATATCCAGAGGCAGTCCAGAGAGTTGAACTGCGGCGGTTGCTCGAGAGATACGAAACAGTCTAGGACCGGTCTGTGTGAGGAGGGTTTTCTTTTTTCTCCTCAATTCTTCAAATAGTCTCCAATATTTGACGGACGACTTAGTTCACAGCAGTTGTCCTGGAGGCAAAGTTGTTCGGAATGAGGAGTTCTATCATGTGGTATGAAAACATTGTGCACGTGTGAAACGTCACGTGATACACAGCCACCCATGTTGTGTTTTTTTCTGTTTACAGCGCCACCAAGTGGCCAGTCGCCGCATTCCTCTTCACGTGACCACGGGCTGAGCCCGTACACAGGTGTACCGAGTTGGGTGCAATTGTCTCATTCCGTTGGAGAGTTATAGCCGTTCAAGTAAAGCCCGCCTCGCCCACCCCCAACGTTTTGGCGTACCGTCGCCAACGTGGATGGAAATTCCAACTGTTTCCCGATCCCTGTTGGCAGTCAGACTCCAGAGAATCTTTCTGCACCGGTTTGGGTCAGATCGGGCAAAAAACCTAGGACTAGTGTGCAAAAGTAGGTTTTTCAGAAAATCCAAAATACCCGAAAATCTCGCCAGCGCGACCACCCAATCCGAGGCATGCATCTTGTTCGGCTCGAGCCAAGGATTCCGGTGATGTAAGACACTTGGGTCTGCGACCGACGGTCGAGGAGTTACGAGCCATTTCGTACTTTTGATCGCTGCAGCGCCACCTTGGGGCCGATCGGGGCGAGCCTTGGTGAGGTTGTAGTACCGGGCCGGTCCTACCATCCCTCAGAGTTTCAAGTCTCTACCACGGACGCTTTGGTCTGCCCGCTCACTTTTAAGGCGGAATGTTGATGATCCAAAATCCCAGGTTGCACTCCAGAGTGTCTTTGCTGTGCACTCTGTTGTGATCCATTTTCGGTGTCAACCAATCTGAGCTGAGCTTGTTTGCCGGCGACCTTAGACCCTCTCGCCGCGGCCCAGGTGGGCGTGGCCTTTGCCGGCTCCCCCGCCTCGGCGTCGCTGCGTCATCGCTTCTCGGCCTTTTGGCTAAGATCAAGTGTCTGGTCCCAAGGTAGAGACAGCGATCGCCTCTTGGAGGTTTTTCCGGCTCGGGTCCTTCCGTGACTTGAGCCTCAAACTTTTGAGAGGTACATTGATCCAGCTGCTTTTATTCCGGTTCGGTTTTAAGGTAAGACCTTTTTATCTATTTATTTATTTATTTATTTATTTATTGTTTTAAGTTTTAGGCTGTTGGTGCCTCCACCATGTCGGCTGCCCGTGCCGGCATGCGGAGGCACCACAGCGTGCGGTTTTTATTTAAAGAGGTGAATGGTAAGCTCCTGGGGTTGTCACGTCTTGACTTCTCCAGGAAGCTGATCCAGAAAACCCTCAATTTTAAACCTGATGACTTGAACTGCTTGGTAACTCTCCCCCTGAACAAAGGTTTTGATTTAAGTTTCAAAAGCGCTTCCCTGTTAACTGAATTCTGGCAAAGGTTTGATGCATGCAAAGCCCAGTTTTCAATGTTTACTGTGGAAAAACTTTCTGACAATTCACTTAAAACCGTGATTGTCAGGATGTTTAATGAAACTGTGAATGGAGAAGACATTTGTGTCTGGTTGGGTAGATTTTGCACTGTTCGGGGGCAACCAGTCAAAGTGTTAGATGAAGACGGCATCTGGAATTGCTCCTGGCGAATTCCCATTAAACAATGGGAAGACGCCGGGGGCTACCAGGGCCTGAAACACCTACCTTCAATGATTGTGTTGGGAGAGAACAGAGGCTACATTCACTATCAAGGAATGCCTAAATTGTGCAGAAAGTGTGGGAGAATGGGGCATTTAGCCGATGCATGCAATGAATTAACATGTGGGAAGTGTAGAGGAATTGGTCATACTTTTGAAGAATGTACCATTGGCAGAAGGTGTAATCTTTGTGGTGAAACTAACCATCTCTACAGAGATTGCCCTAAAAGTTTTGCCAACAAATTGAAAGGTAACAAAATGGCCGCCCCACATGTGGAACAAACAAAAGAGCAAAGGAAGGAGGAGGCGGTCCCTGAGGTTTTGGCGGGAAATTCTATTTCCCAGCCAGCCTCAGGGAGTGGGCAGGAGGAAGGAAGTGGGGCGGCCATAGGGGCGGAGCCAAGTTTTAACAGCAAACAGAGTGAGGAAGCCGTTCCCCAACAAGAGATAAGCGAAAACAAAATAGAGGAGGAGGATGTAACGGCTTCCTCGCTCTACACCGTATCGGAGGTTAGCGTGGTGGATAGTGGGGGTGAATCCGAGGGTTCACTTCCCAATGCTCAGGTGCAAAAAAGGTCTGCGAGATCTCCTCTGCTTCAAACAGAGGAGAAAAGGCTGCGGGCATCGCTCCGGCTAGATAGTACCTCCTTGGTAGATCTAGACCGTGTGTGGCCCGCAGATTCTCCCAATGAAGTCTCCTTTTTGCACGTTAAGCTAATAACATCGTCGCCGAAGGATCCACAAGAGGCCCTCTCTGTGGACTCCAAGGTGACGAGCATTTGCCCTCCTGATCCCAGTTTTTCTGGGGAAAAGGAGAAGCAAGTGATACATGACATAACATGATTTTAATGTAACTTTCTGCAGTCTTTTGGTTTTATTCTTCTATTAATGCTTGTATTTTTAACCATACTGCTCATGGCCCTCACTATCTCTACAATCAATGTGAGAAGTGTGAGGTCTACTCTGCGAGCACAGAGTGTGTTATCCTTTTTAAAAACTTTTAAGTCAGATGTGTTTTTATTGCAAGAATGTGGTTTGCCTTTTTTAACAAATTACAGGAAGTGGGAGGAGATTTGGACCCCAGGATTTTCCATTTGGAGTGGGTCCAATTTTAACAAAAATGACGGTGTTGCTATTTTAATCAAAAATCCCAACCTTTTGGTGAAGGGCAGCACTGTGGTGAGGGACGGGCGGGCAATTTTAGCAAATCTGACTTTTTTAGGTAAGGATCTTAATATTTTAAATATGTATGGTTTTACAGAAAAAAATAACAGGTATGAGCTTTTAGAAGACTCGCAACCCCACATGCTAGGCAGGGCTCCCCTAGTGGTAGCAGGGGATTTTAATTGTGTTTTATCAAAAAATGACAGAAAGAGGGTAGGAGATGATTTTAAGGTAGACAAGACATCGGTTTTATTACAAAATATAGTCAAAGATTTTAAGTTAGTCGACTGTTTTAAAACAATGCATCAAAGAGAGGAGGGCTTCACCTGGTTCAGTGGTGACGGTGCCAGAGCCTCTCGAATTGACTATGTTTTTACAAGGGACCTCCCGCCGACCGATGCTACATTGACCCCCCTCTTTTTTTCCGATCACATGATGCTGTCTTGCACTCTTTCACTTCCCACGGGTGTGACTGCAGGGGGAGGGCTGTGGAAGCTGAACTGTTCCCTGTTAGAAGACGAGGAAGTGGTAAAAGAGTATAGGGAGCAGTTCAGCCAATGGCAGACCCTCCAGGACTTTTATGACTCACGTGCACAGTGGTGGGAGATGGTGAAACATAGGACAGGACGGTTTTTTAAACAAATTGGGAGAGAAAAAAAGAATAAAGAAAAAAGACGCATGATGGGGTTGCAAAAAAGACTGCAGAGATATTTTAACCTTTTAAACAATGGATTGGATTTTACAAATGAAATAAAAGAAGTAAAGAAAGAAATGTCAGATCTGTCTGAAATAAAGAGCAAAGGTGTCATTTTAAGATGTAAAGAAAGGGAGTTAGAGGAAGGAGAGAAGTGTACCAGATATTTTTTTAAAAAGACAATAGCTCGGGGAGGGTCCATTAATGCTTTAAAAACTTTTAGAGGGGAGGAAGTAAACACAACTGACCGGATTTTAGGGGAAATTGAAAGTTTTTACAGTAATTTATATGACACTAAAGAGGTACACAATGGCACCTTAGAGGACGTTTTAGGGGTTTTAGATAAAAAAGTTAAGAGTCCAAATGTGCTTTTATCCCAGGATTTTAATCTTTTAGAGTTGACAAAAGCTGTAAAGGGTTTTAAGAAGGGGAAGTCACCGGGCATGGACGGACTCCCCTTTGAGTTTTACCTGACTTTCTGGGACATTTTAGCACACGACTTACTTACAGTTTTTAAAGAATTTGAGACTCTTGACAGACTTCCAGACAGCTTTAGAGTAGGGATAGTTACACTACTGTACAAAAAAGGAGACAAGACTGACTTAAGAAACTGGCGACCAATCACTCTTTTAAATTATGATTGTAAACTTTTTAGTAAAATTTTAGCTACACGCATGTCGGCCGTTTTAGAGGACGTAATCCACCTGGATCAAGCTTGCGCTGTGCCCGGCAGGAAGATCACGGACAGCCTAATACTGATCAGAGACGCCATCTGTTATGCGAGAGACAGAAACATTCGGCTTGTAGTCCTAAATTTAGACTTCGAAAAAGCATTTGATCGAGTTTCGCACCAGTACCTCCTTCAGGTACTGCAAAAAATGGGCTTTTCTGAGAGGTTTCTAGCTTGGGTGGGACTGCTGTATGAGGACTTAGGCAGCAAAATTCTTGTAAATGGGCATCTTACCAAAGCTGTAAATATCCGCAGCGGTGTCCGTCAGGGGTGTCCCTTATCTCCCCTTCTGTACGTGGCTTGTATTGAGCCACTGGCACAAATCTTGAGAAGGGATAAATGGATTAAAGGACTAGACATCCCAGGAACTGGTGGACTGACGGCGACCTGTGTTTTATATATGGACGACGTGACCCTTTTAGCGACTGACCTTTTATCGGTACGAAGAGCAATGGACTTGACTGACTGGTACGGTCGGGCCTCGGGCGCCAAGCTTAACAGGAGTAAGTCCGAGGCCCTGCTCTTCGGGCCGTGGGGGAACGTTGACAAAGGCGGACTAGATTTGGATTTTAAAGATAATAATTTGAAAATTTTAGGTGTGAAATTTGACAGGGAGGGTGGAGGACAGGGTAACTGGACTGACATGTTAGGGAAAGTTAGGCAAAGACTGGGCTTTTGGGGACTAAGACAACTGACGTATGAAGGCAAGATTTTAATTTTTAAAGCTGTGATTTTACCACTGATTTTACTTGTCTGTTCTGTTTTTAGTCCCCCAAGACGATTCCTAGCCAAGTTGGAGAGGGCGGTATTTTATTTCCTGTGGGGGTCCAAGTGGGAAAGACTCAAGAGGGAGGTCGTCAAAAAGAAAAAAGAGAATGGCGGGAAAGGCCTCCCAGACCCCCACCTGTTTTTAGGCAGCCGCTTTGCCGCCCTCCACATCCAGTATGCACTGACCCCATCCAGAGAACACAAGACAGCAGCCATGACCCGATTCTGGATGGGGTCATACCTAAGAAGCTTGAAAATTTTACCCATTGATCTTAAAAGTCCAGTGTCTTTTAATTTGTCAAAAGAACATCTTTTTATTAAGACATTTTTAAAGAAATACCTTTTAGAAACAAATGATGCCACTATTTTAACTAACCACAAGTCTCTTGTCTCTCTTGTGCAGGATCGAGAATCGGTGAGTCCAGTTCCAGGCCTCACACTAGGTGAGGCCAAAGACGTTTGGAGGAACGCAGCCCACCCAGCTCTCCAGAACAGGCTCAAGGACTTGTCGTGGATGGTGGCTCATGAGATCCTCCCGGTCAGGGCGGTCATGCACTCCAGAGGCATGGCCAAAAACCCCACCTGCCCACGGTCCGGATGTGGTTCCCCGGAGACCGTCCAACATCTGCTCTGGGAGTGCGGTGCTGCGCGGGACCTGTGGGCCAAGACCAGCCCCCTGGTTTTCCCGTGCCTGCCGGCGGGTCGGGCCCAGGTGGGATACAGGCTCGCCATCCTGGGGGTGGGTCAGGGCTTGAAGGAGCTAACATCACAGCAATTTACCTCGCTCTGGCTCACCCTCAACCATATCAAGGATGCCATCTGGGCCACCAGAAACCTGCTGGTGGGGAAACGCGTTACGGTGCCCCTCCACGCGTGCGAGCAATTAGTTAGATCTGCGCTGCAGGAGGCGCCGGACGTCGTCATTCGGATGGGGGGGCTGGGGTCACACCAAAGAGGTCCCGGCCACCCCCGACCCTGGCCGCCCGTAGATGCACCCTCACCACACCGGCTACGGGAACAGCGGGCCAGCGGGCCGGAGGAGAGGGGATCTCCGCTGGGCGCTGGAAGCGAGGAGTCCGGGGCCTGTTCTGGAGACCTGGAGTGAATGGACATTCTTGACAGGGACTCACCCTCGATCCTGTACAAGAGATGTTTTATGTGGCATAATTTATTGTTTTATTGGTTTTTATCTGACATGTTTTATTGTTTTATTCCTATTATTTAAACCATTTACCTTTCTTTTAAAACATACATGGACTTTTTACACAACACACAAACACAAGAAACTTTTAACAGTAAATAATGTGTCCCTTTTAATATGTGTAAAAATGTGATCTAAAAGAAAAAATGTACATGCAAATGGAAATAATGGAATGACACTGTGACAATAAAACTTTTCGAAAGAAAGAAAAAATCTGTTCTTATCAGTTTAATATCTGATACGTGCCCTACCCGGGCACCACATATTAAATTGATTTTTGGTCCTGGGAGATGGAATAGGGGCTTGCTCCGTCCACTCCACGCATCGACCCGGTATTGCAGTACTTCTGGGAACGGTGCACCCTCCTAAAGTGTTCAATGAAAGAAATGTAGTGGTCTTGTGTGGCAGACGGTGATAATGGAGCTAGTGTGAGTGGGTGTTGTAGGTGATCATGTGCTATACTAGCCTGGGTAGAATTGTGGTGTAAAAACAAGACAAAAAGGAACCCCTGTTCCTCTGTCGGTTTAACATCTGATCCGTCCACTATTCGGGGACGGCGCATTATGTACATTTATGGCTCATGGAGCCGGATGCGGAGCGTGCAAAAAAAAAAAAAAAAGCCCCTTTTTTGACTGGCAAACCGCTGGTGAGGATTGGGGAGAGGGACAGGGTGCTTCTGACTGAAGGCCTGGGAATTCATACTTACCTGGCAGGGGAGACACCATGATCAGGAAGGTGGTTCACCCAGGGCGAGGCTTGGCCATTGCACTCTGGATTGTGCTGACCCCTGCGAATTCCCCAAATGTGGGAATCTCGACTGCATAATTTATGGTAGTGGGGGACTGCGTTCGCGCTCTCCCCTGGACAACACTGGTTAAAAGGGCAGATTGTTAAAGCTCCACTTGAGGTTCTTTTGTTTTGTTTTTTTTCTCCACTTCTTCAATATCCAGAGGCAGTCCAGAGAGTTGAACTGCGGCGGTTGCTCGAGAGATACGAAACAGTCTAGGACCGGTCTGTGTGAGGAGGGTTTTCTTTTTTCTCCTCAATTCTTCAAATAGTCTCCAATATTTGACGGACGACTTAGTTCACAGCAGTTGTCCTGGAGGCAAAGTTGTTCGGAATGAGGAGTTCTATCATGTGGTATGAAAACATTGTGCACGTGTGAAACGTCACGTGATACACAGCCACCCATGTTGTGTTTTTTTCTGTTTACAGCGCCACCAAGTGGCCAGTCGCCGCATTCCTCTTCACGTGACCACGGGCTGAGCCCGTACACAGGTGTACCGAGTTGGGTGCAATTGTCTCATTCCGTTGGAGAGTTATAGCCGTTCAAGTAAAGCCCGCCTCGCCCACCCCCAACGTTTTGGCGTACCGTCGCCAACGTGGATGGAAATTCCAACTGTTTCCCGATCCCTGTTGGCAGTCAGACTCCAGAGAATCTTTCTGCACCGGTTTGGGTCAGATCGGGCAAAAAACCTAGGACTAGTGTGCAAAAGTAGGTTTTTCAGAAAATCCAAAATACCCGAAAATCTCGCCAGCGCGACCACCCAATCCGAGGCATGCATCTTGTTCGGCTCGAGCCAAGGATTCCGGTGATGTAAGACACTTGGGTCTGCGACCGACGGTCGAGGAGTTACGAGCCATTTCGTACTTTTGATCGCTGCAGCGCCACCTTGGGGCCGATCGGGGCGAGCCTTGGTGAGGTTGTAGTACCGGGCCGGTCCTACCATCCCTCAGAGTTTCAAGTCTCTACCACGGACGCTTTGGTCTGCCCGCTCACTTTTAAGGCGGAATGTTGATGATCCAAAATCCCAGGTTGCACTCCAGAGTGTCTTTGCTGTGCACTCTGTTGTGATCCATTTTCGGTGTCAACCAATCTGAGCTGAGCTTGTTTGCCGGCGACCTTAGACCCTCTCGCCGCGGCCCAGGTGGGCGTGGCCTTTGCCGGCTCCCCCGCCTCGGCGTCGCTGCGTCATCGCTTCTCGGCCTTTTGGCTAAGATCAAGTGTCTGGTCCCAAGGTAGAGACAGCGATCGCCTCTTGGAGGTTTTTCCGGCTCGGGTCCTTCCGTGACTTGAGCCTCAAACTTTTGAGAGGTACATTGATCCAGCTGCTTTTATTCCGGTTCGGTTTTAAGGTAAGACCTTTTTATCTATTTATTTATTTATTTATTTATTTATTGTTTTAAGTTTTAGGCTGTTGGTGCCTCCACCATGTCGGCTGCCCGTGCCGGCATGCGGAGGCACCACAGCGTGCGGTTTTTATTTAAAGAGGTGAATGGTAAGCTCCTGGGGTTGTCACGTCTTGACTTCTCCAGGAAGCTGATCCAGAAAACCCTCAATTTTAAACCTGATGACTTGAACTGCTTGGTAACTCTCCCCCTGAACAAAGGTTTTGATTTAAGTTTCAAAAGCGCTTCCCTGTTAACTGAATTCTGGCAAAGGTTTGATGCATGCAAAGCCCAGTTTTCAATGTTTACTGTGGAAAAACTTTCTGACAATTCACTTAAAACCGTGATTGTCAGGATGTTTAATGAAACTGTGAATGGAGAAGACATTTGTGTCTGGTTGGGTAGATATTGCACTGTTCGGGGGCAACCAGTCAAAGTGTTAGATGAAGACGGCATCTGGAATTGCTCCTGGCGAATTCCCATTAAACAATGGGAAGACGCCGGGGGCTACCAGGGCCTGAAACACCTACCTTCAATGATTGTGTTGGGAGAGAACAGAGGCTACATTCACTATCAAGGAATGCCTAAATTGTGCAGAAAGTGTGGGAGAATGGGGCATTTAGCCGATGCATGCAATGAATTAACATGTGGGAAGTGTAGAGGAATTGGTCATACTTTTGAAGAATGTACCATTGGCAGAAGGTGTAATCTTTGTGGTGAAACTAACCATCTCTACAGAGATTGCCCTAAAAGTTTTGCCAACAAATTGAAAGGTAACAAAATGGCCGCCCCACATGTGGAACAAACAAAAGAGCAAAGGAAGGAGGAGGCGGTCCCTGAGGTTTTGGCGGGAAATTCTATTTCCCAGCCAGCCTCAGGGAGTGGGCAGGAGGAAGGAAGTGGGGCGGCCATAGGGGCGGAGCCAAGTTTTAACAGCAAACAGAGTGAGGAAGCCGTTCCCCAACAAGAGATAAGCGAAAACAAAATAGAGGAGGAGGATGTAACGGCTTCCTCGCTCTACACCGTATCGGAGGTTAGCGTGGTGGATAGTGGGGGTGAATCCGAGGGTTCACTTCCCAATGCTCAGGTGCAAAAAAGGTCTGCGAGATCTCCTCTGCTTCAAACAGAGGAGAAAAGGCTGCGGGCATCGCTCCGGCTAGATAGTACCTCCTTGGTAGATCTAGACCGTGTGTGGCCCGCAGATTCTCCCAATGAAGTCTCCTTTTTGCACGTTAAGCTAATAACATCGTCGCCGAAGGATCCACAAGAGGCCCTCTCTGTGGACTCCAAGGTGACGAGCATTTGCCCTCCTGATCCCAGTTTTTCTGGGGAAAAGGAGAAGCAAGTGATACATGACATAACATGATTTTAATGTAACTTTCTGCAGTCTTTTGGTTTTATTCTTCTATTAATGCTTGTATTTTTAACCATACTGCTCATGGCCCTCACTATCTCTACAATCAATGTGAGAAGTGTGAGGTCTACTCTGCGAGCACAGAGTGTGTTATCCTTTTTAAAAACTTTTAAGTCAGATGTGTTTTTATTGCAAGAATGTGGTTTGCCTTTTTTAACAAATTACAGGAAGTGGGAGGAGATTTGGACCCCAGGATTTTCCATTTGGAGTGGGTCCAATTTTAACAAAAATGACGGTGTTGCTATTTTAATCAAAAATCCCAACCTTTTGGTGAAGGGCAGCACTGTGGTGAGGGACGGGCGGGCAATTTTAGCAAATCTGACTTTTTTAGGTAAGGATCTTAATATTTTAAATATGTATGGTTTTACAGAAAAAAATAACAGGTATGAGCTTTTAGAAGACTCGCAACCCCACATGCTAGGCAGGGCTCCCCTAGTGGTAGCAGGGGATTTTAATTGTGTTTTATCAAAAAATGACAGAAAGAGGGTAGGAGATGATTTTAAGGTAGACAAGACATCGGTTTTATTACAAAATATAGTCAAAGATTTTAAGTTAGTCGACTGTTTTAAAACAATGCATCAAAGAGAGGAGGGCTTCACCTGGTTCAGTGGTGACGGTGCCAGAGCCTCTCGAATTGACTATGTTTTTACAAGGGACCTCCCGCCGACCGATGCTACATTGACCCCCCTCTTTTTTTCCGATCACATGATGCTGTCTTGCACTCTTTCACTTCCCACGGGTGTGACTGCAGGGGGAGGGCTGTGGAAGCTGAACTGTTCCCTGTTAGAAGACGAGGAAGTGGTAAAAGAGTATAGGGAGCAGTTCAGCCAATGGCAGACCCTCCAGGACTTTTATGACTCACGTGCACAGTGGTGGGAGATGGTGAAACATAGGACAGGACGGTTTTTTAAACAAATTGGGAGAGAAAAAAAGAATAAAGAAAAAAGACGCATGATGGGGTTGCAAAAAAGACTGCAGAGATATTTTAACCTTTTAAACAATGGATTGGATTTTACAAATGAAATAAAAGAAGTAAAGAAAGAAATGTCAGATCTGTCTGAAATAAAGAGCAAAGGTGTCATTTTAAGATGTAAAGAAAGGGAGTTAGAGGAAGGAGAGAAGTGTACCAGATATTTTTTTAAAAAGACAATAGCTCGGGGAGGGTCCATTAATGCTTTAAAAACTTTTAGAGGGGAGGAAGTAAACACAACTGACCGGATTTTAGGGGAAATTGAAAGTTTTTACAGTAATTTATATGACACTAAAGAGGTACACAATGGCACCTTAGAGGACGTTTTAGGGGTTTTAGATAAAAAAGTTAAGAGTCCAAATGTGCTTTTATCCCAGGATTTTAATCTTTTAGAGTTGACAAAAGCTGTAAAGGGTTTTAAGAAGGGGAAGTCACCGGGCATGGACGGACTCCCCTTTGAGTTTTACCTGACTTTCTGGGACATTTTAGCACACGACTTACTTACAGTTTTTAAAGAATTTGAGACTCTTGACAGACTTCCAGACAGCTTTAGAGTAGGGATAGTTACACTACTGTACAAAAAAGGAGACAAGACTGACTTAAGAAACTGGCGACCAATCACTCTTTTAAATTATGATTGTAAACTTTTTAGTAAAATTTTAGCTACACGCATGTCGGCCGTTTTAGAGGACGTAATCCACCTGGATCAAGCTTGCGCTGTGCCCGGCAGGAAGATCACGGACAGCCTAATACTGATCAGAGACGCCATCTGTTATGCGAGAGACAGAAACATTCGGCTTGTAGTCCTAAATTTAGACTTCGAAAAAGCATTTGATCGAGTTTCGCACCAGTACCTCCTTCAGGTACTGCAAAAAATGGGCTTTTCTGAGAGGTTTCTAGCTTGGGTGGGACTGCTGTATGAGGACTTAGGCAGCAAAATTCTTGTAAATGGGCATCTTACCAAAGCTGTAAATATCCGCAGCGGTGTCCGTCAGGGGTGTCCCTTATCTCCCCTTCTGTACGTGGCTTGTATTGAGCCACTGGCACAAATCTTGAGAAGGGATAAATGGATTAAAGGACTAGACATCCCAGGAACTGGTGGACTGACGGCGACCTGTGTTTTATATATGGACGACGTGACCCTTTTAGCGACTGACCTTTTATCGGTACGAAGAGCAATGGACTTGACTGACTGGTACGGTCGGGCCTCGGGCGCCAAGCTTAACAGGAGTAAGTCCGAGGCCCTGCTCTTCGGGCCGTGGGGGAACGTTGACAAAGGCGGACTAGATTTGGATTTTAAAGATAATAATTTGAAAATTTTAGGTGTGAAATTTGACAGGGAGGGTGGAGGACAGGGTAACTGGACTGACATGTTAGGGAAAGTTAGGCAAAGACTGGGCTTTTGGGGACTAAGACAACTGACGTATGAAGGCAAGATTTTAATTTTTAAAGCTGTGATTTTACCACTGATTTTACTTGTCTGTTCTGTTTTTAGTCCCCCAAGACGATTCCTAGCCAAGTTGGAGAGGGCGGTATTTTATTTCCTGTGGGGGTCCAAGTGGGAAAGACTCAAGAGGGAGGTCGTCAAAAAGAAAAAAGAGAATGGCGGGAAAGGCCTCCCAGACCCCCACCTGTTTTTAGGCAGCCGCTTTGCCGCCCTCCACATCCAGTATGCACTGACCCCATCCAGAGAACACAAGACAGCAGCCATGACCCGATTCTGGATGGGGTCATACCTAAGAAGCTTGAAAATTTTACCCATTGATCTTAAAAGTCCAGTGTCTTTTAATTTGTCAAAAGAACATCTTTTTATTAAGACATTTTTAAAGAAATACCTTTTAGAAACAAATGATGCCACTATTTTAACTAACCACAAGTCTCTTGTCTCTCTTGTGCAGGATCGAGAATCGGTGAGTCCAGTTCCAGGCCTCACACTAGGTGAGGCCAAAGACGTTTGGAGGAACGCAGCCCACCCAGCTCTCCAGAACAGGCTCAAGGACTTGTCGTGGATGGTGGCTCATGAGATCCTCCCGGTCAGGGCGGTCATGCACTCCAGAGGCATGGCCAAAAACCCCACCTGCCCACGGTCCGGATGTGGTTCCCCGGAGACCGTCCAACATCTGCTCTGGGAGTGCGGTGCTGCGCGGGACCTGTGGGCCAAGACCAGCCCCCTGGTTTTCCCGTGCCTGCCGGCGGGTCGGGCCCAGGTGGGATACAGGCTCGCCATCCTGGGGGTGGGTCAGGGCTTGAAGGAGCTAACATCACAGCAATTTACCTCGCTCTGGCTCACCCTCAACCATATCAAGGATGCCATCTGGGCCACCAGAAACCTGCTGGTGGGGAAACGCGTTACGGTGCCCCTCCACGCGTGCGAGCAATTAGTTAGATCTGCGCTGCAGGAGGCGCCGGACGTCGTCATTCGGATGGGGGGGCTGGGGTCACACCAAAGAGGTCCCGGCCACCCCCGACCCTGGCCGCCCGTAGATGCACCCTCACCACACCGGCTACGGGAACAGCGGGCCAGCGGGCCGGAGGAGAGGGGATCTCCGCTGGGCGCTGGAAGCGAGGAGTCCGGGGCCTGTTCTGGAGACCTGGAGTGAATGGACATTCTTGACAGGGACTCACCCTCGATCCTGTACAAGAGATGTTTTATGTGGCATAATTTATTGTTTTATTGGTTTTTATCTGACATGTTTTATTGTTTTATTCCTATTATTTAAACCATTTACCTTTCTTTTAAAACATACATGGACTTTTTACACAACACACAAACACAAGAAACTTTTAACAGTAAATAATGTGTCCCTTTTAATATGTGTAAAAATGTGATCTAAAAGAAAAAATGTACATGCAAATGGAAATAATGGAATGACACTGTGACAATAAAACTTTTCGAAAGAAAGAAAAAATCTGTTCTTATCAGTTTAATATCTGATACGTGCCCTACCCGGGCACCACATATTAAATTGATTTTTGGTCCTGGGAGATGGAATAGGGGCTTGCTCCGTCCACTCCACGCATCGACCCGGTATTGCAGTACTTCTGGGAACGGTGCACCCTCCTAAAGTGTTCAATGAAAGAAATGTAGTGGTCTTGTGTGGCAGACGGTGATAATGGAGCTAGTGTGAGTGGGTGTTGTAGGTGATCATGTGCTATACTAGCCTGGGTAGAATTGTGGTGTAAAAACAAGACAAAAAGGAACCCCTGTTCCTCTGTCGGTTTAACATCTGATCCGTCCACTATTCGGGGACGGCGCATTATGTACATTTATGGCTCATGGAGCCGGATGCGGAGCGTGCAAAAAAAAAAAAAAAAGCCCCTTTTTTGACTGGCAAACCGCTGGTGAGGATTGGGGAGAGGGACAGGGTGCTTCTGACTGAAGGCCTGGGAATTCATACTTACCTGGCAGGGGAGACACCATGATCAGGAAGGTGGTTCACCCAGGGCGAGGCTTGGCCATTGCACTCTGGATTGTGCTGACCCCTGCGAATTCCCCAAATGTGGGAATCTCGACTGCATAATTTATGGTAGTGGGGGACTGCGTTCGCGCTCTCCCCTGGACAACACTGGTTAAAAGGGCAGATTGTTAAAGCTCCACTTGAGGTTCTTTTGTTTTGTTTTTTTTCTCCACTTCTTCAATATCCAGAGGCAGTCCAGAGAGTTGAACTGCGGCGGTTGCTCGAGAGATACGAAACAGTCTAGGACCGGTCTGTGTGAGGAGGGTTTTCTTTTTTCTCCTCAATTCTTCAAATAGTCTCCAATATTTGACGGACGACTTAGTTCACAGCAGTTGTCCTGGAGGCAAAGTTGTTCGGAATGAGGAGTTCTATCATGTGGTATGAAAACATTGTGCACGTGTGAAACGTCACGTGATACACAGCCACCCATGTTGTGTTTTTTTCTGTTTACAGCGCCACCAAGTGGCCAGTCGCCGCATTCCTCTTCACGTGACCACGGGCTGAGCCCGTACACAGGTGTACCGAGTTGGGTGCAATTGTCTCATTCCGTTGGAGAGTTATAGCCGTTCAAGTAAAGCCCGCCTCGCCCACCCCCAACGTTTTGGCGTACCGTCGCCAACGTGGATGGAAATTCCAACTGTTTCCCGATCCCTGTTGGCAGTCAGACTCCAGAGAATCTTTCTGCACCGGTTTGGGTCAGATCGGGCAAAAAACCTAGGACTAGTGTGCAAAAGTAGGTTTTTCAGAAAATCCAAAATACCCGAAAATCTCGCCAGCGCGACCACCCAATCCGAGGCATGCATCTTGTTCGGCTCGAGCCAAGGATTCCGGTGATGTAAGACACTTGGGTCTGCGACCGACGGTCGAGGAGTTACGAGCCATTTCGTACTTTTGATCGCTGCAGCGCCACCTTGGGGCCGATCGGGGCGAGCCTTGGTGAGGTTGTAGTACCGGGCCGGTCCTACCATCCCTCAGAGTTTCAAGTCTCTACCACGGACGCTTTGGTCTGCCCGCTCACTTTTAAGGCGGAATGTTGATGATCCAAAATCCCAGGTTGCACTCCAGAGTGTCTTTGCTGTGCACTCTGTTGTGATCCATTTTCGGTGTCAACCAATCTGAGCTGAGCTTGTTTGCCGGCGACCTTAGACCCTCTCGCCGCGGCCCAGGTGGGCGTGGCCTTTGCCGGCTCCCCCGCCTCGGCGTCGCTGCGTCATCGCTTCTCGGCCTTTTGGCTAAGATCAAGTGTCTGGTCCCAAGGTAGAGACAGCGATCGCCTCTTGGAGGTTTTTCCGGCTCGGGTCCTTCCGTGACTTGAGCCTCAAACTTTTGAGAGGTACATTGATCCAGCTGCTTTTATTCCGGTTCGGTTTTAAGGTAAGACCTTTTTATCTATTTATTTATTTATTTATTTATTTATTGTTTTAAGTTTTAGGCTGTTGGTGCCTCCACCATGTCGGCTGCCCGTGCCGGCATGCGGAGGCACCACAGCGTGCGGTTTTTATTTAAAGAGGTGAATGGTAAGCTCCTGGGGTTGTCACGTCTTGACTTCTCCAGGAAGCTGATCCAGAAAACCCTCAATTTTAAACCTGATGACTTGAACTGCTTGGTAACTCTCCCCCTGAACAAAGGTTTTGATTTAAGTTTCAAAAGCGCTTCCCTGTTAACTGAATTCTGGCAAAGGTTTGATGCATGCAAAGCCCAGTTTTCAATGTTTACTGTGGAAAAACTTTCTGACAATTCACTTAAAACCGTGATTGTCAGGATGTTTAATGAAACTGTGAATGGAGAAGACATTTGTGTCTGGTTGGGTAGATTTTGCACTGTTCGGGGGCAACCAGTCAAAGTGTTAGATGAAGACGGCATCTGGAATTGCTCCTGGCGAATTCCCATTAAACAATGGGAAGACGCCGGGGGCTACCAGGGCCTGAAACACCTACCTTCAATGATTGTGTTGGGAGAGAACAGAGGCTACATTCACTATCAAGGAATGCCTAAATTGTGCAGAAAGTGTGGGAGAATGGGGCATTTAGCCGATGCATGCAATGAATTAACATGTGGGAAGTGTAGAGGAATTGGTCATACTTTTGAAGAATGTACCATTGGCAGAAGGTGTAATCTTTGTGGTGAAACTAACCATCTCTACAGAGATTGCCCTAAAAGTTTTGCCAACAAATTGAAAGGTAACAAAATGGCCGCCCCACATGTGGAACAAACAAAAGAGCAAAGGAAGGAGGAGGCGGTCCCTGAGGTTTTGGCGGGAAATTCTATTTCCCAGCCAGCCTCAGGGAGTGGGCAGGAGGAAGGAAGTGGGGCGGCCATAGGGGCGGAGCCAAGTTTTAACAGCAAACAGAGTGAGGAAGCCGTTCCCCAACAAGAGATAAGCGAAAACAAAATAGAGGAGGAGGATGTAACGGCTTCCTCGCTCTACACCGTATCGGAGGTTAGCGTGGTGGATAGTGGGGGTGAATCCGAGGGTTCACTTCCCAATGCTCAGGTGCAAAAAAGGTCTGCGAGATCTCCTCTGCTTCAAACAGAGGAGAAAAGGCTGCGGGCATCGCTCCGGCTAGATAGTACCTCCTTGGTAGATCTAGACCGTGTGTGGCCCGCAGATTCTCCCAATGAAGTCTCCTTTTTGCACGTTAAGCTAATAACATCGTCGCCGAAGGATCCACAAGAGGCCCTCTCTGTGGACTCCAAGGTGACGAGCATTTGCCCTCCTGATCCCAGTTTTTCTGGGGAAAAGGAGAAGCAAGTGATACATGACATAACATGATTTTAATGTAACTTTCTGCAGTCTTTTGGTTTTATTCTTCTATTAATGCTTGTATTTTTAACCATACTGCTCATGGCCCTCACTATCTCTACAATCAATGTGAGAAGTGTGAGGTCTACTCTGCGAGCACAGAGTGTGTTATCCTTTTTAAAAACTTTTAAGTCAGATGTGTTTTTATTGCAAGAATGTGGTTTGCCTTTTTTAACAAATTACAGGAAGTGGGAGGAGATTTGGACCCCAGGATTTTCCATTTGGAGTGGGTCCAATTTTAACAAAAATGACGGTGTTGCTATTTTAATCAAAAATCCCAACCTTTTGGTGAAGGGCAGCACTGTGGTGAGGGACGGGCGGGCAATTTTAGCAAATCTGACTTTTTTAGGTAAGGATCTTAATATTTTAAATATGTATGGTTTTACAGAAAAAAATAACAGGTATGAGCTTTTAGAAGACTCGCAACCCCACATGCTAGGCAGGGCTCCCCTAGTGGTAGCAGGGGATTTTAATTGTGTTTTATCAAAAAATGACAGAAAGAGGGTAGGAGATGATTTTAAGGTAGACAAGACATCGGTTTTATTACAAAATATAGTCAAAGATTTTAAGTTAGTCGACTGTTTTAAAACAATGCATCAAAGAGAGGAGGGCTTCACCTGGTTCAGTGGTGACGGTGCCAGAGCCTCTCGAATTGACTATGTTTTTACAAGGGACCTCCCGCCGACCGATGCTACATTGACCCCCCTCTTTTTTTCCGATCACATGATGCTGTCTTGCACTCTTTCACTTCCCACGGGTGTGACTGCAGGGGGAGGGCTGTGGAAGCTGAACTGTTCCCTGTTAGAAGACGAGGAAGTGGTAAAAGAGTATAGGGAGCAGTTCAGCCAATGGCAGACCCTCCAGGACTTTTATGACTCACGTGCACAGTGGTGGGAGATGGTGAAACATAGGACAGGACGGTTTTTTAAACAAATTGGGAGAGAAAAAAAGAATAAAGAAAAAAGACGCATGATGGGGTTGCAAAAAAGACTGCAGAGATATTTTAACCTTTTAAACAATGGATTGGATTTTACAAATGAAATAAAAGAAGTAAAGAAAGAAATGTCAGATCTGTCTGAAATAAAGAGCAAAGGTGTCATTTTAAGATGTAAAGAAAGGGAGTTAGAGGAAGGAGAGAAGTGTACCAGATATTTTTTTAAAAAGACAATAGCTCGGGGAGGGTCCATTAATGCTTTAAAAACTTTTAGAGGGGAGGAAGTAAACACAACTGACCGGATTTTAGGGGAAATTGAAAGTTTTTACAGTAATTTATATGACACTAAAGAGGTACACAATGGCACCTTAGAGGACGTTTTAGGGGTTTTAGATAAAAAAGTTAAGAGTCCAAATGTGCTTTTATCCCAGGATTTTAATCTTTTAGAGTTGACAAAAGCTGTAAAGGGTTTTAAGAAGGGGAAGTCACCGGGCATGGACGGACTCCCCTTTGAGTTTTACCTGACTTTCTGGGACATTTTAGCACACGACTTACTTACAGTTTTTAAAGAATTTGAGACTCTTGACAGACTTCCAGACAGCTTTAGAGTAGGGATAGTTACACTACTGTACAAAAAAGGAGACAAGACTGACTTAAGAAACTGGCGACCAATCACTCTTTTAAATTATGATTGTAAACTTTTTAGTAAAATTTTAGCTACACGCATGTCGGCCGTTTTAGAGGACGTAATCCACCTGGATCAAGCTTGCGCTGTGCCCGGCAGGAAGATCACGGACAGCCTAATACTGATCAGAGACGCCATCTGTTATGCGAGAGACAGAAACATTCGGCTTGTAGTCCTAAATTTAGACTTCGAAAAAGCATTTGATCGAGTTTCGCACCAGTACCTCCTTCAGGTACTGCAAAAAATGGGCTTTTCTGAGAGGTTTCTAGCTTGGGTGGGACTGCTGTATGAGGACTTAGGCAGCAAAATTCTTGTAAATGGGCATCTTACCAAAGCTGTAAATATCCGCAGCGGTGTCCGTCAGGGGTGTCCCTTATCTCCCCTTCTGTACGTGGCTTGTATTGAGCCACTGGCACAAATCTTGAGAAGGGATAAATGGATTAAAGGACTAGACATCCCAGGAACTGGTGGACTGACGGCGACCTGTGTTTTATATATGGACGACGTGACCCTTTTAGCGACTGACCTTTTATCGGTACGAAGAGCAATGGACTTGACTGACTGGTACGGTCGGGCCTCGGGCGCCAAGCTTAACAGGAGTAAGTCCGAGGCCCTGCTCTTCGGGCCGTGGGGGAACGTTGACAAAGGCGGACTAGATTTGGATTTTAAAGATAATAATTTGAAAATTTTAGGTGTGAAATTTGACAGGGAGGGTGGAGGACAGGGTAACTGGACTGACATGTTAGGGAAAGTTAGGCAAAGACTGGGCTTTTGGGGACTAAGACAACTGACGTATGAAGGCAAGATTTTAATTTTTAAAGCTGTGATTTTACCACTGATTTTACTTGTCTGTTCTGTTTTTAGTCCCCCAAGACGATTCCTAGCCAAGTTGGAGAGGGCGGTATTTTATTTCCTGTGGGGGTCCAAGTGGGAAAGACTCAAGAGGGAGGTCGTCAAAAAGAAAAAAGAGAATGGCGGGAAAGGCCTCCCAGACCCCCACCTGTTTTTAGGCAGCCGCTTTGCCGCCCTCCACATCCAGTATGCACTGACCCCATCCAGAGAACACAAGACAGCAGCCATGACCCGATTCTGGATGGGGTCATACCTAAGAAGCTTGAAAATTTTACCCATTGATCTTAAAAGTCCAGTGTCTTTTAATTTGTCAAAAGAACATCTTTTTATTAAGACATTTTTAAAGAAATACCTTTTAGAAACAAATGATGCCACTATTTTAACTAACCACAAGTCTCTTGTCTCTCTTGTGCAGGATCGAGAATCGGTGAGTCCAGTTCCAGGCCTCACACTAGGTGAGGCCAAAGACGTTTGGAGGAACGCAGCCCACCCAGCTCTCCAGAACAGGCTCAAGGACTTGTCGTGGATGGTGGCTCATGAGATCCTCCCGGTCAGGGCGGTCATGCACTCCAGAGGCATGGCCAAAAACCCCACCTGCCCACGGTCCGGATGTGGTTCCCCGGAGACCGTCCAACATCTGCTCTGGGAGTGCGGTGCTGCGCGGGACCTGTGGGCCAAGACCAGCCCCCTGGTTTTCCCGTGCCTGCCGGCGGGTCGGGCCCAGGTGGGATACAGGCTCGCCATCCTGGGGGTGGGTCAGGGCTTGAAGGAGCTAACATCACAGCAATTTACCTCGCTCTGGCTCACCCTCAACCATATCAAGGATGCCATCTGGGCCACCAGAAACCTGCTGGTGGGGAAACGCGTTACGGTGCCCCTCCACGCGTGCGAGCAATTAGTTAGATCTGCGCTGCAGGAGGCGCCGGACGTCGTCATTCGGATGGGGGGGCTGGGGTCACACCAAAGAGGTCCCGGCCACCCCCGACCCTGGCCGCCCGTAGATGCACCCTCACCACACCGGCTACGGGAACAGCGGGCCAGCGGGCCGGAGGAGAGGGGATCTCCGCTGGGCGCTGGAAGCGAGGAGTCCGGGGCCTGTTCTGGAGACCTGGAGTGAATGGACATTCTTGACAGGGACTCACCCTCGATCCTGTACAAGAGATGTTTTATGTGGCATAATTTATTGTTTTATTGGTTTTTATCTGACATGTTTTATTGTTTTATTCCTATTATTTAAACCATTTACCTTTCTTTTAAAACATACATGGACTTTTTACACAACACACAAACACAAGAAACTTTTAACAGTAAATAATGTGTCCCTTTTAATATGTGTAAAAATGTGATCTAAAAGAAAAAATGTACATGCAAATGGAAATAATGGAATGACACTGTGACAATAAAACTTTTCGAAAGAAAGAAAAAATCTGTTCTTATCAGTTTAATATCTGATACGTGCCCTACCCGGGCACCACATATTAAATTGATTTTTGGTCCTGGGAGATGGAATAGGGGCTTGCTCCGTCCACTCCACGCATCGACCCGGTATTGCAGTACTTCTGGGAACGGTGCACCCTCCTAAAGTGTTCAATGAAAGAAATGTAGTGGTCTTGTGTGGCAGACGGTGATAATGGAGCTAGTGTGAGTGGGTGTTGTAGGTGATCATGTGCTATACTAGCCTGGGTAGAATTGTGGTGTAAAAACAAGACAAAAAGGAACCCCTGTTCCTCTGTCGGTTTAACATCTGATCCGTCCACTATTCGGGGACGGCGCATTATGTACATTTATGGCTCATGGAGCCGGATGCGGAGCGTGCAAAAAAAAAAAAAAAAGCCCCTTTTTTGACTGGCAAACCGCTGGTGAGGATTGGGGAGAGGGACAGGGTGCTTCTGACTGAAGGCCTGGGAATTCATACTTACCTGGCAGGGGAGACACCATGATCAGGAAGGTGGTTCACCCAGGGCGAGGCTTGGCCATTGCACTCTGGATTGTGCTGACCCCTGCGAATTCCCCAAATGTGGGAATCTCGACTGCATAATTTATGGTAGTGGGGGACTGCGTTCGCGCTCTCCCCTGGACAACACTGGTTAAAAGGGCAGATTGTTAAAGCTCCACTTGAGGTTCTTTTGTTTTGTTTTTTTTCTCCACTTCTTCAATATCCAGAGGCAGTCCAGAGAGTTGAACTGCGGCGGTTGCTCGAGAGATACGAAACAGTCTAGGACCGGTCTGTGTGAGGAGGGTTTTCTTTTTTCTCCTCAATTCTTCAAATAGTCTCCAATATTTGACGGACGACTTAGTTCACAGCAGTTGTCCTGGAGGCAAAGTTGTTCGGAATGAGGAGTTCTATCATGTGGTATGAAAACATTGTGCACGTGTGAAACGTCACGTGATACACAGCCACCCATGTTGTGTTTTTTTCTGTTTACAGCGCCACCAAGTGGCCAGTCGCCGCATTCCTCTTCACGTGACCACGGGCTGAGCCCGTACACAGGTGTACCGAGTTGGGTGCAATTGTCTCATTCCGTTGGAGAGTTATAGCCGTTCAAGTAAAGCCCGCCTCGCCCACCCCCAACGTTTTGGCGTACCGTCGCCAACGTGGATGGAAATTCCAACTGTTTCCCGATCCCTGTTGGCAGTCAGACTCCAGAGAATCTTTCTGCACCGGTTTGGGTCAGATCGGGCAAAAAACCTAGGACTAGTGTGCAAAAGTAGGTTTTTCAGAAAATCCAAAATACCCGAAAATCTCGCCAGCGCGACCACCCAATCCGAGGCATGCATCTTGTTCGGCTCGAGCCAAGGATTCCGGTGATGTAAGACACTTGGGTCTGCGACCGACGGTCGAGGAGTTACGAGCCATTTCGTACTTTTGATCGCTGCAGCGCCACCTTGGGGCCGATCGGGGCGAGCCTTGGTGAGGTTGTAGTACCGGGCCGGTCCTACCATCCCTCAGAGTTTCAAGTCTCTACCACGGACGCTTTGGTCTGCCCGCTCACTTTTAAGGCGGAATGTTGATGATCCAAAATCCCAGGTTGCACTCCAGAGTGTCTTTGCTGTGCACTCTGTTGTGATCCATTTTCGGTGTCAACCAATCTGAGCTGAGCTTGTTTGCCGGCGACCTTAGACCCTCTCGCCGCGGCCCAGGTGGGCGTGGCCTTTGCCGGCTCCCCCGCCTCGGCGTCGCTGCGTCATCGCTTCTCGGCCTTTTGGCTAAGATCAAGTGTCTGGTCCCAAGGTAGAGACAGCGATCGCCTCTTGGAGGTTTTTCCGGCTCGGGTCCTTCCGTGACTTGAGCCTCAAACTTTTGAGAGGTACATTGATCCAGCTGCTTTTATTCCGGTTCGGTTTTAAGGTAAGACCTTTTTATCTATTTATTTATTTATTTATTTATTTATTGTTTTAAGTTTTAGGCTGTTGGTGCCTCCACCATGTCGGCTGCCCGTGCCGGCATGCGGAGGCACCACAGCGTGCGGTTTTTATTTAAAGAGGTGAATGGTAAGCTCCTGGGGTTGTCACGTCTTGACTTCTCCAGGAAGCTGATCCAGAAAACCCTCAATTTTAAACCTGATGACTTGAACTGCTTGGTAACTCTCCCCCTGAACAAAGGTTTTGATTTAAGTTTCAAAAGCGCTTCCCTGTTAACTGAATTCTGGCAAAGGTTTGATGCATGCAAAGCCCAGTTTTCAATGTTTACTGTGGAAAAACTTTCTGACAATTCACTTAAAACCGTGATTGTCAGGATGTTTAATGAAACTGTGAATGGAGAAGACATTTGTGTCTGGTTGGGTAGATTTTGCACTGTTCGGGGGCAACCAGTCAAAGTGTTAGATGAAGACGGCATCTGGAATTGCTCCTGGCGAATTCCCATTAAACAATGGGAAGACGCCGGGGGCTACCAGGGCCTGAAACACCTACCTTCAATGATTGTGTTGGGAGAGAACAGAGGCTACATTCACTATCAAGGAATGCCTAAATTGTGCAGAAAGTGTGGGAGAATGGGGCATTTAGCCGATGCATGCAATGAATTAACATGTGGGAAGTGTAGAGGAATTGGTCATACTTTTGAAGAATGTACCATTGGCAGAAGGTGTAATCTTTGTGGTGAAACTAACCATCTCTACAGAGATTGCCCTAAAAGTTTTGCCAACAAATTGAAAGGTAACAAAATGGCCGCCCCACATGTGGAACAAACAAAAGAGCAAAGGAAGGAGGAGGCGGTCCCTGAGGTTTTGGCGGGAAATTCTATTTCCCAGCCAGCCTCAGGGAGTGGGCAGGAGGAAGGAAGTGGGGCGGCCATAGGGGCGGAGCCAAGTTTTAACAGCAAACAGAGTGAGGAAGCCGTTCCCCAACAAGAGATAAGCGAAAACAAAATAGAGGAGGAGGATGTAACGGCTTCCTCGCTCTACACCGTATCGGAGGTTAGCGTGGTGGATAGTGGGGGTGAATCCGAGGGTTCACTTCCCAATGCTCAGGTGCAAAAAAGGTCTGCGAGATCTCCTCTGCTTCAAACAGAGGAGAAAAGGCTGCGGGCATCGCTCCGGCTAGATAGTACCTCCTTGGTAGATCTAGACCGTGTGTGGCCCGCAGATTCTCCCAATGAAGTCTCCTTTTTGCACGTTAAGCTAATAACATCGTCGCCGAAGGATCCACAAGAGGCCCTCTCTGTGGACTCCAAGGTGACGAGCATTTGCCCTCCTGATCCCAGTTTTTCTGGGGAAAAGGAGAAGCAAGTGATACATGACATAACATGATTTTAATGTAACTTTCTGCAGTCTTTTGGTTTTATTCTTCTATTAATGCTTGTATTTTTAACCATACTGCTCATGGCCCTCACTATCTCTACAATCAATGTGAGAAGTGTGAGGTCTACTCTGCGAGCACAGAGTGTGTTATCCTTTTTAAAAACTTTTAAGTCAGATGTGTTTTTATTGCAAGAATGTGGTTTGCCTTTTTTAACAAATTACAGGAAGTGGGAGGAGATTTGGACCCCAGGATTTTCCATTTGGAGTGGGTCCAATTTTAACAAAAATGACGGTGTTGCTATTTTAATCAAAAATCCCAACCTTTTGGTGAAGGGCAGCACTGTGGTGAGGGACGGGCGGGCAATTTTAGCAAATCTGACTTTTTTAGGTAAGGATCTTAATATTTTAAATATGTATGGTTTTACAGAAAAAAATAACAGGTATGAGCTTTTAGAAGACTCGCAACCCCACATGCTAGGCAGGGCTCCCCTAGTGGTAGCAGGGGATTTTAATTGTGTTTTATCAAAAAATGACAGAAAGAGGGTAGGAGATGATTTTAAGGTAGACAAGACATCGGTTTTATTACAAAATATAGTCAAAGATTTTAAGTTAGTCGACTGTTTTAAAACAATGCATCAAAGAGAGGAGGGCTTCACCTGGTTCAGTGGTGACGGTGCCAGAGCCTCTCGAATTGACTATGTTTTTACAAGGGACCTCCCGCCGACCGATGCTACATTGACCCCCCTCTTTTTTTCCGATCACATGATGCTGTCTTGCACTCTTTCACTTCCCACGGGTGTGACTGCAGGGGGAGGGCTGTGGAAGCTGAACTGTTCCCTGTTAGAAGACGAGGAAGTGGTAAAAGAGTATAGGGAGCAGTTCAGCCAATGGCAGACCCTCCAGGACTTTTATGACTCACGTGCACAGTGGTGGGAGATGGTGAAACATAGGACAGGACGGTTTTTTAAACAAATTGGGAGAGAAAAAAAGAATAAAGAAAAAAGACGCATGATGGGGTTGCAAAAAAGACTGCAGAGATATTTTAACCTTTTAAACAATGGATTGGATTTTACAAATGAAATAAAAGAAGTAAAGAAAGAAATGTCAGATCTGTCTGAAATAAAGAGCAAAGGTGTCATTTTAAGATGTAAAGAAAGGGAGTTAGAGGAAGGAGAGAAGTGTACCAGATATTTTTTTAAAAAGACAATAGCTCGGGGAGGGTCCATTAATGCTTTAAAAACTTTTAGAGGGGAGGAAGTAAACACAACTGACCGGATTTTAGGGGAAATTGAAAGTTTTTACAGTAATTTATATGACACTAAAGAGGTACACAATGGCACCTTAGAGGACGTTTTAGGGGTTTTAGATAAAAAAGTTAAGAGTCCAAATGTGCTTTTATCCCAGGATTTTAATCTTTTAGAGTTGACAAAAGCTGTAAAGGGTTTTAAGAAGGGGAAGTCACCGGGCATGGACGGACTCCCCTTTGAGTTTTACCTGACTTTCTGGGACATTTTAGCACACGACTTACTTACAGTTTTTAAAGAATTTGAGACTCTTGACAGACTTCCAGACAGCTTTAGAGTAGGGATAGTTACACTACTGTACAAAAAAGGAGACAAGACTGACTTAAGAAACTGGCGACCAATCACTCTTTTAAATTATGATTGTAAACTTTTTAGTAAAATTTTAGCTACACGCATGTCGACCGTTTTAGAGGACGTAATCCACCTGGATCAAGCTTGCGCTGTGCCCGGCAGGAAGATCACGGACAGCCTAATACTGATCAGAGACGCCATCTGTTATGCGAGAGACAGAAACATTCGGCTTGTAGTCCTAAATTTAGACTTCGAAAAAGCATTTGATCGAGTTTCGCACCAGTACCTCCTTCAGGTACTGCAAAAAATGGGCTTTTCTGAGAGGTTTCTAGCTTGGGTGGGACTGCTGTATGAGGACTTAGGCAGCAAAATTCTTGTAAATGGGCATCTTACCAAAGCTGTAAATATCCGCAGCGGTGTCCGTCAGGGGTGTCCCTTATCTCCCCTTCTGTACGTGGCTTGTATTGAGCCACTGGCACAAATCTTGAGAAGGGATAAATGGATTAAAGGACTAGACATCCCAGGAACTGGTGGACTGACGGCGACCTGTGTTTTATATATGGACGACGTGACCCTTTTAGCGACTGACCTTTTATCGGTACGAAGAGCAATGGACTTGACTGACTGGTACGGTCGGGCCTCGGGCGCCAAGCTTAACAGGAGTAAGTCCGAGGCCCTGCTCTTCGGGCCGTGGGGGAACGTTGACAAAGGCGGACTAGATTTGGATTTTAAAGATAATAATTTGAAAATTTTAGGTGTGAAATTTGACAGGGAGGGTGGAGGACAGGGTAACTGGACTGACATGTTAGGGAAAGTTAGGCAAAGACTGGGCTTTTGGGGACTAAGACAACTGACGCTAGAAGGCAAGATTTTAATTTTTAAAGCTGTGATTTTACCACTGATTTTACTTGTCTGTTCTGTTTTTAGTCCCCCAAGACGATTCCTAGCCAAGTTGGAGAGGGCGGTATTTTATTTCCTGTGGGGGTCCAAGTGGGAAAGACTCAAGAGGGAGGTCGTCAAAAAGAAAAAAGAGAATGGCGGGAAAGGCCTCCCAGACCCCCACCTGTTTTTAGGCAGCCGCTTTGCCGCCCTCCACATCCAGTATGCACTGACCCCATCCAGAGAACACAAGACAGCAGCCATGACCCGATTCTGGATGGGGTCATACCTAAGAAGCTTGAAAATTTTACCCATTGATCTTAAAAGTCCAGTGTCTTTTAATTTGTCAAAAGAACATCTTTTTATTAAGACATTTTTAAAGAAATACCTTTTAGAAACAAATGATGCCACTATTTTAACTAACCACAAGTCTCTTGTCTCTCTTGTGCAGGATCGAGAATCGGTGAGTCCAGTTCCAGGCCTCACACTAGGTGAGGCCAAAGACGTTTGGAGGAACGCAGCCCACCCAGCTCTCCAGAACAGGCTCAAGGACTTGTCGTGGATGGTGGCTCATGAGATCCTCCCGGTCAGGGCGGTCATGCACTCCAGAGGCATGGCCAAAAACCCCACCTGCCCACGGTCCGGATGTGGTTCCCCGGAGACCGTCCAACATCTGCTCTGGGAGTGCGGCGCTGCGCGGGACCTGTGGGCCAAGACCGGCCCCCTGTTTTTCCCGTGCCTGCCGGCGGGTCGGGCCCAGGTGGACTACAAGCTCGCCATCCTGGGGGTGGGTCAGGGCTTGAAGGAGTTGACACCACCAACGTTTGCCTCGCTCTGGCTCACCCTCAACCATATAAAGGATGCCATCTGGGCCACCAGAAACCTGCTGGTGGGGAAACGCGTGACGGTCCCCCTCCACGCGTGCGAGCAAAGAATAAGATCAACGCTGCAGGGTGGGCCGCACGTCGTTATTCGGATGGGGGGGCCGGGGTCACACGGAGAGGGTCACCGCCACCGTACCTGGCTGCCCGTAGATGCACCCTCACCACTCTGGCTACGGGAACAGCGGGCCAGCGGGCCGGAGGAGAGGGGATCTCCGCTGGGCACTGGAAGCGGGGAGTCCGAGGCCTGTTCTGGAGACCTGGAGTGAATGGACATTCTTGATAGGGACTCACCCTCGATCCTGTACAAGAGATGTTTTATGTGGCATAATTTATTGTTTTATTGTTTTTTATCTGACATGTTTTATTGTTTTATTCCTATTATTTGAACCATTTACCTGTCTTTTAAAACATACATGGACTTTTTACACAACACACAAACACAAGAAACTTTTAACAGTAAATAATGTGTCCCTTTTAATATGTGTAAAAATGTGATCTAAAAGAAAAAATGTACATGCAAATGGAAATAATGGAATGACACTGTGACAATAAAACTTTTCGAAAGAAAAATCTGTTCTTATCAGTTTAATATCTGATACGTGCCCTACCCGGGCACCACATATTAAATTGATTTTTGGTCCTGGGAGATGGAATAGGGGCTTGCTCCGTCCACTCCACGCATCGACCCGGTATTGCAGTACTTCTGGGAACGGTGCACCCTCCTAAAGTGTTCAATGAAAGAAATGTAGTGGTCTTGTGTGGCAGACGGTGATAATGGAGCTAGTGTGAGTGGGTGTTGTAGGTGATCATGTGCTATACTAGCCTGGGTAGAATTGTGGTGTAAAAACAAGACAAAAAGGAACCCCTGTTCCTCTGTCGGTTTAACATCTGATCCGTCCACTATTCGGGGACGGCGCATTATGTACATTTATGGCTCATGGAGCCGGATGCGGAGCGTGCAAAAAAAAAAAAAAAAGCCCCTTTTTTGACTGGCAAACCGCTGGTGAGGATTGGGGAGAGGGACAGGGTGCTTCTGACTGAAGGCCTGGGAATTCATACTTACCTGGCAGGGGAGACACCATGATCAGGAAGGTGGTTCACCCAGGGCGAGGCTCGGCCATTGCACTCTGGGTTGTGCTGACCCCTGCGAATTCCCCAAATGTGGGAATCTCGACTGCATAATTTATGGTAGTGGGGGACTGCGTTCGCGCTCTCCCCTGGACAACACTGGTTAAAAGGGCAGATTGTTAAAGCTCCACTTGAGGTTCTTTTGTTTTGTTTTTTTTCTCCACTTCTTCAATATCCAGAGGCAGTCCAGAGAGTTGAACTGCGGCGGTTGCTCGAGAGATACGAAACAGTCTAGGACCGGTCTGTGTGAGGAGGGTTTTCTTTTTTCTCCTCAATTCTTCAAATAGTCTCCAATATTTGACGGACGACTTAGTTCACAGCAGTTGTCCTGGAGGCAAAGTTGTTCGGAATGAGGAGTTCTATCATGTGGTATGAAAACATTGTGCACGTGTGAAACGTCACGTGATACACAGCCACCCATGTTGTGTTTTTTTCTGTTTACAGCGCCACCAAGTGGCCAGTCGCCGCATTCCTCTTCACGTGACCACGGGCTGAGCCCGTACACAGGTGTACCGAGTTGGGTGCAATTGTCTCATTCCGTTGGAGAGTTATAGCCGTTCAAGTAAAGCCCGCCTCGCCCACCCCCAACGTTTTGGCGTACCGTCGCCAACGTGGATGGAAATTCCAACTGTTTCCCGATCCCTGTTGGCAGTCAGACTCCAGAGAATCTTTCTGCACCGGTTTGGGTCAGATCGGGCAAAAAACCTAGGACTAGTGTGCAAAAGTAGGTTTTTCAGAAAATCCAAAATACCCGAAAATCTCGCCAGCGCGACCACCCAATCCGAGGCATGCATCTTGTTCGGCTCGAGCCAAGGATTCCGGTGATGTAAGACACTTGGGTCTGCGACCGACGGTCGAGGAGTTACGAGCCATTTCGTACTTTTGATCGCTGCAGCGCCACCTTGGGGCCGATCGGGGCGAGCCTTGGTGAGGTTGTAGTACCGGGCCGGTCCTACCATCCCTCAGAGTTTCAAGTCTCTACCACGGACGCTTTGGTCTGCCCGCTCACTTTTAAGGCGGAATGTTGATGATCCAAAATCCCAGGTTGCACTCCAGAGTGTCTTTGCTGTGCACTCTGTTGTGATCCATTTTCGGTGTCAACCAATCTGAGCTGAGCTTGTTTGCCGGCGACCTTAGACCCTCTCGCCGCGGCCCAGGTGGGCGTGGCCTTTGCCGGCTCCCCCGCCTCGGCGTCGCTGCGTCATCGCTTCTCTGCCTTTTGGCTAAGATCAAGTGTCTGGTCCCAAGGTAGAGACAGCGATCGCCTCTTGGAGGTTTTTCCGGCTCGGGTCCTTCCGTGACTTGAGCCTCAAACTTTTGAGAGGTACATTGATCCAGCTGCTTTTATTCCGGTTCGGTTTTAAGGTAAGACCTTTTTATCTATTTATTTATTTATTTATTGTTTTTTTAAGTTTTAGGCTGTTGGTGCCTCCACCATGTCGGCTGCCCGTGCCGGCATGCGGAGGCACCACAGCGTGCGGTTTTTATTTAAAGAGGTGAATGGTAAGCTCCTGGGGTTGTCACGTCTTGACTTCTCCAGGAAGCTGATCCAGAAAACCCTCAATTTTAAACCTGATGACTTGAACTGCTTGGTAACTCTCCCCCTGAACAAAGGTTTTGATTTAAGTTTCAAAAGCGCTTCCCTGTTAACTGAATTCTGGCAAAGGTTTGATGCATGCAAAGCCCAGTTTTCAATGTTTACTGTGGAAAAACTTTCTGACAATTCACTTAAAACCGTGATTGTCAGGATGTTTAATGAAACTGTGAATGGAGAAGACATTTGTGTCTGGTTGGGTAGATTTTGCACTGTTCGGGGGCAACCAGTCAAAGTGTTAGATGAAGACGGCATCTGGAATTGCTCCTGGCGAATTCCCATTAAACAATGGGAAGACGCCGGGGGCTACCAGGGCCTGAAACATCTACCTTCAATGATTGTGTTGGGAGAGAACAGAGGCTACATTCACTATCAAGGAATGCCTAAATTGTGCAGAAAGTGTGGGAGAATGGGGCATTTAGCCGATGCATGCAATGAATTAACATGTGGGAAGTGTAGAGGAATTGGTCATACTTTTGAAGAATGTACCATTGGCAGAAGGTGTAATCTTTGTGGTGAAACTAACCATCTCTACAGAGATTGCCCTAAAAGTTTTGCCAACAAATTGAAAGGTAACAAAATGGCCGCCCCACATGTGGAACAAACAAAAGAGCAAAGGAAGGAGGAGGCGGTCCCTGAGGTTTTGGCGGGAAATTCTATTTCCCAGCCAGCCTCAGGAAGTGGGCAAGAGGAAGGAAGTGGGGCGGCCATAGGGGCGGAGCCAAGTTTTAACAGCAAACAGAGTGAGGAAGCCGTTCCCCAACAAGAGATAAGCGAAAACAAAATAGAGGAGGAGGATGTAACGGCTTCCTCACTCTACACCGTATCGGAGGTTAGCGTGGTGGATAGTGGGGGTGAATCCGAGGGTTCACTTCCCAATGCTCAGGTGCAAAAAAGGTCTGCGAGATCTCCTCTGCTTCAAACAGAGGAGAAAAGGCTGCGGGCATCGCTCCGGCTAGATAGTACCTCCTTGGTAGATCTAGACCGTGTGTGGCCCGCAGATTCTCCCAATGAAGTCTCCTTTTTGCACGTTAAGCTAATAACATCGTCGCCGAAGGATCCACAAGAGGCCCTCTCTGTGGACTCCAAGGTGACGAGCATTTGCCCTCCTGATCCCAGTTTTTCTGGGGAAAAGGAGAAGCAAGTGATACATGACATAACATGATTTTAATGTAACTTTCTGCAGTCTTTTGGTTTTATTCTTCTATTAATGCTTGTATTTTTAACCATACTGCTCATGGCCCTCACTATCTCTACAATCAATGTGAGAAGTGTGAGGTCTACTCTGCGAGCACAGAGTGTGTTATCCTTTTTAAAAACTTTTAAGTCAGATGTGTTTTTATTGCAAGAATGTGGTTTGCCTTTTTTAACAAATTACAGGAAGTGGGAGGAGATTGGGACCCCAGGATTTTCCATTTGGAGTGGGTCCAATTTTAACAAAAATGACGGTGTTGCTATTTTAATAAAAAATCCCAACCTTTTGGTGAAGGGCAGCACTGTGGTGAGGGACGGGCGGGCAATTTTAGCAAATCTGACTTTTTTAGGTAAGGATCTTAATATTTTAAATATGTATGGTTTTACAGAAAAAAAGAACAGGTATGAGCTTTTAGAAGACTCGCAACCCCACATGCTAGGCAGGGCTCCCCTAGTGGTAGCAGGGGATTTTAATTGTGTTTTATCAAAAAATGACAGAAAGAGGGTAGGAGATGATTTTAAGGTAGACAAGACATCGGTTTTATTACAAAATATAGTCAAAGATTTTAAGTTAGTCGACTGTTTTAAAACAATGCATCAAAGAGAGGAGGGCTTCACCTGGTTCAGTGGTGACGGTGCCAGAGCCTCTCGAATTGACTATGTTTTTACAAGGGACCTCCCGCCGACCGATGCTACATTGACCCCCCTCTTTTTTTCCGATCACATGATGCTGTCTTGCACTCTTTCACTTCCCACGGGTGTGACTGCAGGGGGAGGGCTGTGGAAGCTGAACTGTTCCCTGTTAGAAGACGAGGAAGTGGTAAAAGAGTATAGGGAGCAGTTCAGCCAATGGCAGACCCTCCAGGACTTTTACGACTCACGTGCACAGTGGTGGGAGATGGTGAAACAAAGGACAGGACGGTTTTTTAAACAAATTGGGAGAGAAAAAAAGAATAAAGAAAAAAGACGCATGATGGGGTTGCAAAAAAGACTGCAGAGATATTTTAACCTTTTAAACAATGGATTGGATTTTACAAATGAAATAAAAGAAGTAAAGAAAGAAATGTCAGATCTGTCTGAAATAAAGAGCAAAGGTGTCATTTTAAGATGTAAAGAAAGGGAGTTAGAGGAAGGAGAGAAGTGTACCAGATATTTTTTTAAAAAGACAATAGCTCGGGGAGGGTCCATCAATGCTTTAAAAACTTTTAGAGGGGAGGAAGTAAACACAACTGAACAGATTTTAGGGGAAATTGAAAGTTTTTACAGTAATTTATATGACACTAAAGAGGTACACAATGGCACCTTAGAGGAAGTTTTAGGGGTTTTAGATAAAAAAGTTAAGAGTCCAAATGTGCTTTTATCCCAGGATTTTAATCTTTTAGAGTTGAAAAAAGCTTTAAAGGGTTTTAAGAAGGGGAAGTCACCGGGCATGGACGGACTCCCCTTTGAGTTTTACCTGACTTTCTGGGACATTTTAGCACACGACTTACTTACAGTTTTTAAAGAATTTGAGACTCTTGACAGACTTCCAGACAGCTTTAGAGTAGGGATAGTTACACTACTGTACAAAAAAGGAGACAAGACTGACTTAAGAAACTGGCGACCAATCACTCTTTTAAATTATGATTGTAAACTTTTTAGTAAAATTTTAGCTACACGCATGTCGACCGTTTTAGAGGACGTAATCCACCTGGATCAAGCTTGCGCTGTGCCCGGCAGGAAGATCACGGACAGCCTAATACTGATCAGAGACGCCATCTGTTATGCGAGAGACAGAAACATTCGGCTTGTAGTCCTAAATTTAGACTTCGAAAAAGCATTTGATCGAGTTTCGCACCAGTACCTCCTTCAGGTACTGCAAAAAATGGGCTTTTCTGAGAGGTTTCTAGCTTGGGTGGGACTGCTGTATGAGGACTTGGGCAGCAAAATTCTTGTAAATGGGCATCTTACCAAAGCTGTAAATATCCGCAGCGGTGTCCGTCAGGGGTGTCCCTTATCTCCCCTTCTGTACGTGGCTTGTATTGAGCCACTGGCACAAATCTTGAGAAGGGATAAATGGATTAAAGGACTAGACATCCCAGGAACTGGTGGACTGACGGCGACCTGTGTTTTATATATGGACGACGTGACCCTTTTAGCGACTGACCTTTTATCAGTACGAAGAGCAATGGACTTGACTGACTGGTACGGTCGGGCCTCGGGCGCCAAGCTTAACAGGAGTAAGTCCGAGGCCCTGCTCTTCGGGCCGTGGGGGGACGTTGACAAAGGCGGACTAGATTTGGATTTTAAAGATAATAATTTGAAAATTTTAGGTGTGAAATTTGACAGGGAGGGTGGAGGACAGGGTAACTGGACTGACATGTTAGGGAAAGTTAGGCAAAGACTGGGCTTTTGGGGACTAAGACAACTGACGTATGAAGGCAAGATTTTAATTTTTAAAGCTGTGATTTTACCACTGATTTTACTTGTCTGTTCTGTTTTTAGTCCCCCAAGACGATTCCTAGCCAAGTTGGAGAGGGCGGTATTTTATTTCCTGTGGGGGTCCAAGTGGGAAAGACTCAAGAGGGAGGTCGTCAAAAAGAAAAAAGAGAATGGCGGAAAAGGGCTCCCAGACCCCCACCTGTTTTTAGGCAGCCGCTTCACTGCCCTCCACATTAAATACGCCCTGACCCCATCCAGAGAACACAAGACAGCAGCCATGACCCGATTCTGGATGGGGTCCCACATAGCAAACAGATCCGGAACGGATCTGCCGCGGAGGTAAGAACCAGGTCCGGAACGGAGTCCACTTGCACAGCGCAACGGATCCGGAACAGATCCGGATTGCGGATCCAGACTAGATCCGCGGCAGACCCTATCCGGATCCGATCTGGACCCGTTCATTTTGGAATGAAAACCTATCAGATCACTCATTCAAAACTAGTAATCTGGCCAAAACTACAAAAATATTTCAAATCTATTGGTGGGCCAACATTAGATAGACTGCCCACTAAACAAAATGATGTCCAAAAGATGTCTTTTCAACGTCTTTGTCACAAAAGTCGGATGCTGAAAAGACGTCCACTGAGGAGCCAGAATTAAAGTTTTTATGACGTGTTTTTTTGACGTGTTCTGCACGTCCGATGTAGACGTTCATCAAACCTTCGTACAAGTTTAAAAACTAGGTCAAATGTGGCCATCGTGTTTAAAACTCATGTTTATATCAATGTCATTTCCTTACATTGTTTAGATGAGGTTTAGATGTTGATGTTTCATTTTAAGAAACCATTGTGGTGATGAGTGTTTGCTTTAGTTGGGCTCTTGGTCCCAATTCATCTTACTTTAACTTTACTTTGGTTGTAGTAACTGTGTGATTGTATAACACTATTGTTGTTGCACAGAAAGCCAAGAAAAAGTGAGATGCTGGCATCAGCTTGTTGATTATCATTGCTAAGTCACAAAGTGAGCATTTGATGTTGTGTTTAGAGTTTAGTCTTTATTTCTGCCATTCATAACCACCTATCTTGTGGAACTGTGTTATTTGTATACCATTAAAATTAGCATTTATTAGAAGGTGAATAAAAAAAAGCTTGTTAAACAATGTTATTAGGAAATTTACCTTATAGTCACACACATACATCAAGATTTTGCGTATGTATCACAAGAACGGTGACAATAAAAAAAGCTTCATGCTGCAATGCATGATGGGTAGTTTTCAAAGTACAAAAAATCCTTGATTCCCAAGCTGTTTTTGTTTTGGTTGTCACCGTTGTTGAGAATCATATGCAAAATCGTGATGTCTGTGTGTGACTATGTGATATATTTGCTCAAAACATTGAGTACACATGATTTTTATTGACCTTCAAATAAGCAACAATTGTAATGGTACTGGTCCAAATAACGCAGTTCCACAAAATAGGTGGTTATAAACAGCAGATATAAGGACAAAAGTCTACACACATCATTAAAAGCTCGCTTTGTGTTTTTGTCATCATCAACAAGGAGCTGATGACAGCCGATTTTACTTTTTCTTGGCTTTCTATGCAACAACAATAGTGTTATACAAACACACAGTTACAACAACCAAAGAGAAGTTAAAGTAAGAAGAATTGGGACCAAGAGCCCAACTAAAGCAAACACTCATCACCACAATGGTGACTTAAAATGAAACATATCAACATCTAAACCTCATCTAAACAATGTAAGGAAATGACATTGATATAAACATGAGTTTTAAACACGATGGCCACATTTGACCTAGTTTTTAAACTTGTACGAAGGTTCGATGAACGTCTACATCGGACGTGCAGAACACGTCAAAAAAACACGTCATAAAAACTTTAATTCTGGCTCCTCAGTGGACGTCTTTTCAGCATCCGACTTTTGTGACAAAGACGATGAAAAGACATCTTTTGGACATCATGTTGTTTAGTGGGCAGTCTATCTAATGTTGGTCCACCAATAGATTTGAAATATTTTTGTAGTTTTGGTCAGATTACTAGTTTTGAATGAGTGATCTGATAGGTTTTCATTCCAAAATGAACGGGTCCAGATCGGATCCGGATAGGGTCTGCCGCGGATCTAGTCTGGATCCGCAATCCGGATCTGTTCCGGATCCGTTGCGCTGTGCAAGTGGACTCCGTTCCGGACCTGGTTCTTACCTCCGCGGCAGATCCGTTCCGGATCTGTTTGCTATGTGGGGTCATACTTAAGATCTTTGAAAATTTTACCCGTTGATCTTAAATGTCCAGTGTCTTTTAATCTGTCAAAAGAACATCTTTTTATTAAGAATTTTTTAAAGAAATACCTTTTAGAAACGAATGATGCCACTGTTTTAACTAACCACAAGTCTCTTGTCTCTCTTGTGCAGGATCGAGAATCGGTGAGTCCAGTTCCAGGCCTCACACTAGGTGAGGCCAAAGACGTTTGGAGGAACGCAGCCCACCCAGCTCTCCAGAACAGGCTTAAGGACTTGTCGTGGATGGTGGCCCATGAGATCCTCCCGGTCAGGGCGGTTATGCACTCCAGAGGCATGGCCAAAAACCCCACCTGCCCACGGTCCGGATGTGGTTCCCCGGAGACCGTCCACCATCTGCTCTGGGAGTGCGGTGCTGCGCGGGACCTGTGGGCCAAGACCAGCCCCCTGTTTTTCCCGTGCCTGCCGGCGGGTCGGGCCCAGGTGGGATACAGGCTCGCCATCCTGGGGGTGGGTCAGGGCTTGAAGGAGCTAACATCACAGCAATTTACCTCGCTCTGGCTCACCCTCAACCATATCAAGGATGCCATCTGGGCCACCAGAAACCTGCTGGTGGGGAAACGCGTTACGGTGCCCCTCCACGCGTGCGAGCAATTAGTTAGATCTGCGCTGCAGGAGGCGCCGGACGTCGTTATTCGGATGGGGGGGCTGGGGTCACACCAAAGAGGTCCCGGCCACCCCCGATCCTGGCCGCCCGTAGATGCACCCTCACCACACCGGCTACGGGAACAGCGGGCCAGCGGGCCGGAGGAGAGGGGATCTCCGCTGGGCGCTGGAAGCGAGGAGTCCGGGGCCTGTTCTGGAGACCTGGAGTGAATGGACATTCTTGATAGGGACTCACCCTCGATCCTGTACAAGAGATGTTTTATGTGGCATAATTTATTGTTTTATTGGTTTTTATCTGACATGTTTTATTGTTTTATTCCTATTATTTAAACCATTTACCTTTCTTTTAAAACATACATGGACTTTTTACACAACACACAAACACAAGAAACTTTTAACAGTATATAATGTGTCCCTTTTAATATGTGTAAAAATGTGATCTAAAAGAAAAAATGTACATGCAAATGGAAATAATGGAATGACACTGTGACAATAAAACTTTTCGAAAGAAAAAATCTGTTCTTATCAGTTTAATATCTGATACGTGCCCTACCCGGGCACCACATATTAAATTGATTTTTGGTCCTGGGAGATGGAATAGGGGCTTGCTCCGTCCACTCCACGCATCGACCCGGTATTGCAGTACTTCTGGGAACGGTGCACCCTCCTAAAGTGTTCAATGAAAGAAATGTAGTGGTCTTGTGTGGCAGACGGTGATAATGGAGCTAGTGTGAGTGGGTGTTGTAGGTGATCATGTGCTATACTAGCCTGGGTAGAATTGTGGTGTAAAAACAAGACAAAAAGGAACCCCTGTTCCTCTGTCGGTTTAACATCTGATCCGTCCACTATTCGGGGACGGCGCATTATGTACATTTATGGCTCATGGAGCCGGATGCGGAGCGTGCAAAAAAAAAAAAAAAAGCCCCTTTTTTGACTGGCAAACCGCTGGTGAGGATTGGGGAGAGGGACAGGGTGCTTCTGACTGAAGGCCTGGGAATTCATACTTACCTGGCAGGGGAGACACCATGATCAGGAAGGTGGTTCACCCAGGGATGTTATACCAATGGGAATCACTGCAAGACATATATTCTTCAATAGGTGATTGGTGGCAGGATCTTAAAATCAGAATAAAGGAGTTTTTTATAAAGAAAAGCAAGAAAATTACATCAAAAAATAATTATCGGTTTAAGAAATGTCAGAGAGATCTACAAACTCTGTACACAATGTCTCTTTCGGGATTTAATGTGGCAGATGATATTGCAAAACTTAAGAGAGAAATGGCTAAAATAATGGCTGATAAGAACAAGACCTACATTATAAGGAGTAGAGTTCAGCATTTTGAATCCAATGAAAAATGCACTAGATATTTTTTTAGGAAGCTTACTGGATCCCAAAGTTTAGATTCTATAAAAACCCAAGAGAACAAAGTAATAACAGGCACACACAATATAGTATCTCATGTCTTCTCCTTTTATAAGAACTTGTATAGCTCAAAAAATAGGAAAAATGATGAAATTGTTGCTTTCCTTTCTGAAATGGATAGTAACACTCAAGGAGATTTGAGAATTGATGACATAAACCTATGTGTAGAGGATTTGACCAAAGCAGTAAGAAGTATGAGTAACAATAAATGCCCAGGAGCGGATGGGCTACCAAAGGAATTTTATATAACCTTTTGGGAAGAGTTAAAAGAACCTTTGTTGAGGATGTTTATGGAAAGCCTACACATAGGAAAACTTCCGTCTTCTTTAAGAGAAGGAGTTATCTCCTTGTTGTTCAAGAAAGGCGATAGACAGGAGCTAAAAAATTGGCGACCTTTGACCTTGTTAGGAGTAGATGTAAAAATCTTGTCCAAGGCGCTCTTTTTTAAACTCCAGCCTGATATGCCAAAATTTATCAGCAATGACCAAACATGCGGGATTAAAGGGAGATCTATACAAGATAATCTAGCATTAGCAAGAGATATATACCTGTACGCACAAGAACGTAAACTATCTCTGGCAATTTTGGGCCTTGACCTGGAAAAGGCCTTTGATAGCATAGACCATCATTATTTACATACATTGCTGAAGCGTTTGGGCTTTAGCTCAACCATTTGTGCATGGATCAGCCTATTGTATGCAGGTTGCCAAAGTAGAGTTTTGGTGAATGGGCACTTGTCAGAGCCATTCGATGTTTGTTCGGGTGTGCGTCAGGGTTGTAGTTTGTCCCCACTGTTGTTTGTTTTGGCAATTGAGCCATTGGCCTGTACTCTTAGACGGAACCCTAGGATTAGGGGCTTTCCAATTCCAGGTGGTTCAGGTAGAGTGGCCAAAGTTTCTCTTTATATGGACGATTTAACACTTTTCCTCACGGATAATAATTCCATAAAAGAAACGCTGGAAACTTGTGAGAGGTTCGCTCTAGCTACAGGAGCTAAGATTAATAAATCCAAGACAGAGGTTCTGTACTCGGGTTGGAAAGAGCCTCAATTAAATTTAGGCTTTAAAAAACAGGTAAAATCCATTAAAATTCTGGGCCTTTTTGTGGGGAAAGACATGGATAAGATAAATTGGGATTATAGACTTAATAAAATAAAGTGGAAACTGAAGCAATGGAAAGAGCGAGACCTTACTCTGAGAGGGAAAGTGCTGATAATTAATGCAGAGATTTTGGCCTCTCTTACTTTTTTAGCCTCAACTTTCCCGGCACCAATACAGTTTATAAGATCTATTAGGAAGGCCTTGTTTAGTTTTTTCTGGAGTTCACAGCATGAAAAAATTAGACGAGAAATACTGTATAAGCCAATAAGCAAAGGAGGGATGGCAGTCCCAGAATTGGGGTCCAAACTGGTTTCTATGTTCATTACACCTATTTTAAAAGCCTGTCTGACAGAGAACCAAGGCATCTTATGGCATTGTTTCGCCAAACTTTGGATAGGTCAACAGGTCGCTAATGCTTGGGGAATGAGACTCTCGCAAAATACTCCACATGCCGAATATAGACCTGAAATGTATGATAAGGTGCTATCCCTTTTGAGGAAAGTGACAACCCCTCACATCCCTATTGAGAAATTAAACAGAGTAACTATTCAAGAGAAGTTATATCCAGGATTAGAGAGAATTACCCCAGTAGGAAATCTCACTGAATCTGACTGTGTTACAGTCTGGAAGAATGTAGATAATAGCTCCCTGTTTAATTCCCATAAAGATACCGCTTGGCAAGTGGTCCATCAATGCTTACCTACTCGTGTTTTTTTGGAAAAAAGAAACATGTCAAGGAGCTCACGATGCCCTAAGTTTAGGTGTGGAGAAGACGAGTCTATTAGCCACTTGTTTTATTTTTGCAAATATGCTAGAGAGGTCTGGTCCTTAGTACGAGAATGGATGGTAGAATTATACAGATTTCCAACTGAATCGGATATATTGTATGGAGAATTGAATAATGTGAACTCGGATGATTGGATAAGATGGTGGATAGCTATTAATGTCATTAAAGAAGGGTTATGGAAAGCAAGGAATATTTCTTGTTTTAAAGGTTATGATATACCTGCAGAAACAGTGATCTCTTCAAGCCTTGTCACAATCAGAGACTATGTATTAAAAGACAGGAAAACTCTTTCCCTCATTGAAACTATTAAGAAATGGAAAGTTTCAATCAAATCCCCAATTTTTTTCTACTTACAAGATGAAATTTCGAAGTCCTTTTGATGGATTTGAGGAATATGTATCATGTTGTATTGTGTATGGTATGTTTTATGTTGTATGGTGTCGGAAATTGAACTTTTTTTAACCATAATTTGAAAAAAAAAGGAAAAAAAAGGAAATAACAAAATTATTTAAAAAAATTAAAAAAGATTACAGCATATGATGAATGGATTCGGTGTATATGAATACTATGCGTATTCTATAGGACTCAAGTGAATCCTTTCTGAGCTGGAAAGAAAAAAAAAAAAAGGTTCACCCAGGGCGAGGCTCGGCCATTGCACTCTGGGTTGTGCTGACCCCTGCGAATTCCCCAAATGTGGGAATCTCGACTGCATAATTTATGGTAGTGGGGGACTGCGTTCGCGCTCTCCCCTGGACAACACTGGTTAAAAGGGCAGATTGTTAAAGCTCCACTTGAGGTTCTTTTGTTTTGTTTTTTTTCTCCACTTCTTCAATATCCAGAGGCAGTCCAGAGAGTTGAACTGCGGCGGTTGCTCGAGAGATACGAAACAGTCTAGGACCGGTCTGTGTGAGGAGGGTTTTCTTTTTTCTCCTCAATTCTTCAAATAGTCTCCAATATTTGACGGACGACTTAGTTCACAGCAGTTGTCCTGGAGGCAAAGTTGTTCGGAATGAGGAGTTCTATCATGTGGTATGAAAACATTGTGCACGTGTGAAACGTCACGTGATACACAGCCACCCATGTTGTGTTTTTTTCTGTTTACAGCGCCACCAAGTGGCCAGTCGCCGCATTCCTCTTCACGTGACCACGGGCTGAGCCCGTACACAGGTGTACCGAGTTGGGTGCAATTGTCTCATTCCGTTGGAGAGTTATAGCCGTTCAAGTAAAGCCCGCCTCGCCCACCCCCAACGTTTTGGCGTACCGTCGCCAACGTGGATGGAAATTCCAACTGTTTCCCGATCCCTGTTGGCAGTCAGACTCCAGAGAATCTTTCTGCACCGGTTTGGGTCAGATCGGGCAAAAAACCTAGGACTAGTGTGCAAAAGTAGGTTTTTCAGAAAATCCAAAATACCCGAAAATCTCGCCAGCGCGACCACCCAATCCGAGGCATGCATCTTGTTCGGCTCGAGCCAAGGATTCCGGTGATGTAAGACACTTGGGTCTGCGACCGACGGTCGAGGAGTTACGAGCCATTTCGTACTTTTGATCGCTGCAGCGCCACCTTGGGGCCGATCGGGGCGAGCCTTGGTGAGGTTGTAGTACCGGGCCGGTCCTACCATCCCTCAGAGTTTCAAGTCTCTACCACGGACGCTTTGGTCTGCCCGCTCACTTTTAAGGCGGAATGTTGATGATCCAAAATCCCAGGTTGCACTCCAGAGTGTCTTTGCTGTGCACTCTGTTGTGATCCATTTTCGGTGTCAACCAATCTGAGCTGAGCTTGTTTGCCGGCGACCTTAGACCCTCTCGCCGCGGCCCAGGTGGGCGTGGCCTTTGCCGGCTCCCCCGCCTCGGCGTCGCTGCGTCATCGCTTCTCGGCCTTTTGGCTAAGATCAAGTGGTCTGGTCGGACGTCTGAGACAGCGATCGCCTCTTGTTGGACTTGGTCTCGTGTGTTGCTTGTCACACGGGACATACACCCTTCAGGAGGTACATTGACAAGCGGCTTTTAATTGACGACTCGTTCTACGAGGAATCTTCTGGTTTTAAGGTAAGCAGGTTTTAATTTATTTATTGTATATTTATTGTTGGATTTTAGCCGCAGCAGGCTAGTGGTGCCTCCAACATGTCGGCTGCTCGTGCCGGCATGAGGAGGCACCACAGCGTGCGTTTTAAATTTAAGACAAAGGAGGATGGCACTCTCCAGGCGATGTCCAGGTTGGACTTTTCCAGGAAGTGCATCCAACAGACTCTCGGTTTTAAGGCTATTGATATTAACTGCTTGTTGACTCTGCCCCTGAATCATGGCTTCGACGTTAGTTTTGCTTCTGCTTCCTTGCTAAGTACTTTTTGGGCTCGGTATGAATTGTGTAAAGCCAATTTCTCCATGTTCACTGTGGAAAAACTGACTGATAATTCGCTGAAAGTGGTGATTGTCAGGATGTTTAATGAAACAGTTAGTGGAGAAGACATTGCTGTATGGTTGGCAAGATATTGCTCTATTCGTGGTCAACCAGTCAAGGTTTTAGATGAAGACGGTATCTGGAGCTGTGCGTGGAGAGTGCCCATTAAACAATGGGCAGATCCCAACAGCTACCATGGCCTGAGTCAAATTCCTTCTATGATTGTGTTGGGAGAGAATAGAGGTTACATCCATTATCAAGGGATGCCCAAGCTATGCCGCAAGTGTGGCCAACTTGGGCATCTCGCCGAGGCGTGCCAAGAAGTAGTGTGTAGGAAGTGCAGAGAAATTGGACACACTTTTGAAGAGTGCAAAAATGGCAGAAAGTGCAACCTCTGTGGAGAATCATCCCATCTCTACAGAGACTGCCCCCAAAGTTTTGCCAACAAGCTAAAAAACAACAAAATGGCCGCCCCACCCAAAGAGCAAACGATAAAGGAGGCGGGCCCTGAGGTTTTGGCGGGAAATTCAAATCCTCAGCCAGCCTCAGGGATTGGACTGGAAGAAGGAAGTGGGGCGGCCACAGGGGCGGAGTCAACTCGAACAGCTGGTCAGGGGGAGGAAGCCAATCCTCAAAATGATAATGGTAAAGAAGAGGTGGACGACAAAGAGGAGGAAACGGCTTCCTCCCTTGTCACCGTGTCTGAGGCTAGTGGGTCAACTAGTGGGAGTGAGACAGATTCTTCTCTTCCCAATGCTCAAGTGCAGAAAAGAACTGCGAGATCTCCTCTGGTCCAAACAGAGGAGAAAAAGCTGCGGGTAGCGCACCGGCTAGATAGTTCCCCCATGGAAGATCTAGACCGTGTGTGGCCCACAGACTCTCCTAATGAAGTATCTTTTCTGCATTTTAAGCTAAGAACATTGACGCCAAAGGCTTCACAAGAGGTTCTCTCTGTGAGCCCTGAGACGTCAAGCACTTTCCTCCCTGATCCCAGGCTTTCTGGGGAAAAGGGACGGCAAGTGCAACAAGAAATAACCTGATTTTAATTAAATCTCTGTAGTCCTTTTGTTGCTTTTAAATGTCTCATACCCTTTTAACCATACTGCTCATGGCTCTCACTATCTCCACCATCAATGTGAGAAGTGTGAGGAGCAATATACGAGCACAGAGTGTCCTATCCTTTTTAAAAACTTTTAAGTCAGATGTGTTTTTATTACAAGAATGTGGTCTGCCTTTTTTATCCAATTACAGAAAGTGGGAGGAGATTTGGACCCCAGGAGTTTCCGTTTGGAGTGGGTCCAATTTTAATAAAAATGACGGTGTCGCCATTTTAATACAAAACCCCAATATCTTGGTGAAGGGCAGCACTGTGGTGAGGGACGGGCGGGCAATTTTAGCTAATCTGACTTTTTTAGGTAAGGATTTTAACATTTTAAATGTGTATGGTTTTACAGACAAAAACAATAGGTATGAGCTTTTAGAAGACCTGCGGCCCCACATGTTAGGTAGGGCTCCCCTAGTGGTAGCAGGGGATTTTAATTGCGTTTTAACCAAGAAAGACAGGAAGAGGACAGAGGATTTTAAAGTTGACAAAACGTCGGTTTTATTGCAGGATTTAGTTAGAGATTTTAAATTAGTGGACTGTTTTAAAGCAATGCATCAGAGAGAGGAGGGCTTCACCTGGTTCAGTGGTGACGGCACCAGAGCCTCTCGCATTGACTACGTTTTTACACGGGACTGCCTGCCAACCGATGCAACATTAACCCCCCTCTTTTTTTCAGATCACACAATGCTGTCATGCACCCTTTCACTCCCCACTGGTGTGACTGCAGGGGGAGGGCTGTGGAAGCTGAACTGCTCCCTTTTGGAAGATAAAGATGTAGTCAGTGAGTACAGGGAGCAGTTCAGCCAATGGCAGACCCTCCAAGACTTCTACGACTCACGTGCACAGTGGTGGGAGATGGTAAAAAAACGGACGAGACAGTTTTTTAGAAAGATAGGAAAAATCAAAAAGAATAGATTAAATCGACGCATGATGGGGCTGCAAAAACGACTACAGAGATATTTTAACCTTTTAAACGATGGGATTGATTTTAGTGAAGAAATCAAAGAAATAAAGCAAGAAATGTCAGTTTTATCCGAAATTCAAAGCAAAGGTGTCATTTTAAGGAGCAGGGAGAAGGAGATTGAGGAAGGTGAAAGGTGCACGAGGTATTTCTTTAAAAAAATTATTTCACGGGGTGGGGCAATCACAGCTTTGAAAAGTGGAGGGAGGGAGGTTTACACCACAAAAGAAATTTTAAAGGAAACTGAAGTATTTTATGAAAACCTATACAGCACCAAAGAAGTCCACAATGACACATTACAGGAGGTTTTAGAGTTTTTAGAAAAGAAAGTCGAAGGCGAAGGTACAATTTTATCTCAAGATTTCAACATTTTAGAAATTCACAAAGCACTCAAAAGTTTTAAACGAGGAAAGTCCCCCGGCACCGATGGACTTCCTCTGGAGTTTTATTTGACTTTTTGGGATATTTTAGCTTTCGACTTACTGACTGTTTTTAAAGAATTTGAGACTCTTGAAAGACTTCCTGACAGCTTTAGAATAGGGATAGTTTCACTCTTACATAAGAAAGGGGACAAGACTGACTTACGGAACTGGCGACCCATCACTCTTTTAAATGTCGACTGTAAACTTTTTAGCAAAATTTTAGCCACACGCATGTCGACAGTTTTAGAGGACGTAATCCACCCGGATCAAGCATGCGCTGTGCCAGGAAGGAAGATCACGGACAGCCTGGTGCTGATCAGAGACGCCATCTGTTATGCGAGAGACAGAAACCTTCGGCTAGTAGTCCTAAATTTAGACTTTGAAAAAGCATTCGACCGTATCTCGCACCAGTTCCTTTTTAAGGTACTGGGTAAAATGGGATTTCCAGGGCGGTTCATAGCCTGGGTGGGACTGCTGTACAACAGTCTGGTCAGCAGAATTGTAGTTAATGGGCATTTATCCAAAGCTGTTAATATCTACAGCGGCGTCCGTCAGGGGTGTCCCTTATCTCCCCTTCTGTATGTGGCTTGTATAGAGCCACTGGCACAAATCTTGAGAAGGGACAAATGGATTAAAGGACTAGGCATTCCAGGGACTAGTGGACTGACGGCAACCTGCGTTTTATACATGGACGACGTGACCCTTTTAGCAACGGACGTTTTATCGGTACGAAGAGCAATGGACTTGACTGACTGGTACGGTCGGGCCTCAGGCGCCAAGCTCAATAGGAGCAAGTCTGAGGCCCAGCTCTTCGGGCCGTGGGGGAACGTTGACAAAGGTGGACTAGATTTGGATTTTAAAGATAATAATTTGAAAATTTTAGGTGTTAAATTTGACAGGGAGGGTGGAGGACAGGGTAACTGGACTGACATGTTAGGGAAAGTTAGGCAAAGACTGGGCTTTTGGGGACTAAGAAATCTGACGATTGAAGGCAAGATTTTAATTTTTAAAGCTGTGATTTTACCACTGATTTTACTTGTCTGTTCTGTTTTTAGTCCCCCACGAAGCTTCCTGATTGACCTGGAGAGAGCAGTGTTTTATTTCCTGTGGGGGTCCAAGTGGGAGCGACTCAAAAGAGAAGTAGTGAAGAAAAGGAAGGAGAATGGTGGAAAAGGGCTCCCAGACCCCCACCTGTTTTTAGGCAGCCGCTTCACTGCCCTCCACATTAAATACGCCCTGACCCCATCCAGAGAACACAAGACAGCAGCCATGACCCGATTCTGGATGGGGTCATACTTAAGATCTTTGAAAATTTTACCCGTTGATCTTAAATGTCCAGTGTCTTTTAATCTGTCAAAAGAACATCTTTTTATTAAGAATTTTTTAAAGAAATACCTTTTAGAAACGAATGATGCCACTGTTTTAACTAACCACAAGTCTCTTGTCTCTCTTGTGCAGGATCGAGAATCGGTGAGTCCAGTTCCAGGCCTCACACTAGGTGAGGCCAAAGACGTTTGGAGGAACGCAGCCCACCCAGCTCTCCAGAACAGGCTTAAGGACTTGTCGTGGATGGTGGCCCATGAGATCCTCCCGGTCAGGGCGGTTATGCACTCCAGAGGCATGGCCAAAAACCCCACCTGCCCACGGTCCGGATGTGGTTCCCCGGAGACCGTCTACCATCTGCTCTGGGAGTGCGGTGCTGCGCGGGACCTGTGGGCCAAGACCAGCCCCCTGGTTTTCCCGTGCCTGCCGGCGGGTCGGGCCCAGGTGGGATACAGGCTCGCCATCCTGGGGGTGGGTCAGGGCTTGAAGGAGCTAACATCACAGCAATTTACCTCGCTCTGGCTCACCCTCAACCATATCAAGGATGCCATCTGGGCCACCAGAAACCTGCTGGTGGGGAAACGCGTTACGGTGCCCCTCCACGCGTGCGAGCAATTAGTTAGATCTGCGCTGCAGGAGGCGCCGGACGTCGTTATTCGGATGGGGGGGCTGGGGTCACACCAAAGAGGTCCCGGCCACCCCCGACCCTGGCCGCCCGTAGATGCACCCTCACCACACTGGCTACGGGAACAGCGGGCCAGCGGGCCGGAGGAGAGGGGATCTCCGCTGGGCGCTGGAAGCGAGGAGTCCGGGGCCTGTTCTGGAGACCTGGAGTGAATGGACATTCTTGATAGGGACTCACCCTCGATCCTGTACAAGAGATGTTTTATGTGGCATAATTTATTGTTTTATTGGTTTTTATCTGACATGTTTTATTGTTTTATTCCTATTATTTAAACCATTTACCTTTCTTTTAAAACATACATGGACTTTTTACACAACACACAAACACAAGAAACTTTTAACAGTAAATAATGTGTCCCTTTTAATATGTGTAAAAATGTGATCTAAAAGAAAAAATGTACATGCAAATGGAAATAATGGAATGACACTGTGACAATAAAACTTTTCGAAAGAAAAATCTGTTCTTATCAGTTTAATATCTGATACCACATATTAAATTGATTTTTGGTCCTGGGAGATGGAATAGGGGCTTGCTCCGTCCACTCCACGCATCGACCCGGTATTGCAGTACTTCTGGGAACGGTGCACCCTCCTAAAGTGTTCAATGAAAGAAATGTAGTGGTCTTGTGTGGCAGACGGTGATAATGGAGCTAGTGTGAGTGGGTGTTGTAGGTGATCATGTGCTATACTAGCCTGGGTAGAATTGTGGTGTAAAAACAAGACAAAAAGGAACCCCTGTTCCTCTGTCGGTTTAACATCTGATCCGTCCACTATTCGGGGACGGCGCATTATGTACATTTATGGCTCATGGAGCCGGATGCGGAGCGTGCAAAAAAAAAAAAAAAAAGCCCCTTTTTTGACTGGCAAACCGCTGGTGAGGATTGGGGAGAGGGACAGGGTGCTTCTGACTGAAGGCCTGGGAATTCATACTTACCTGGCAGGGGAGACACCATGATCAGGAAGGTGGTTCACCCAGGGCGAGGCTCGGCCATTGCACTCTGGGTTGTGCTGACCCCTGCGAATTCCCCAAATGTGGGAATCTCGACTGCATAATTTATGGTAGTGGGGGACTGCGTTCGCGCTCTCCCCTGGACAACACTGGTTAAAAGGGCAGATTGTTAAAGCTCCACTTGAGGTTCTTTTGTTTTGTTTTTTTTCTCCACTTCTTCAATATCCAGAGGCAGTCCAGAGAGTTGAACTGCGGCGGTTGCTCGAGAGATACGAAACAGTCTAGGACCGGTCTGTGTGAGGAGGGTTTTCTTTTTTCTCCTCAATTCTTCAAATAGTCTCCAATATTTGACGGACGACTTAGTTCACAGCAGTTGTCCTGGAGGCAAAGTTGTTCGGAATGAGGAGTTCTATCATGTGGTATGAAAACATTGTGCACGTGTGAAACGTCACGTGATACACAGCCACCCATGTTGTGTTTTTTTCTGTTTACAGCGCCACCAAGTGGCCAGTCGCCGCATTCCTCTTCACGTGACCACGGGCTGAGCCCGTACACAGGTGTACCGAGTTGGGTGCAATTGTCTCATTCCGTTGGAGAGTTATAGCCGTTCAAGTAAAGCCCGCCTCGCCCACCCCCAACGTTTTGGCGTACCGTCGCCAACGTGGATGGAAATTCCAACTGTTTCCCGATCCCTGTTGGCAGTCAGACTCCAGAGAATCTTTCTGCACCGGTTTGGGTCAGATCGGGCAAAAAACCTAGGACTAGTGTGCAAAAGTAGGTTTTTCAGAAAATCCAAAATACCCGAAAATCTCGCCAGCGCGACCACCCAATCCGAGGCATGCATCTTGTTCGGCTCGAGCCAAGGATTCCGGTGATGTAAGACACTTGGGTCTGCGACCGACGGTCGAGGAGTTACGAGCCATTTCGTACTTTTGATCGCTGCAGCGCCACCTTGGGGCCGATCGGGGCGAGCCTTGGTGAGGTTGTAGTACCGGGCCGGTCCTACCATCCCTCAGAGTTTCAAGTCTCTACCACGGACGCTTTGGTCTGCCCGCTCACTTTTAAGGCGGAATGTTGATGATCCAAAATCCCAGGTTGCACTCCAGAGTGTCTTTGCTGTGCACTCTGTTGTGATCCATTTTCGGTGTCAACCAATCTGAGCTGAGCTTGTTTGCCGGCGACCTTAGACCCTCTCGCCGCGGCCCAGGTGGGCGTGGCCTTTGCCGGCTCCCCCGCCTCGGCGTCGCTGCGTCATCGCTTCTCGGCCTTTTGGCTAAGATCAAGTGGTCTGGTCGGACGTCTGAGACAGCGATCGCCTCTTGTTGGACTTGGTCTCGTGTGTTGCTTGTCACACGGGACATACACCCTTCAGGAGGTACATTGACAAGCGGCTTTTAATTGACGACTCGTTCTACGAGGAATCTTCTGGTTTTAAGGTAAGCAGGTTTTAATTTATTTATTGTATATTTATTGTTGGATTTTAGCCGCAGCAGGCTAGTGGTGCCTCCAACATGTCGGCTGCTCGTGCCGGCATGAGGAGGCACCACAGCGTGCGTTTTAAATTTAAGACAAAGGAGGATGGCACTCTCCAGGCGATGTCCAGGTTGGACTTTTCCAGGAAGTGCATCCAACAGACTCTCGGTTTTAAGGCTATTGATATTAACTGCTTGTTGACTCTGCCCCTGAATCATGGCTTCGACGTTAGTTTTGCTTCTGCTTCCTTGCTAAGTACTTTTTGGGCTCGGTATGAATTGTGTAAAGCCAATTTCTCCATGTTCACTGTGGAAAAACTGACTGATAATTCGCTGAAAGTGGTGATTGTCAGGATGTTTAATGAAACAGTTAGTGGAGAAGACATTGCTGTATGGTTGGCAAGATATTGCTCTATTCGTGGTCAACCAGTCAAGGTTTTAGATGAAGACGGTATCTGGAGCTGTGCGTGGAGAGTGCCCATTAAACAATGGGCAGATCCCAACAGCTACCATGGCCTGAGTCAAATTCCTTCTATGATTGTGTTGGGAGAGAATAGAGGTTACATCCATTATCAAGGGATGCCCAAGCTATGCCGCAAGTGTGGCCAACTTGGGCATCTCGCCGAGGCGTGCCAAGAAGTAGTGTGTAGGAAGTGCAGAGAAATTGGACACACTTTTGAAGAGTGCAAAAATGGCAGAAAGTGCAACCTCTGTGGAGAATCATCCCATCTCTACAGAGACTGCCCCCAAAGTTTTGCCAACAAGCTAAAAAACAACAAAATGGCCGCCCCACCCAAAGAGCAAACGATAAAGGAGGCGGGCCCTGAGGTTTTGGCGGGAAATTCAAATCCTCAGCCAGCCTCAGGGATTGGACTGGAAGAAGGAAGTGGGGCGGCCACAGGGGCGGAGTCAACTCGAACAGCTGGTCAGGGGGAGGAAGCCAATCCTCAAAATGATAATGGTAAAGAAGAGGTGGACGACAAAGAGGAGGAAACGGCTTCCTCCCTTGTCACCGTGTCTGAGGCTAGTGGGTCAACTAGTGGGAGTGAGACAGATTCTTCTCTTCCCAATGCTCAAGTGCAGAAAAGAACTGCGAGATCTCCTCTGGTCCAAACAGAGGAGAAAAAGCTGCGGGTAGCGCACCGGCTAGATAGTTCCCCCATGGAAGATCTAGACCGTGTGTGGCCCACAGACTCTCCTAATGAAGTATCTTTTCTGCATTTTAAGCTAAGAACATTGACGCCAAAGGCTTCACAAGAGGTTCTCTCTGTGAGCCCTGAGACGTCAAGCACTTTCCTCCCTGATCCCAGGCTTTCTGGGGAAAAGGGACGGCAAGTGCAACAAGAAATAACCTGATTTTAATTAAATCTCTGTAGTCCTTTTGTTGCTTTTAAATGTCTCATACCCTTTTAACCATACTGCTCATGGCTCTCACTATCTCCACCATCAATGTGAGAAGTGTGAGGAGCAATATACGAGCACAGAGTGTCCTATCCTTTTTAAAAACTTTTAAGTCAGATGTGTTTTTATTACAAGAATGTGGTCTGCCTTTTTTATCCAATTACAGAAAGTGGGAGGAGATTTGGACCCCAGGAGTTTCCGTTTGGAGTGGGTCCAATTTTAATAAAAATGACGGTGTCGCCATTTTAATACAAAACCCCAATATCTTGGTGAAGGGCAGCACTGTGGTGAGGGACGGGCGGGCAATTTTAGCTAATCTGACTTTTTTAGGTAAGGATTTTAACATTTTAAATGTGTATGGTTTTACAGACAAAAACAATAGGTATGAGCTTTTAGAAGACCTGCGGCCCCACATGTTAGGTAGGGCTCCCCTAGTGGTAGCAGGGGATTTTAATTGCGTTTTAACCAAGAAAGACAGGAAGAGGACAGAGGATTTTAAAGTTGACAAAACGTCGGTTTTATTGCAGGATTTAGTTAGAGATTTTAAATTAGTGGACTGTTTTAAAGCAATGCATCAGAGAGAGGAGGGCTTCACCTGGTTCAGTGGTGACGGCACCAGAGCCTCTCGCATTGACTACGTTTTTACACGGGACTGCCTGCCAACCGATGCAACATTAACCCCCCTCTTTTTTTCAGATCACACAATGCTGTCATGCACCCTTTCACTCCCCACTGGTGTGACTGCAGGGGGAGGGCTGTGGAAGCTGAACTGCTCCCTTTTGGAAGATAAAGATGTAGTCAGTGAGTACAGGGAGCAGTTCAGCCAATGGCAGACCCTCCAAGACTTCTACGACTCACGTGCACAGTGGTGGGAGATGGTAAAAAAACGGACGAGACAGTTTTTTAGAAAGATAGGAAAAATCAAAAAGAATAGATTAAATCGACGCATGATGGGGCTGCAAAAACGACTACAGAGATATTTTAACCTTTTAAACGATGGGATTGATTTTAGTGAAGAAATCAAAGAAATAAAGCAAGAAATGTCAGTTTTATCCGAAATTCAAAGCAAAGGTGTCATTTTAAGGAGCAGGGAGAAGGAGATTGAGGAAGGTGAAAGGTGCACGAGGTATTTCTTTAAAAAAATTATTTCACGGGGTGGGGCAATCACAGCTTTGAAAAGTGGAGGGAGGGAGGTTTACACCACAAAAGAAATTTTAAAGGAAACTGAAGTATTTTATGAAAACCTATACAGCACCAAAGAAGTCCACAATGACACATTACAGGAGGTTTTAGAGTTTTTAGAAAAGAAAGTCGAAGGCGAAGGTACAATTTTATCTCAAGATTTCAACATTTTAGAAATTCACAAAGCACTCAAAAGTTTTAAACGAGGAAAGTCCCCCGGCACCGATGGACTTCCTCTGGAGTTTTATTTGACTTTTTGGGATATTTTAGCTTTCGACTTACTGACTGTTTTTAAAGAATTTGAGACTCTTGAAAGACTTCCTGACAGCTTTAGAATAGGGATAGTTTCACTCTTACATAAGAAAGGGGACAAGACTGACTTACGGAACTGGCGACCCATCACTCTTTTAAATGTCGACTGTAAACTTTTTAGCAAAATTTTAGCCACACGCATGTCGACAGTTTTAGAGGACGTAATCCACCCGGATCAAGCATGCGCTGTGCCAGGAAGGAAGATCACGGACAGCCTGGTGCTGATCAGAGACGCCATCTGTTATGCGAGAGACAGAAACCTTCGGCTAGTAGTCCTAAATTTAGACTTTGAAAAAGCATTCGACCGTATCTCGCACCAGTTCCTTTTTAAGGTACTGGGTAAAATGGGATTTCCAGGGCGGTTCATAGCCTGGGTGGGACTGCTGTACAACAGTCTGGTCAGCAGAATTGTAGTTAATGGGCATTTATCCAAAGCTGTTAATATCTACAGCGGCGTCCGTCAGGGGTGTCCCTTATCTCCCCTTCTGTATGTGGCTTGTATAGAGCCACTGGCACAAATCTTGAGAAGGGACAAATGGATTAAAGGACTAGGCATTCCAGGGACTAGTGGACTGACGGCAACCTGCGTTTTATACATGGACGACGTGACCCTTTTAGCAACGGACGTTTTATCGGTACGAAGAGCAATGGACTTGACTGACTGGTACGGTCGGGCCTCAGGCGCCAAGCTCAATAGGAGCAAGTCTGAGGCCCAGCTCTTCGGGCCGTGGGGGAACGTTGACAAAGGTGGACTAGATTTGGATTTTAAAGATAATAATTTGAAAATTTTAGGTGTTAAATTTGACAGGGAGGGTGGAGGACAGGGTAACTGGACTGACATGTTAGGGAAAGTTAGGCAAAGACTGGGCTTTTGGGGACTAAGAAATCTGACGATTGAAGGCAAGATTTTAATTTTTAAAGCTGTGATTTTACCACTGATTTTACTTGTCTGTTCTGTTTTTAGTCCCCCACGAAGCTTCCTGATTGACCTGGAGAGAGCAGTGTTTTATTTCCTGTGGGGGTCCAAGTGGGAGCGACTCAAAAGAGAAGTAGTGAAGAAAAGGAAGGAGAATGGTGGAAAAGGGCTCCCAGACCCCCACCTGTTTTTAGGCAGCCGCTTCACTGCCCTCCACATTAAATACGCCCTGACCCCATCCAGAGAACACAAGACAGCAGCCATGACCCGATTCTGGATGGGGTCATACTTAAGATCTTTGAAAATTTTACCCGTTGATCTTAAATGTCCAGTGTCTTTTAATCTGTCAAAAGAACATCTTTTTATTAAGAATTTTTTAAAGAAATACCTTTTAGAAACGAATGATGCCACTGTTTTAACTAACCACAAGTCTCTTGTCTCTCTTGTGCAGGATCGAGAATCGGTGAGTCCAGTTCCAGGCCTCACACTAGGTGAGGCCAAAGACGTTTGGAGGAACGCAGCCCACCCAGCTCTCCAGAACAGGCTTAAGGACTTGTCGTGGATGGTGGCCCATGAGATCCTCCCGGTCAGGGCGGTTATGCACTCCAGAGGCATGGCCAAAAACCCCACCTGCCCACGGTCCGGATGTGGTTCCCCGGAGACCGTCTACCATCTGCTCTGGGAGTGCGGTGCTGCGCGGGACCTGTGGGCCAAGACCAGCCCCCTGGTTTTCCCGTGCCTGCCGGCGGGTCGGGCCCAGGTGGGATACAGGCTCGCCATCCTGGGGGTGGGTCAGGGCTTGAAGGAGCTAACATCACAGCAATTTACCTCGCTCTGGCTCACCCTCAACCATATCAAGGATGCCATCTGGGCCACCAGAAACCTGCTGGTGGGGAAACGCGTTACGGTGCCCCTCCACGCGTGCGAGCAATTAGTTAGATCTGCGCTGCAGGAGGCGCCGGACGTCGTTATTCGGATGGGGGGGCTGGGGTCACACCAAAGAGGTCCCGGCCACCCCCGACCCTGGCCGCCCGTAGATGCACCCTCACCACACTGGCTACGGGAACAGCGGGCCAGCGGGCCGGAGGAGAGGGGATCTCCGCTGGGCGCTGGAAGCGAGGAGTCCGGGGCCTGTTCTGGAGACCTGGAGTGAATGGACATTCTTGATAGGGACTCACCCTCGATCCTGTACAAGAGATGTTTTATGTGGCATAATTTATTGTTTTATTGGTTTTTATCTGACATGTTTTATTGTTTTATTCCTATTATTTAAACCATTTACCTTTCTTTTAAAACATACATGGACTTTTTACACAACACACAAACACAAGAAACTTTTAACAGTAAATAATGTGTCCCTTTTAATATGTGTAAAAATGTGATCTAAAAGAAAAAATGTACATGCAAATGGAAATAATGGAATGACACTGTGACAATAAAACTTTTCGAAAGAAAAATCTGTTCTTATCAGTTTAATATCTGATACCACATATTAAATTGATTTTTGGTCCTGGGAGATGGAATAGGGGCTTGCTCCGTCCACTCCACGCATCGACCCGGTATTGCAGTACTTCTGGGAACGGTGCACCCTCCTAAAGTGTTCAATGAAAGAAATGTAGTGGTCTTGTGTGGCAGACGGTGATAATGGAGCTAGTGTGAGTGGGTGTTGTAGGTGATCATGTGCTATACTAGCCTGGGTAGAATTGTGGTGTAAAAACAAGACAAAAAGGAACCCCTGTTCCTCTGTCGGTTTAACATCTGATCCGTCCACTATTCGGGGACGGCGCATTATGTACATTTATGGCTCATGGAGCCGGATGCGGAGCGTGCAAAAAAAAAAAAAAAAAGCCCCTTTTTTGACTGGCAAACCGCTGGTGAGGATTGGGGAGAGGGACAGGGTGCTTCTGACTGAAGGCCTGGGAATTCATACTTACCTGGCAGGGGAGACACCATGATCAGGAAGGTGGTTCACCCAGGGCGAGGCTCGGCCATTGCACTCTGGGTTGTGCTGACCCCTGCGAATTCCCCAAATGTGGGAATCTCGACTGCATAATTTATGGTAGTGGGGGACTGCGTTCGCGCTCTCCCCTGGACAACACTGGTTAAAAGGGCAGATTGTTAAAGCTCCACTTGAGGTTCTTTTGTTTTGTTTTTTTTCTCCACTTCTTCAATATCCAGAGGCAGTCCAGAGAGTTGAACTGCGGCGGTTGCTCGAGAGATACGAAACAGTCTAGGACCGGTCTGTGTGAGGAGGGTTTTCTTTTTTCTCCTCAATTCTTCAAATAGTCTCCAATATTTGACGGACGACTTAGTTCACAGCAGTTGTCCTGGAGGCAAAGTTGTTCGGAATGAGGAGTTCTATCATGTGGTATGAAAACATTGTGCACGTGTGAAACGTCACGTGATACACAGCCACCCATGTTGTGTTTTTTTCTGTTTACAGCGCCACCAAGTGGCCAGTCGCCGCATTCCTCTTCACGTGACCACGGGCTGAGCCCGTACACAGGTGTACCGAGTTGGGTGCAATTGTCTCATTCCGTTGGAGAGTTATAGCCGTTCAAGTAAAGCCCGCCTCGCCCACCCCCAACGTTTTGGCGTACCGTCGCCAACGTGGATGGAAATTCCAACTGTTTCCCGATCCCTGTTGGCAGTCAGACTCCAGAGAATCTTTCTGCACCGGTTTGGGTCAGATCGGGCAAAAAACCTAGGACTAGTGTGCAAAAGTAGGTTTTTCAGAAAATCCAAAATACCCGAAAATCTCGCCAGCGCGACCACCCAATCCGAGGCATGCATCTTGTTCGGCTCGAGCCAAGGATTCCGGTGATGTAAGACACTTGGGTCTGCGACCGACGGTCGAGGAGTTACGAGCCATTTCGTACTTTTGATCGCTGCAGCGCCACCTTGGGGCCGATCGGGGCGAGCCTTGGTGAGGTTGTAGTACCGGGCCGGTCCTACCATCCCTCAGAGTTTCAAGTCTCTACCACGGACGCTTTGGTCTGCCCGCTCACTTTTAAGGCGGAATGTTGATGATCCAAAATCCCAGGTTGCACTCCAGAGTGTCTTTGCTGTGCACTCTGTTGTGATCCATTTTCGGTGTCAACCAATCTGAGCTGAGCTTGTTTGCCGGCGACCTTAGACCCTCTCGCCGCGGCCCAGGTGGGCGTGGCCTTTGCCGGCTCCCCCGCCTCGGCGTCGCTGCGTCATCGCTTCTCGGCCTTTTGGCTAAGATCAAGTGTAGTATCTGTTCTTATCAGTTTAATATCTGATACGTGCCCTACCCGGGCACCACATATTAAATTGATTTTTGGTCCTGGGAGATGGAATAGGGGCTTGCTCCGTCCACTCCACGCATCGACCCGGTATTGCAGTACTTCTGGGAACGGTGCACCCTCCTAAAGTGTTCAATGAAAGAAATGTAGTGGTCTTGTGTGGCAGACGGTGATAATGGAGCTAGTGTGAGTGGGTGTTGTAGGTGATCATGTGCTATACTAGCCTGGGTAGAATTGTGGTGTAAAAACAAGACAAAAAGGAACCCCTGTTCCTCTGTCGGTTTAACATCTGATCCGTCCACTATTCGGGGACGGCGCATTATGTACATTTATGGCTCATGGAGCCGGATGCGGAGCGTGCAAAAAAAAAAAAAAAAAGCCCCTTTTTTGACTGGCAAACCGCTGGTGAGGATTGGGGAGAGGGACAGGGTGCTTCTGACTGAAGGCCTGGGAATTCATACTTACCTGGCAGGGGAGACACCATGATCAGGAAGGTGGTTCACCCAGGGCGAGGCTCGGCCATTGCACTCTGGGTTGTGCTGACCCCTGCGAATTCCCCAAATGTGGGAATCTCGACTGCATAATTTATGGTAGTGGGGGACTGCGTTCGCGCTCTCCCCTGGACAACACTGGTTAAAAGGGCAGATTGTTAAAGCTCCACTTGAGGTTCTTTTGTTTTGTTTTTTTTCTCCACTTCTTCAATATCCAGAGGCAGTCCAGAGAGTTGAACTGCGGCGGTTGCTCGAGAGATACGAAACAGTCTAGGACCGGTCTGTGTGAGGAGGGTTTTCTTTTTTCTCCTCAATTCTTCAAATAGTCTCCAATATTTGACGGACGACTTAGTTCACAGCAGTTGTCCTGGAGGCAAAGTTGTTCGGAATGAGGAGTTCTATCATGTGGTATGAAAACATTGTGCACGTGTGAAACGTCACGTGATACACAGCCACCCATGTTGTGTTTTTTTCTGTTTACAGCGCCACCAAGTGGCCAGTCGCCGCATTCCTCTTCACGTGACCACGGGCTGAGCCCGTACACAGGTGTACCGAGTTGGGTGCAATTGTCTCATTCCGTTGGAGAGTTATAGCCGTTCAAGTAAAGCCCGCCTCGCCCACCCCCAACGTTTTGGCGTACCGTCGCCAACGTGGATGGAAATTCCAACTGTTTCCCGATCCCTGTTGGCAGTCAGACTCCAGAGAATCTTTCTGCACCGGTTTGGGTCAGATCGGGCAAAAAACCTAGGACTAGTGTGCAAAAGTAGGTTTTTCAGAAAATCCAAAATACCCGAAAATCTCGCCAGCGCGACCACCCAATCCGAGGCATGCATCTTGTTCGGCTCGAGCCAAGGATTCCGGTGATGTAAGACACTTGGGTCTGCGACCGACGGTCGAGGAGTTACGAGCCATTTCGTACTTTTGATCGCTGCAGCGCCACCTTGGGGCCGATCGGGGCGAGCCTTGGTGAGGTTGTAGTACCGGGCCGGTCCTACCATCCCTCAGAGTTTCAAGTCTCTACCACGGACGCTTTGGTCTGCCCGCTCACTTTTAAGGCGGAATGTTGATGATCCAAAATCCCAGGTTGCACTCCAGAGTGTCTTTGCTGTGCACTCTGTTGTGATCCATTTTCGGTGTCAACCAATCTGAGCTGAGCTTGTTTGCCGGCGACCTTAGACCCTCTCGCCGCGGCCCAGGTGGGCGTGGCCTTTGCCGGCTCCCCCGCCTCGGCGTCGCTGCGTCATCGCTTCTCGGCCTTTTGGCTAAGATCAAGTGTAGTATCTGTTCTTATCAGTTTAATATCTGATACGTGCCCTACCCGGGCACCACATATTAAATTGATTTTTGGTCCTGGGAGATGGAATAGGGGCTTGCTCCGTCCACTCCACGCATCGACCCGGTATTGCAGTACTTCTGGGAACGGTGCACCCTCCTAAAGTGTTCAATGAAAGAAATGTAGTGGTCTTGTGTGGCAGACGGTGATAATGGAGCTAGTGTGAGTGGGTGTTGTAGGTGATCATGTGCTATACTAGCCTGGGTAGAATTGTGGTGTAAAAACAAGACAAAAAGGAACCCCTGTTCCTCTGTCGGTTTAACATCTGATCCGTCCACTATTCGGGGACGGCGCATTATGTACATTTATGGCTCATGGAGCCGGATGCGGAGCGTGCAAAAAAAAAAAAAAAAGCCCCTTTTTTGACTGGCAAACCGCTGGTGAGGATTGGGGAGAGGGACAGGGTGCTTCTGACTGAAGGCCTGGGAATTCATACTTACCTGGCAGGGGAGACACCATGATCAGGAAGGTGGTTCACCCAGGGCGAGGCTCGGCCATTGCACTCTGGGTTGTGCTGACCCCTGCGAATTCCCCAAATGTGGGAATCTCGACTGCATAATTTATGGTAGTGGGGGACTGCGTTCGCGCTCTCCCCTGGACAACACTGGTTAAAAGGGCAGATTGTTAAAGCTCCACTTGAGGTTCTTTTGTTTTGTTTTTTTTCTCCACTTCTTCAATATCCAGAGGCAGTCCAGAGAGTTGAACTGCGGCGGTTGCTCGAGAGATACGAAACAGTCTAGGACCGGTCTGTGTGAGGAGGGTTTTCTTTTTTCTCCTCAATTCTTCAAATAGTCTCCAATATTTGACGGACGACTTAGTTCACAGCAGTTGTCCTGGAGGCAAAGTTGTTCGGAATGAGGAGTTCTATCATGTGGTATGAAAACATTGTGCACGTGTGAAACGTCACGTGATACACAGCCACCCATGTTGTGTTTTTTTCTGTTTACAGCGCCACCAAGTGGCCAGTCGCCGCATTCCTCTTCACGTGACCACGGGCTGAGCCCGTACACAGGTGTACCGAGTTGGGTGCAATTGTCTCATTCCGTTGGAGAGTTATAGCCGTTCAAGTAAAGCCCGCCTCGCCCACCCCCAACGTTTTGGCGTACCGTCGCCAACGTGGATGGAAATTCCAACTGTTTCCCGATCCCTGTTGGCAGTCAGACTCCAGAGAATCTTTCTGCACCGGTTTGGGTCAGATCGGGCAAAAAACCTAGGACTAGTGTGCAAAAGTAGGTTTTTCAGAAAATCCAAAATACCCGAAAATCTCGCCAGCGCGACCACCCAATTCCGAGGCATGCATCTTGTTCGGCTCGAGCCAAGGATTCCGGTGATGTAAGACACTTGGGTCTGCGACCGACGGTCGAGGAGTTACGAGCCATTTCGTACTTTTGATCGCTGCAGCGCCACCTTGGGGCCGATCGGGGCGAGCCTTGGTGAGGTTGTAGTACCGGGCCGGTCCTACCATCCCTCAGAGTTTCAAGTCTCTACCACGGACGCTTTGGTCTGCCCGCTCACTTTTAAGGCGGAATGTTGATGATCCAAAATCCCAGGTTGCACTCCAGAGTGTCTTTGCTGTGCACTCTGTTGTGATCCATTTTCGGTGTCAACCAATCTGAGCTGAGCTTGTTTGCCGGCGACCTTAGACCCTCTCGCCGCGGCCCAGGTGGGCGTGGCCTTTGCCGGCTCCCCTGCCTCGGCGTCGCTGCGTCATCGCTTCTCGGCCTTTTGGCTAAGATCAAGTGTAGTATCTGTTCTTATCAGTTTAATATCTGATACGTGCCCTACCCGGGCACCACATATTAAATTGATTTTTGGTCCTGGGAGATGGAATAGGGGCTTGCTCCGTCCACTCCACGCATCGACCCGGTATTGCAGTACTTCTGGGAACGGTGCACCCTCCTAAAGTGTTCAATGAAAGAAATGTAGTGGTCTTGTGTGGCAGACGGTGATAATGGAGCTAGTGTGAGTGGGTGTTGTAGGTGATCATGTGCTATACTAGCCTGGGTAGAATTGTGGTGTAAAAACAAGACAAAAAGGAACCCCTGTTCCTCTGTCGGTTTAACATCTGATCCGTCCACTATTCGGGGACGGCGCATTATGTACATTTATGGCTCATGGAGCCGGATGCGGAGCGTGCAAAAAAAAAAAAAAAAAGCCCCTTTTTTGACTGGCAAACCGCTGGTGAGGATTGGGGAGAGGGACAGGGTGCTTCTGACTGAAGGCCTGGGAATTCATACTTACCTGGCAGGGGAGACACCATGATCAGGAAGGTGGTTCACCCAGGGCGAGGCTCGGCCATTGCACTCTGGGTTGTGCTGACCCCTGCGAATTCCCCAAATGTGGGAATCTCGACTGCATAATTTATGGTAGTGGGGGACTGCGTTCGCGCTCTCCCCTGGACAACACTGGTTAAAAGGGCAGATTGTTAAAGCTCCACTTGAGGTTCTTTTGTTTTGTTTTTTTTCTCCACTTCTTCAATATCCAGAGGCAGTCCAGAGAGTTGAACTGCGGCGGTTGCTCGAGAGATACGAAACAGTCTAGGACCGGTCTGTGTGAGGAGGGTTTTCTTTTTTCTCCTCAATTCTTCAAATAGTCTCCAATATTTGACGGACGACTTAGTTCACAGCAGTTGTCCTGGAGGCAAAGTTGTTCGGAATGAGGAGTTCTATCATGTGGTATGAAAACATTGTGCACGTGTGAAACGTCACGTGATACACAGCCACCCATGTTGTGTTTTTTTCTGTTTACAGCGCCACCAAGTGGCCAGTCGCCGCATTCCTCTTCACGTGACCACGGGCTGAGCCCGTACACAGGTGTACCGAGTTGGGTGCAATTGTCTCATTCCGTTGGAGAGTTATAGCCGTTCAAGTAAAGCCCGCCTCGCCCACCCCCAACGTTTTGGCGTACCGTCGCCAACGTGGATGGAAATTCCAACTGTTTCCCGATCCCTGTTGGCAGTCAGACTCCAGAGAATCTTTCTGCACCGGTTTGGGTCAGATCGGGCAAAAAACCTAGGACTAGTGTGCAAAAGTAGGTTTTTCAGAAAATCCAAAATACCCGAAAATCTCGCCAGCGCGACCACCCAATCCGAGGCATGCATCTTGTTCGGCTCGAGCCAAGGATTCCGGTGATGTAAGACACTTGGGTCTGCGACCGACGGTCGAGGAGTTACGAGCCATTTCGTACTTTTGATCGCTGCAGCGCCACCTTGGGGCCGATCGGGGCGAGCCTTGGTGAGGTTGTAGTACCGGGCCGGTCCTACCATCCCTCAGAGTTTCAAGTCTCTACCACGGACGCTTTGGTCTGCCCGCTCACTTTTAAGGCGGAATGTTGATGATCCAAAATCCCAGGTTGCACTCCAGAGTGTCTTTGCTGTGCACTCTGTTGTGATCCATTTTCGGTGTCAACCAATCTGAGCTGAGCTTGTTTGCCGGCGACCTTAGACCCTCTCGCCGCGGCCCAGGTGGGCGTGGCCTTTGCCGGCTCCCCTGCCTCGGCGTCGCTGCGTCATCGCTTCTCGGCCTTTTGGCTAAGATCAAGTGTAGTATCTGTTCTTATCAGTTTAATATCTGATACGTGCCCTACCCGGGCACCACATATTAAATTGATTTTTGGTCCTGGGAGATGGAATAGGGGCTTGCTCCGTCCACTCCACGCATCGACCCGGTATTGCAGTACTTCTGGGAACGGTGCACCCTCCTAAAGTGTTCAATGAAAGAAATGTAGTGGTCTTGTGTGGCAGACGGTGATAATGGAGCTAGTGTGAGTGGGTGTTGTAGGTGATCATGTGCTATACTAGCCTGGGTAGAATTGTGGTGTAAAAACAAGACAAAAAGGAACCCCTGTTCCTCTGTCGGTTTAACATCTGATCCGTCCACTATTCGGGGACGGCGCATTATGTACATTTATGGCTCATGGAGCCGGATGCGGAGCGTGCAAAAAAAAAAAAAAAAAGCCCCTTTTTTGACTGGCAAACCGCTGGTGAGGATTGGGGAGAGGGACAGGGTGCTTCTGACTGAAGGCCTGGGAATTCATACTTACCTGGCAGGGGAGACACCATGATCAGGAAGGTGGTTCACCCAGGGCGAGGCTCGGCCATTGCACTCTGGGTTGTGCTGACCCCTGCGAATTCCCCAAATGTGGGAATCTCGACTGCATAATTTATGGTAGTGGGGGACTGCGTTCGCGCTCTCCCCTGGACAACACTGGTTAAAAGGGCAGATTGTTAAAGCTCCACTTGAGGTTCTTTTGTTTTGTTTTTTTTCTCCACTTCTTCAATATCCAGAGGCAGTCCAGAGAGTTGAACTGCGGCGGTTGCTCGAGAGATACGAAACAGTCTAGGACCGGTCTGTGTGAGGAGGGTTTTCTTTTTTCTCCTCAATTCTTCAAATAGTCTCCAATATTTGACGGACGACTTAGTTCACAGCAGTTGTCCTGGAGGCAAAGTTGTTCGGAATGAGGAGTTCTATCATGTGGTATGAAAACATTGTGCACGTGTGAAACGTCACGTGATACACAGCCACCCATGTTGTGTTTTTTTCTGTTTACAGCGCCACCAAGTGGCCAGTCGCCGCATTCCTCTTCACGTGACCACGGGCTGAGCCCGTACACAGGTGTACCGAGTTGGGTGCAATTGTCTCATTCCGTTGGAGAGTTATAGCCGTTCAAGTAAAGCCCGCCTCGCCCACCCCCAACGTTTTGGCGTACCGTCGCCAACGTGGATGGAAATTCCAACTGTTTCCCGATCCCTGTTGGCAGTCAGACTCCAGAGAATCTTTCTGCACCGGTTTGGGTCAGATCGGGCAAAAAACCTAGGACTAGTGTGCAAAAGTAGGTTTTTCAGAAAATCCAAAATACCCGAAAATCTCGCCAGCGCGACCACCCAATCCGAGGCATGCATCTTGTTCGGCTCGAGCCAAGGATTCCGGTGATGTAAGACACTTGGGTCTGCGACCGACGGTCGAGGAGTTACGAGCCATTTCGTACTTTTGATCGCTGCAGCGCCACCTTGGGGCCGATCGGGGCGAGCCTTGGTGAGGTTGTAGTACCGGGCCGGTCCTACCATCCCTCAGAGTTTCAAGTCTCTACCACGGACGCTTTGGTCTGCCCGCTCACTTTTAAGGCGGAATGTTGATGATCCAAAATCCCAGGTTGCACTCCAGAGTGTCTTTGCTGTGCACTCTGTTGTGATCCATTTTCGGTGTCAACCAATCTGAGCTGAGCTTGTTTGCCGGCGACCTTAGACCCTCTCGCCGCGGCCCAGGTGGGCGTGGCCTTTGCCGGCTCCCCTGCCTCGGCGTCGCTGCGTCATCGCTTCTCGGCCTTTTGGCTAAGATCAAGTGTAGTATCTGTTCTTATCAGTTTAATATCTGATACGTGCCCTACCCGGGCACCACATATTAAATTGATTTTTGGTCCTGGGAGATGGAATAGGGGCTTGCTCCGTCCACTCCACGCATCGACCCGGTATTGCAGTACTTCTGGGAACGGTGCACCCTCCTAAAGTGTTCAATGAAAGAAATGTAGTGGTCTTGTGTGGCAGACGGTGATAATGGAGCTAGTGTGAGTGGGTGTTGTAGGTGATCATGTGCTATACTAGCCTGGGTAGAATTGTGGTGTAAAAACAAGACAAAAAGGAACCCCTGTTCCTCTGTCGGTTTAACATCTGATCCGTCCACTATTCGGGGACGGCGCATTATGTACATTTATGGCTCATGGAGCCGGATGCGGAGCGTGCAAAAAAAAAAAAAAAAAGCCCCTTTTTTGACTGGCAAACCGCTGGTGAGGATTGGGGAGAGGGACAGGGTGCTTCTGACTGAAGGCCTGGGAATTCATACTTACCTGGCAGGGGAGACACCATGATCAGGAAGGTGGTTCACCCAGGGCGAGGCTCGGCCATTGCACTCTGGGTTGTGCTGACCCCTGCGAATTCCCCAAATGTGGGAATCTCGACTGCATAATTTATGGTAGTGGGGGACTGCGTTCGCGCTCTCCCCTGGACAACACTGGTTAAAAGGGCAGATTGTTAAAGCTCCACTTGAGGTTCTTTTGTTTTGTTTTTTTTCTCCACTTCTTCAATATCCAGAGGCAGTCCAGAGAGTTGAACTGCGGCGGTTGCTCGAGAGATACGAAACAGTCTAGGACCGGTCTGTGTGAGGAGGGTTTTCTTTTTTCTCCTCAATTCTTCAAATAGTCTCCAATATTTGACGGACGACTTAGTTCACAGCAGTTGTCCTGGAGGCAAAGTTGTTCGGAATGAGGAGTTCTATCATGTGGTATGAAAACATTGTGCACGTGTGAAACGTCACGTGATACACAGCCACCCATGTTGTGTTTTTTTCTGTTTACAGCGCCACCAAGTGGCCAGTCGCCGCATTCCTCTTCACGTGACCACGGGCTGAGCCCGTACACAGGTGTACCGAGTTGGGTGCAATTGTCTCATTCCGTTGGAGAGTTATAGCCGTTCAAGTAAAGCCCGCCTCGCCCACCCCCAACGTTTTGGCGTACCGTCGCCAACGTGGATGGAAATTCCAACTGTTTCCCGATCCCTGTTGGCAGTCAGACTCCAGAGAATCTTTCTGCACCGGTTTGGGTCAGATCGGGCAAAAAACCTAGGACTAGTGTGCAAAAGTAGGTTTTTCAGAAAATCCAAAATACCCGAAAATCTCGCCAGCGCGACCACCCAATCCGAGGCATGCATCTTGTTCGGCTCGAGCCAAGGATTCCGGTGATGTAAGACACTTGGGTCTGCGACCGACGGTCGAGGAGTTACGAGCCATTTCGTACTTTTGATCGCTGCAGCGCCACCTTGGGGCCGATCGGGGCGAGCCTTGGTGAGGTTGTAGTACCGGGCCGGTCCTACCATCCCTCAGAGTTTCAAGTCTCTACCACGGACGCTTTGGTCTGCCCGCTCACTTTTAAGGCGGAATGTTGATGATCCAAAATCCCAGGTTGCACTCCAGAGTGTCTTTGCTGTGCACTCTGTTGTGATCCATTTTCGGTGTCAACCAATCTGAGCTGAGCTTGTTTGCCGGCGACCTTAGACCCTCTCGCCGCGGCCCAGGTGGGCGTGGCCTTTGCCGGCTCCCCCGCCTCGGCGTCGCTGCGTCATCGCTTCTCGGCCTTTTGGCTAAGATCAAGTGTAGTATCTGTTCTTATCAGTTTAATATCTGATACGTGCCCTACCCGGGCACCACATATTAAATTGATTTTTGGTCCTGGGAGATGGAATAGGGGCTTGCTCCGTCCACTCCACGCATCGACCCGGTATTGCAGTACTTCTGGGAACGGTGCACCCTCCTAAAGTGTTCAATGAAAGAAATGTAGTGGTCTTGTGTGGCAGACGGTGATAATGGAGCTAGTGTGAGTGGGTGTTGTAGGTGATCATGTGCTATACTAGCCTGGGTAGAATTGTGGTGTAAAAACAAGACAAAAAGGAACCCCTGTTCCTCTGTCGGTTTAACATCTGATCCGTCCACTATTCGGGGACGGCGCATTATGTACATTTATGGCTCATGGAGCCGGATGCGGAGCGTGCAAAAAAAAAAAAAAAAAGCCCCTTTTTTGACTGGCAAACCGCTGGTGAGGATTGGGGAGAGGGACAGGGTGCTTCTGACTGAAGGCCTGGGAATTCATACTTACCTGGCAGGGGAGACACCATGATCAGGAAGGTGGTTCACCCAGGGCGAGGCTCGGCCATTGCACTCTGGGTTGTGCTGACCCCTGCGAATTCCCCAAATGTGGGAATCTCGACTGCATAATTTATGGTAGTGGGGGACTGCGTTCGCGCTCTCCCCTGGACAACACTGGTTAAAAGGGCAGATTGTTAAAGCTCCACTTGAGGTTCTTTTGTTTTGTTTTTTTTCTCCACTTCTTCAATATCCAGAGGCAGTCCAGAGAGTTGAACTGCGGCGGTTGCTCGAGAGATACGAAACAGTCTAGGACCGGTCTGTGTGAGGAGGGTTTTCTTTTTTCTCCTCAATTCTTCAAATAGTCTCCAATATTTGACGGACGACTTAGTTCACAGCAGTTGTCCTGGAGGCAAAGTTGTTCGGAATGAGGAGTTCTATCATGTGGTATGAAAACATTGTGCACGTGTGAAACGTCACGTGATACACAGCCACCCATGTTGTGTTTTTTTCTGTTTACAGCGCCACCAAGTGGCCAGTCGCCGCATTCCTCTTCACGTGACCACGGGCTGAGCCCGTACACAGGTGTACCGAGTTGGGTGCAATTGTCTCATTCCGTTGGAGAGTTATAGCCGTTCAAGTAAAGCCCGCCTCGCCCACCCCCAACGTTTTGGCGTACCGTCGCCAACGTGGATGGAAATTCCAACTGTTTCCCGATCCCTGTTGGCAGTCAGACTCCAGAGAATCTTTCTGCACCGGTTTGGGTCAGATCGGGCAAAAAACCTAGGACTAGTGTGCAAAAGTAGGTTTTTCAGAAAATCCAAAATACCCGAAAATCTCGCCAGCGCGACCACCCAATCCGAGGCATGCATCTTGTTCGGCTCGAGCCAAGGATTCCGGTGATGTAAGACACTTGGGTCTGCGACCGACGGTCGAGGAGTTACGAGCCATTTCGTACTTTTGATCGCTGCAGCGCCACCTTGGGGCCGATCGGGGCGAGCCTTGGTGAGGTTGTAGTACCGGGCCGGTCCTACCATCCCTCAGAGTTTCAAGTCTCTACCACGGACGCTTTGGTCTGCCCGCTCACTTTTAAGGCGGAATGTTGATGATCCAAAATCCCAGGTTGCACTCCAGAGTGTCTTTGCTGTGCACTCTGTTGTGATCCATTTTCGGTGTCAACCAATCTGAGCTGAGCTTGTTTGCCGGCGACCTTAGACCCTCTCGCCGCGGCCCAGGTGGGCGTGGCCTTTGCCGGCTCCCCTGCCTCGGCGTCGCTGCGTCATCGCTTCTCGGCCTTTTGGCTAAGATCAAGTGTAGTATCTGTTCTTATCAGTTTAATATCTGATACGTGCCCTACCCGGGCACCACATATTAAATTGATTTTTGGTCCTGGGAGATGGAATAGGGGCTTGCTCCGTCCACTCCACGCATCGACCCGGTATTGCAGTACTTCTGGGAACGGTGCACCCTCCTAAAGTGTTCAATGAAAGAAATGTAGTGGTCTTGTGTGGCAGACGGTGATAATGGAGCTAGTGTGAGTGGGTGTTGTAGGTGATCATGTGCTATACTAGCCTGGGTAGAATTGTGGTGTAAAAACAAGACAAAAAGGAACCCCTGTTCCTCTGTCGGTTTAACATCTGATCCGTCCACTATTCGGGGACGGCGCATTATGTACATTTATGGCTCATGGAGCCGGATGCGGAGCGTGCAAAAAAAAAAAAAAAAAGCCCCTTTTTTGACTGGCAAACCGCTGGTGAGGATTGGGGAGAGGGACAGGGTGCTTCTGACTGAAGGCCTGGGAATTCATACTTACCTGGCAGGGGAGACACCATGATCAGGAAGGTGGTTCACCCAGGGCGAGGCTCGGCCATTGCACTCTGGGTTGTGCTGACCCCTGCGAATTCCCCAAATGTGGGAATCTCGACTGCATAATTTATGGTAGTGGGGGACTGCGTTCGCGCTCTCCCCTGGACAACACTGGTTAAAAGGGCAGATTGTTAAAGCTCCACTTGAGGTTCTTTTGTTTTGTTTTTTTTCTCCACTTCTTCAATATCCAGAGGCAGTCCAGAGAGTTGAACTGCGGCGGTTGCTCGAGAGATACGAAACAGTCTAGGACCGGTCTGTGTGAGGAGGGTTTTCTTTTTTCTCCTCAATTCTTCAAATAGTCTCCAATATTTGACGGACGACTTAGTTCACAGCAGTTGTCCTGGAGGCAAAGTTGTTCGGAATGAGGAGTTCTATCATGTGGTATGAAAACATTGTGCACGTGTGAAACGTCACGTGATACACAGCCACCCATGTTGTGTTTTTTTCTGTTTACAGCGCCACCAAGTGGCCAGTCGCCGCATTCCTCTTCACGTGACCACGGGCTGAGCCCGTACACAGGTGTACCGAGTTGGGTGCAATTGTCTCATTCCGTTGGAGAGTTATAGCCGTTCAAGTAAAGCCCGCCTCGCCCACCCCCAACGTTTTGGCGTACCGTCGCCAACGTGGATGGAAATTCCAACTGTTTCCCGATCCCTGTTGGCAGTCAGACTCCAGAGAATCTTTCTGCACCGGTTTGGGTCAGATCGGGCAAAAAACCTAGGACTAGTGTGCAAAAGTAGGTTTTTCAGAAAATCCAAAATACCCGAAAATCTCGCCAGCGCGACCACCCAATCCGAGGCATGCATCTTGTTCGGCTCGAGCCAAGGATTCCGGTGATGTAAGACACTTGGGTCTGCGACCGACGGTCGAGGAGTTACGAGCCATTTCGTACTTTTGATCGCTGCAGCGCCACCTTGGGGCCGATCGGGGCGAGCCTTGGTGAGGTTGTAGTACCGGGCCGGTCCTACCATCCCTCAGAGTTTCAAGTCTCTACCACGGACGCTTTGGTCTGCCCGCTCACTTTTAAGGCGGAATGTTGATGATCCAAAATCCCAGGTTGCACTCCAGAGTGTCTTTGCTGTGCACTCTGTTGTGATCCATTTTCGGTGTCAACCAATCTGAGCTGAGCTTGTTTGCCGGCGACCTTAGACCCTCTCGCCGCGGCCCAGGTGGGCGTGGCCTTTGCCGGCTCCCCCGCCTCGGCGTCGCTGCGTCATCGCTTCTCGGCCTTTTGGCTAAGATCAAGTGTAGTATCTGTTCTTATCAGTTTAATATCTGATACGTGCCCTACCCGGGCACCACATATTAAATTGATTTTTGGTCCTGGGAGATGGAATAGGGGCTTGCTCCGTCCACTCCACGCATCGACCCGGTATTGCAGTACTTCTGGGAACGGTGCACCCTCCTAAAGTGTTCAATGAAAGAAATGTAGTGGTCTTGTGTGGCAGACGGTGATAATGGAGCTAGTGTGAGTGGGTGTTGTAGGTGATCATGTGCTATACTAGCCTGGGTAGAATTGTGGTGTAAAAACAAGACAAAAAGGAACCCCTGTTCCTCTGTCGGTTTAACATCTGATCCGTCCACTATTCGGGGACGGCGCATTATGTACATTTATGGCTCATGGAGCCGGATGCGGAGCGTGCAAAAAAAAAAAAAAAAAGCCCCTTTTTTGACTGGCAAACCGCTGGTGAGGATTGGGGAGAGGGACAGGGTGCTTCTGACTGAAGGCCTGGGAATTCATACTTACCTGGCAGGGGAGACACCATGATCAGGAAGGTGGTTCACCCAGGGCGAGGCTCGGCCATTGCACTCTGGGTTGTGCTGACCCCTGCGAATTCCCCAAATGTGGGAATCTCGACTGCATAATTTATGGTAGTGGGGGACTGCGTTCGCGCTCTCCCCTGGACAACACTGGTTAAAAGGGCAGATTGTTAAAGCTCCACTTGAGGTTCTTTTGTTTTGTTTTTTTTCTCCACTTCTTCAATATCCAGAGGCAGTCCAGAGAGTTGAACTGCGGCGGTTGCTCGAGAGATACGAAACAGTCTAGGACCGGTCTGTGTGAGGAGGGTTTTCTTTTTTCTCCTCAATTCTTCAAATAGTCTCCAATATTTGACGGACGACTTAGTTCACAGCAGTTGTCCTGGAGGCAAAGTTGTTCGGAATGAGGAGTTCTATCATGTGGTATGAAAACATTGTGCACGTGTGAAACGTCACGTGATACACAGCCACCCATGTTGTGTTTTTTTCTGTTTACAGCGCCACCAAGTGGCCAGTCGCCGCATTCCTCTTCACGTGACCACGGGCTGAGCCCGTACACAGGTGTACCGAGTTGGGTGCAATTGTCTCATTCCGTTGGAGAGTTATAGCCGTTCAAGTAAAGCCCGCCTCGCCCACCCCCAACGTTTTGGCGTACCGTCGCCAACGTGGATGGAAATTCCAACTGTTTCCCGATCCCTGTTGGCAGTCAGACTCCAGAGAATCTTTCTGCACCGGTTTGGGTCAGATCGGGCAAAAAACCTAGGACTAGTGTGCAAAAGTAGGTTTTTCAGAAAATCCAAAATACCCGAAAATCTCGCCAGCGCGACCACCCAATCCGAGGCATGCATCTTGTTCGGCTCGAGCCAAGGATTCCGGTGATGTAAGACACTTGGGTCTGCGACCGACGGTCGAGGAGTTACGAGCCATTTCGTACTTTTGATCGCTGCAGCGCCACCTTGGGGCCGATCGGGGCGAGCCTTGGTGAGGTTGTAGTACCGGGCCGGTCCTACCATCCCTCAGAGTTTCAAGTCTCTACCACGGACGCTTTGGTCTGCCCGCTCACTTTTAAGGCGGAATGTTGATGATCCAAAATCCCAGGTTGCACTCCAGAGTGTCTTTGCTGTGCACTCTGTTGTGATCCATTTTCGGTGTCAACCAATCTGAGCTGAGCTTGTTTGCCGGCGACCTTAGACCCTCTCGCCGCGGCCCAGGTGGGCGTGGCCTTTGCCGGCTCCCCTGCCTCGGCGTCGCTGCGTCATCGCTTCTCGGCCTTTTGGCTAAGATCAAGTGTAGTATCTGTTCTTATCAGTTTAATATCTGATACGTGCCCTACCCGGGCACCACATATTAAATTGATTTTTGGTCCTGGGAGATGGAATAGGGGCTTGCTCCGTCCACTCCACGCATCGACCCGGTATTGCAGTACTTCTGGGAACGGTGCACCCTCCTAAAGTGTTCAATGAAAGAAATGTAGTGGTCTTGTGTGGCAGACGGTGATAATGGAGCTAGTGTGAGTGGGTGTTGTAGGTGATCATGTGCTATACTAGCCTGGGTAGAATTGTGGTGTAAAAACAAGACAAAAAGGAACCCCTGTTCCTCTGTCGGTTTAACATCTGATCCGTCCACTATTCGGGGACGGCGCATTATGTACATTTATGGCTCATGGAGCCGGATGCGGAGCGTGCAAAAAAAAAAAAAAAAAGCCCCTTTTTTGACTGGCAAACCGCTGGTGAGGATTGGGGAGAGGGACAGGGTGCTTCTGACTGAAGGCCTGGGAATTCATACTTACCTGGCAGGGGAGACACCATGATCAGGAAGGTGGTTCACCCAGGGCGAGGCTCGGCCATTGCACTCTGGGTTGTGCTGACCCCTGCGAATTCCCCAAATGTGGGAATCTCGACTGCATAATTTATGGTAGTGGGGGACTGCGTTCGCGCTCTCCCCTGGACAACACTGGTTAAAAGGGCAGATTGTTAAAGCTCCACTTGAGGTTCTTTTGTTTTGTTTTTTTTCTCCACTTCTTCAATATCCAGAGGCAGTCCAGAGAGTTGAACTGCGGCGGTTGCTCGAGAGATACGAAACAGTCTAGGACCGGTCTGTGTGAGGAGGGTTTTCTTTTTTCTCCTCAATTCTTCAAATAGTCTCCAATATTTGACGGACGACTTAGTTCACAGCAGTTGTCCTGGAGGCAAAGTTGTTCGGAATGAGGAGTTCTATCATGTGGTATGAAAACATTGTGCACGTGTGAAACGTCACGTGATACACAGCCACCCATGTTGTGTTTTTTTCTGTTTACAGCGCCACCAAGTGGCCAGTCGCCGCATTCCTCTTCACGTGACCACGGGCTGAGCCCGTACACAGGTGTACCGAGTTGGGTGCAATTGTCTCATTCCGTTGGAGAGTTATAGCCGTTCAAGTAAAGCCCGCCTCGCCCACCCCCAACGTTTTGGCGTACCGTCGCCAACGTGGATGGAAATTCCAACTGTTTCCCGATCCCTGTTGGCAGTCAGACTCCAGAGAATCTTTCTGCACCGGTTTGGGTCAGATCGGGCAAAAAACCTAGGACTAGTGTGCAAAAGTAGGTTTTTCAGAAAATCCAAAATACCCGAAAATCTCGCCAGCGCGACCACCCAATCCGAGGCATGCATCTTGTTCGGCTCGAGCCAAGGATTCCGGTGATGTAAGACACTTGGGTCTGCGACCGACGGTCGAGGAGTTACGAGCCATTTCGTACTTTTGATCGCTGCAGCGCCACCTTGGGGCCGATCGGGGCGAGCCTTGGTGAGGTTGTAGTACCGGGCCGGTCCTACCATCCCTCAGAGTTTCAAGTCTCTACCACGGACGCTTTGGTCTGCCCGCTCACTTTTAAGGCGGAATGTTGATGATCCAAAATCCCAGGTTGCACTCCAGAGTGTCTTTGCTGTGCACTCTGTTGTGATCCATTTTCGGTGTCAACCAATCTGAGCTGAGCTTGTTTGCCGGCGACCTTAGACCCTCTCGCCGCGGCCCAGGTGGGCGTGGCCTTTGCCGGCTCCCCCGCCTCGGCGTCGCTGCGTCATCGCTTCTCGGCCTTTTGGCTAAGATCAAGTGTAGTATCTGTTCTTATCAGTTTAATATCTGATACGTGCCCTACCCGGGCACCACATATTAAATTGATTTTTGGTCCTGGGAGATGGAATAGGGGCTTGCTCCGTCCACTCCACGCATCGACCCGGTATTGCAGTACTTCTGGGAACGGTGCACCCTCCTAAAGTGTTCAATGAAAGAAATGTAGTGGTCTTGTGTGGCAGACGGTGATAATGGAGCTAGTGTGAGTGGGTGTTGTAGGTGATCATGTGCTATACTAGCCTGGGTAGAATTGTGGTGTAAAAACAAGACAAAAAGGAACCCCTGTTCCTCTGTCGGTTTAACATCTGATCCGTCCACTATTCGGGGACGGCGCATTATGTACATTTATGGCTCATGGAGCCGGATGCGGAGCGTGCAAAAAAAAAAAAAAAAAGCCCCTTTTTTGACTGGCAAACCGCTGGTGAGGATTGGGGAGAGGGACAGGGTGCTTCTGACTGAAGGCCTGGGAATTCATACTTACCTGGCAGGGGAGACACCATGATCAGGAAGGTGGTTCACCCAGGGCGAGGCTCGGCCATTGCACTCTGGGTTGTGCTGACCCCTGCGAATTCCCCAAATGTGGGAATCTCGACTGCATAATTTATGGTAGTGGGGGACTGCGTTCGCGCTCTCCCCTGGACAACACTGGTTAAAAGGGCAGATTGTTAAAGCTCCACTTGAGGTTCTTTTGTTTTGTTTTTTTTCTCCACTTCTTCAATATCCAGAGGCAGTCCAGAGAGTTGAACTGCGGCGGTTGCTCGAGAGATACGAAACAGTCTAGGACCGGTCTGTGTGAGGAGGGTTTTCTTTTTTCTCCTCAATTCTTCAAATAGTCTCCAATATTTGACGGACGACTTAGTTCACAGCAGTTGTCCTGGAGGCAAAGTTGTTCGGAATGAGGAGTTCTATCATGTGGTATGAAAACATTGTGCACGTGTGAAACGTCACGTGATACACAGCCACCCATGTTGTGTTTTTTTCTGTTTACAGCGCCACCAAGTGGCCAGTCGCCGCATTCCTCTTCACGTGACCACGGGCTGAGCCCGTACACAGGTGTACCGAGTTGGGTGCAATTGTCTCATTCCGTTGGAGAGTTATAGCCGTTCAAGTAAAGCCCGCCTCGCCCACCCCCAACGTTTTGGCGTACCGTCGCCAACGTGGATGGAAATTCCAACTGTTTCCCGATCCCTGTTGGCAGTCAGACTCCAGAGAATCTTTCTGCACCGGTTTGGGTCAGATCGGGCAAAAAACCTAGGACTAGTGTGCAAAAGTAGGTTTTTCAGAAAATCCAAAATACCCGAAAATCTCGCCAGCGCGACCACCCAATCCGAGGCATGCATCTTGTTCGGCTCGAGCCAAGGATTCCGGTGATGTAAGACACTTGGGTCTGCGACCGACGGTCGAGGAGTTACGAGCCATTTCGTACTTTTGATCGCTGCAGCGCCACCTTGGGGCCGATCGGGGCGAGCCTTGGTGAGGTTGTAGTACCGGGCCGGTCCTACCATCCCTCAGAGTTTCAAGTCTCTACCACGGACGCTTTGGTCTGCCCGCTCACTTTTAAGGCGGAATGTTGATGATCCAAAATCCCAGGTTGCACTCCAGAGTGTCTTTGCTGTGCACTCTGTTGTGATCCATTTTCGGTGTCAACCAATCTGAGCTGAGCTTGTTTGCCGGCGACCTTAGACCCTCTCGCCGCGGCCCAGGTGGGCGTGGCCTTTGCCGGCTCCCCTGCCTCGGCGTCGCTGCGTCATCGCTTCTCGGCCTTTTGGCTAAGATCAAGTGTAGTATCTGTTCTTATCAGTTTAATATCTGATACGTGCCCTACCCGGGCACCACATATTAAATTGATTTTTGGTCCTGGGAGATGGAATAGGGGCTTGCTCCGTCCACTCCACGCATCGACCCGGTATTGCAGTACTTCTGGGAACGGTGCACCCTCCTAAAGTGTTCAATGAAAGAAATGTAGTGGTCTTGTGTGGCAGACGGTGATAATGGAGCTAGTGTGAGTGGGTGTTGTAGGTGATCATGTGCTATACTAGCCTGGGTAGAATTGTGGTGTAAAAACAAGACAAAAAGGAACCCCTGTTCCTCTGTCGGTTTAACATCTGATCCGTCCACTATTCGGGGACGGCGCATTATGTACATTTATGGCTCATGGAGCCGGATGCGGAGCGTGCAAAAAAAAAAAAAAAAAGCCCCTTTTTTGACTGGCAAACCGCTGGTGAGGATTGGGGAGAGGGACAGGGTGCTTCTGACTGAAGGCCTGGGAATTCATACTTACCTGGCAGGGGAGACACCATGATCAGGAAGGTGGTTCACCCAGGGCGAGGCTCGGCCATTGCACTCTGGGTTGTGCTGACCCCTGCGAATTCCCCAAATGTGGGAATCTCGACTGCATAATTTATGGTAGTGGGGGACTGCGTTCGCGCTCTCCCCTGGACAACACTGGTTAAAAGGGCAGATTGTTAAAGCTCCACTTGAGGTTCTTTTGTTTTGTTTTTTTTCTCCACTTCTTCAATATCCAGAGGCAGTCCAGAGAGTTGAACTGCGGCGGTTGCTCGAGAGATACGAAACAGTCTAGGACCGGTCTGTGTGAGGAGGGTTTTCTTTTTTCTCCTCAATTCTTCAAATAGTCTCCAATATTTGACGGACGACTTAGTTCACAGCAGTTGTCCTGGAGGCAAAGTTGTTCGGAATGAGGAGTTCTATCATGTGGTATGAAAACATTGTGCACGTGTGAAACGTCACGTGATACACAGCCACCCATGTTGTGTTTTTTTCTGTTTACAGCGCCACCAAGTGGCCAGTCGCCGCATTCCTCTTCACGTGACCACGGGCTGAGCCCGTACACAGGTGTACCGAGTTGGGTGCAATTGTCTCATTCCGTTGGAGAGTTATAGCCGTTCAAGTAAAGCCCGCCTCGCCCACCCCCAACGTTTTGGCGTACCGTCGCCAACGTGGATGGAAATTCCAACTGTTTCCCGATCCCTGTTGGCAGTCAGACTCCAGAGAATCTTTCTGCACCGGTTTGGGTCAGATCGGGCAAAAAACCTAGGACTAGTGTGCAAAAGTAGGTTTTTCAGAAAATCCAAAATACCCGAAAATCTCGCCAGCGCGACCACCCAATCCGAGGCATGCATCTTGTTCGGCTCGAGCCAAGGATTCCGGTGATGTAAGACACTTGGGTCTGCGACCGACGGTCGAGGAGTTACGAGCCATTTCGTACTTTTGATCGCTGCAGCGCCACCTTGGGGCCGATCGGGGCGAGCCTTGGTGAGGTTGTAGTACCGGGCCGGTCCTACCATCCCTCAGAGTTTCAAGTCTCTACCACGGACGCTTTGGTCTGCCCGCTCACTTTTAAGGCGGAATGTTGATGATCCAAAATCCCAGGTTGCACTCCAGAGTGTCTTTGCTGTGCACTCTGTTGTGATCCATTTTCGGTGTCAACCAATCTGAGCTGAGCTTGTTTGCCGGCGACCTTAGACCCTCTCGCCGCGGCCCAGGTGGGCGTGGCCTTTGCCGGCTCCCCCGCCTCGGCGTCGCTGCGTCATCGCTTCTCGGCCTTTTGGCTAAGATCAAGTGTAGTATCTGTTCTTATCAGTTTAATATCTGATACGTGCCCTACCCGGGCACCACATATTAAATTGATTTTTGGTCCTGGGAGATGGAATAGGGGCTTGCTCCGTCCACTCCACGCATCGACCCGGTATTGCAGTACTTCTGGGAACGGTGCACCCTCCTAAAGTGTTCAATGAAAGAAATGTAGTGGTCTTGTGTGGCAGACGGTGATAATGGAGCTAGTGTGAGTGGGTGTTGTAGGTGATCATGTGCTATACTAGCCTGGGTAGAATTGTGGTGTAAAAACAAGACAAAAAGGAACCCCTGTTCCTCTGTCGGTTTAACATCTGATCCGTCCACTATTCGGGGACGGCGCATTATGTACATTTATGGCTCATGGAGCCGGATGCGGAGCGTGCAAAAAAAAAAAAAAAAAGCCCCTTTTTTGACTGGCAAACCGCTGGTGAGGATTGGGGAGAGGGACAGGGTGCTTCTGACTGAAGGCCTGGGAATTCATACTTACCTGGCAGGGGAGACACCATGATCAGGAAGGTGGTTCACCCAGGGCGAGGCTCGGCCATTGCACTCTGGGTTGTGCTGACCCCTGCGAATTCCCCAAATGTGGGAATCTCGACTGCATAATTTATGGTAGTGGGGGACTGCGTTCGCGCTCTCCCCTGGACAACACTGGTTAAAAGGGCAGATTGTTAAAGCTCCACTTGAGGTTCTTTTGTTTTGTTTTTTTTCTCCACTTCTTCAATATCCAGAGGCAGTCCAGAGAGTTGAACTGCGGCGGTTGCTCGAGAGATACGAAACAGTCTAGGACCGGTCTGTGTGAGGAGGGTTTTCTTTTTTCTCCTCAATTCTTCAAATAGTCTCCAATATTTGACGGACGACTTAGTTCACAGCAGTTGTCCTGGAGGCAAAGTTGTTCGGAATGAGGAGTTCTATCATGTGGTATGAAAACATTGTGCACGTGTGAAACGTCACGTGATACACAGCCACCCATGTTGTGTTTTTTTCTGTTTACAGCGCCACCAAGTGGCCAGTCGCCGCATTCCTCTTCACGTGACCACGGGCTGAGCCCGTACACAGGTGTACCGAGTTGGGTGCAATTGTCTCATTCCGTTGGAGAGTTATAGCCGTTCAAGTAAAGCCCGCCTCGCCCACCCCCAACGTTTTGGCGTACCGTCGCCAACGTGGATGGAAATTCCAACTGTTTCCCGATCCCTGTTGGCAGTCAGACTCCAGAGAATCTTTCTGCACCGGTTTGGGTCAGATCGGGCAAAAAACCTAGGACTAGTGTGCAAAAGTAGGTTTTTCAGAAAATCCAAAATACCCGAAAATCTCGCCAGCGCGACCACCCAATCCGAGGCATGCATCTTGTTCGGCTCGAGCCAAGGATTCCGGTGATGTAAGACACTTGGGTCTGCGACCGACGGTCGAGGAGTTACGAGCCATTTCGTACTTTTGATCGCTGCAGCGCCACCTTGGGGCCGATCGGGGCGAGCCTTGGTGAGGTTGTAGTACCGGGCCGGTCCTACCATCCCTCAGAGTTTCAAGTCTCTACCACGGACGCTTTGGTCTGCCCGCTCACTTTTAAGGCGGAATGTTGATGATCCAAAATCCCAGGTTGCACTCCAGAGTGTCTTTGCTGTGCACTCTGTTGTGATCCATTTTCGGTGTCAACCAATCTGAGCTGAGCTTGTTTGCCGGCGACCTTAGACCCTCTCGCCGCGGCCCAGGTGGGCGTGGCCTTTGCCGGCTCCCCCGCCTCGGCGTCGCTGCGTCATCGCTTCTCGGCCTTTTGGCTAAGATCAAGTGTAGTATCTGTTCTTATCAGTTTAATATCTGATACGTGCCCTACCCGGGCACCACATATTAAATTGATTTTTGGTCCTGGGAGATGGAATAGGGGCTTGCTCCGTCCACTCCACGCATCGACCCGGTATTGCAGTACTTCTGGGAACGGTGCACCCTCCTAAAGTGTTCAATGAAAGAAATGTAGTGGTCTTGTGTGGCAGACGGTGATAATGGAGCTAGTGTGAGTGGGTGTTGTAGGTGATCATGTGCTATACTAGCCTGGGTAGAATTGTGGTGTAAAAACAAGACAAAAAGGAACCCCTGTTCCTCTGTCGGTTTAACATCTGATCCGTCCACTATTCGGGGACGGCGCATTATGTACATTTATGGCTCATGGAGCCGGATGCGGAGCGTGCAAAAAAAAAAAAAAAAAGCCCCTTTTTTGACTGGCAAACCGCTGGTGAGGATTGGGGAGAGGGACAGGGTGCTTCTGACTGAAGGCCTGGGAATTCATACTTACCTGGCAGGGGAGACACCATGATCAGGAAGGTGGTTCACCCAGGGCGAGGCTCGGCCATTGCACTCTGGGTTGTGCTGACCCCTGCGAATTCCCCAAATGTGGGAATCTCGACTGCATAATTTATGGTAGTGGGGGACTGCGTTCGCGCTCTCCCCTGGACAACACTGGTTAAAAGGGCAGATTGTTAAAGCTCCACTTGAGGTTCTTTTGTTTTGTTTTTTTTCTCCACTTCTTCAATATCCAGAGGCAGTCCAGAGAGTTGAACTGCGGCGGTTGCTCGAGAGATACGAAACAGTCTAGGACCGGTCTGTGTGAGGAGGGTTTTCTTTTTTCTCCTCAATTCTTCAAATAGTCTCCAATATTTGACGGACGACTTAGTTCACAGCAGTTGTCCTGGAGGCAAAGTTGTTCGGAATGAGGAGTTCTATCATGTGGTATGAAAACATTGTGCACGTGTGAAACGTCACGTGATACACAGCCACCCATGTTGTGTTTTTTTCTGTTTACAGCGCCACCAAGTGGCCAGTCGCCGCATTCCTCTTCACGTGACCACGGGCTGAGCCCGTACACAGGTGTACCGAGTTGGGTGCAATTGTCTCATTCCGTTGGAGAGTTATAGCCGTTCAAGTAAAGCCCGCCTCGCCCACCCCCAACGTTTTGGCGTACCGTCGCCAACGTGGATGGAAATTCCAACTGTTTCCCGATCCCTGTTGGCAGTCAGACTCCAGAGAATCTTTCTGCACCGGTTTGGGTCAGATCGGGCAAAAAACCTAGGACTAGTGTGCAAAAGTAGGTTTTTCAGAAAATCCAAAATACCCGAAAATCTCGCCAGCGCGACCACCCAATCCGAGGCATGCATCTTGTTCGGCTCGAGCCAAGGATTCCGGTGATGTAAGACACTTGGGTCTGCGACCGACGGTCGAGGAGTTACGAGCCATTTCGTACTTTTGATCGCTGCAGCGCCACCTTGGGGCCGATCGGGGCGAGCCTTGGTGAGGTTGTAGTACCGGGCCGGTCCTACCATCCCTCAGAGTTTCAAGTCTCTACCACGGACGCTTTGGTCTGCCCGCTCACTTTTAAGGCGGAATGTTGATGATCCAAAATCCCAGGTTGCACTCCAGAGTGTCTTTGCTGTGCACTCTGTTGTGATCCATTTTCGGTGTCAACCAATCTGAGCTGAGCTTGTTTGCCGGCGACCTTAGACCCTCTCGCCGCGGCCCAGGTGGGCGTGGCCTTTGCCGGCTCCCCCGCCTCGGCGTCGCTGCGTCATCGCTTCTCGGCCTTTTGGCTAAGATCAAGTGTAGTATCTGTTCTTATCAGTTTAATATCTGATACGTGCCCTACCCGGGCACCACATATTAAATTGATTTTTGGTCCTGGGAGATGGAATAGGGGCTTGCTCCGTCCACTCCACGCATCGACCCGGTATTGCAGTACTTCTGGGAACGGTGCACCCTCCTAAAGTGTTCAATGAAAGAAATGTAGTGGTCTTGTGTGGCAGACGGTGATAATGGAGCTAGTGTGAGTGGGTGTTGTAGGTGATCATGTGCTATACTAGCCTGGGTAGAATTGTGGTGTAAAAACAAGACAAAAAGGAACCCCTGTTCCTCTGTCGGTTTAACATCTGATCCGTCCACTATTCGGGGACGGCGCATTATGTACATTTATGGCTCATGGAGCCGGATGCGGAGCGTGCAAAAAAAAAAAAAAAAAGCCCCTTTTTTGACTGGCAAACCGCTGGTGAGGATTGGGGAGAGGGACAGGGTGCTTCTGACTGAAGGCCTGGGAATTCATACTTACCTGGCAGGGGAGACACCATGATCAGGAAGGTGGTTCACCCAGGGCGAGGCTCGGCCATTGCACTCTGGGTTGTGCTGACCCCTGCGAATTCCCCAAATGTGGGAATCTCGACTGCATAATTTATGGTAGTGGGGGACTGCGTTCGCGCTCTCCCCTGGACAACACTGGTTAAAAGGGCAGATTGTTAAAGCTCCACTTGAGGTTCTTTTGTTTTGTTTTTTTTCTCCACTTCTTCAATATCCAGAGGCAGTCCAGAGAGTTGAACTGCGGCGGTTGCTCGAGAGATACGAAACAGTCTAGGACCGGTCTGTGTGAGGAGGGTTTTCTTTTTTCTCCTCAATTCTTCAAATAGTCTCCAATATTTGACGGACGACTTAGTTCACAGCAGTTGTCCTGGAGGCAAAGTTGTTCGGAATGAGGAGTTCTATCATGTGGTATGAAAACATTGTGCACGTGTGAAACGTCACGTGATACACAGCCACCCATGTTGTGTTTTTTTCTGTTTACAGCGCCACCAAGTGGCCAGTCGCCGCATTCCTCTTCACGTGACCACGGGCTGAGCCCGTACACAGGTGTACCGAGTTGGGTGCAATTGTCTCATTCCGTTGGAGAGTTATAGCCGTTCAAGTAAAGCCCGCCTCGCCCACCCCCAACGTTTTGGCGTACCGTCGCCAACGTGGATGGAAATTCCAACTGTTTCCCGATCCCTGTTGGCAGTCAGACTCCAGAGAATCTTTCTGCACCGGTTTGGGTCAGATCGGGCAAAAAACCTAGGACTAGTGTGCAAAAGTAGGTTTTTCAGAAAATCCAAAATACCCGAAAATCTCGCCAGCGCGACCACCCAATCCGAGGCATGCATCTTGTTCGGCTCGAGCCAAGGATTCCGGTGATGTAAGACACTTGGGTCTGCGACCGACGGTCGAGGAGTTACGAGCCATTTCGTACTTTTGATCGCTGCAGCGCCACCTTGGGGCCGATCGGGGCGAGCCTTGGTGAGGTTGTAGTACCGGGCCGGTCCTACCATCCCTCAGAGTTTCAAGTCTCTACCACGGACGCTTTGGTCTGCCCGCTCACTTTTAAGGCGGAATGTTGATGATCCAAAATCCCAGGTTGCACTCCAGAGTGTCTTTGCTGTGCACTCTGTTGTGATCCATTTTCGGTGTCAACCAATCTGAGCTGAGCTTGTTTGCCGGCGACCTTAGACCCTCTCGCCGCGGCCCAGGTGGGCGTGGCCTTTGCCGGCTCCCCCGCCTCGGCGTCGCTGCGTCATCGCTTCTCGGCCTTTTGGCTAAGATCAAGTGTAGTATCTGTTCTTATCAGTTTAATATCTGATACGTGCCCTACCCGGGCACCACATATTAAATTGATTTTTGGTCCTGGGAGATGGAATAGGGGCTTGCTCCGTCCACTCCACGCATCGACCCGGTATTGCAGTACTTCTGGGAACGGTGCACCCTCCTAAAGTGTTCAATGAAAGAAATGTAGTGGTCTTGTGTGGCAGACGGTGATAATGGAGCTAGTGTGAGTGGGTGTTGTAGGTGATCATGTGCTATACTAGCCTGGGTAGAATTGTGGTGTAAAAACAAGACAAAAAGGAACCCCTGTTCCTCTGTCGGTTTAACATCTGATCCGTCCACTATTCGGGGACGGCGCATTATGTACATTTATGGCTCATGGAGCCGGATGCGGAGCGTGCAAAAAAAAAAAAAAAAAGCCCCTTTTTTGACTGGCAAACCGCTGGTGAGGATTGGGGAGAGGGACAGGGTGCTTCTGACTGAAGGCCTGGGAATTCATACTTACCTGGCAGGGGAGACACCATGATCAGGAAGGTGGTTCACCCAGGGCGAGGCTCGGCCATTGCACTCTGGGTTGTGCTGACCCCTGCGAATTCCCCAAATGTGGGAATCTCGACTGCATAATTTATGGTAGTGGGGGACTGCGTTCGCGCTCTCCCCTGGACAACACTGGTTAAAAGGGCAGATTGTTAAAGCTCCACTTGAGGTTCTTTTGTTTTGTTTTTTTTCTCCACTTCTTCAATATCCAGAGGCAGTCCAGAGAGTTGAACTGCGGCGGTTGCTCGAGAGATACGAAACAGTCTAGGACCGGTCTGTGTGAGGAGGGTTTTCTTTTTTCTCCTCAATTCTTCAAATAGTCTCCAATATTTGACGGACGACTTAGTTCACAGCAGTTGTCCTGGAGGCAAAGTTGTTCGGAATGAGGAGTTCTATCATGTGGTATGAAAACATTGTGCACGTGTGAAACGTCACGTGATACACAGCCACCCATGTTGTGTTTTTTTCTGTTTACAGCGCCACCAAGTGGCCAGTCGCCGCATTCCTCTTCACGTGACCACGGGCTGAGCCCGTACACAGGTGTACCGAGTTGGGTGCAATTGTCTCATTCCGTTGGAGAGTTATAGCCGTTCAAGTAAAGCCCGCCTCGCCCACCCCCAACGTTTTGGCGTACCGTCGCCAACGTGGATGGAAATTCCAACTGTTTCCCGATCCCTGTTGGCAGTCAGACTCCAGAGAATCTTTCTGCACCGGTTTGGGTCAGATCGGGCAAAAAACCTAGGACTAGTGTGCAAAAGTAGGTTTTTCAGAAAATCCAAAATACCCGAAAATCTCGCCAGCGCGACCACCCAATCCGAGGCATGCATCTTGTTCGGCTCGAGCCAAGGATTCCGGTGATGTAAGACACTTGGGTCTGCGACCGACGGTCGAGGAGTTACGAGCCATTTCGTACTTTTGATCGCTGCAGCGCCACCTTGGGGCCGATCGGGGCGAGCCTTGGTGAGGTTGTAGTACCGGGCCGGTCCTACCATCCCTCAGAGTTTCAAGTCTCTACCACGGACGCTTTGGTCTGCCCGCTCACTTTTAAGGCGGAATGTTGATGATCCAAAATCCCAGGTTGCACTCCAGAGTGTCTTTGCTGTGCACTCTGTTGTGATCCATTTTCGGTGTCAACCAATCTGAGCTGAGCTTGTTTGCCGGCGACCTTAGACCCTCTCGCCGCGGCCCAGGTGGGCGTGGCCTTTGCCGGCTCCCCCGCCTCGGCGTCGCTGCGTCATCGCTTCTCGGCCTTTTGGCTAAGATCAAGTGTAGTATCTGTTCTTATCAGTTTAATATCTGATACGTGCCCTACCCGGGCACCACATATTAAATTGATTTTTGGTCCTGGGAGATGGAATAGGGGCTTGCTCCGTCCACTCCACGCATCGACCCGGTATTGCAGTACTTCTGGGAACGGTGCACCCTCCTAAAGTGTTCAATGAAAGAAATGTAGTGGTCTTGTGTGGCAGACGGTGATAATGGAGCTAGTGTGAGTGGGTGTTGTAGGTGATCATGTGCTATACTAGCCTGGGTAGAATTGTGGTGTAAAAACAAGACAAAAAGGAACCCCTGTTCCTCTGTCGGTTTAACATCTGATCCGTCCACTATTCGGGGACGGCGCATTATGTACATTTATGGCTCATGGAGCCGGATGCGGAGCGTGCAAAAAAAAAAAAAAAAAGCCCCTTTTTTGACTGGCAAACCGCTGGTGAGGATTGGGGAGAGGGACAGGGTGCTTCTGACTGAAGGCCTGGGAATTCATACTTACCTGGCAGGGGAGACACCATGATCAGGAAGGTGGTTCACCCAGGGCGAGGCTCGGCCATTGCACTCTGGGTTGTGCTGACCCCTGCGAATTCCCCAAATGTGGGAATCTCGACTGCATAATTTATGGTAGTGGGGGACTGCGTTCGCGCTCTCCCCTGGACAACACTGGTTAAAAGGGCAGATTGTTAAAGCTCCACTTGAGGTTCTTTTGTTTTGTTTTTTTTCTCCACTTCTTCAATATCCAGAGGCAGTCCAGAGAGTTGAACTGCGGCGGTTGCTCGAGAGATACGAAACAGTCTAGGACCGGTCTGTGTGAGGAGGGTTTTCTTTTTTCTCCTCAATTCTTCAAATAGTCTCCAATATTTGACGGACGACTTAGTTCACAGCAGTTGTCCTGGAGGCAAAGTTGTTCGGAATGAGGAGTTCTATCATGTGGTATGAAAACATTGTGCACGTGTGAAACGTCACGTGATACACAGCCACCCATGTTGTGTTTTTTTCTGTTTACAGCGCCACCAAGTGGCCAGTCGCCGCATTCCTCTTCACGTGACCACGGGCTGAGCCCGTACACAGGTGTACCGAGTTGGGTGCAATTGTCTCATTCCGTTGGAGAGTTATAGCCGTTCAAGTAAAGCCCGCCTCGCCCACCCCCAACGTTTTGGCGTACCGTCGCCAACGTGGATGGAAATTCCAACTGTTTCCCGATCCCTGTTGGCAGTCAGACTCCAGAGAATCTTTCTGCACCGGTTTGGGTCAGATCGGGCAAAAAACCTAGGACTAGTGTGCAAAAGTAGGTTTTTCAGAAAATCCAAAATACCCGAAAATCTCGCCAGCGCGACCACCCAATCCGAGGCATGCATCTTGTTCGGCTCGAGCCAAGGATTCCGGTGATGTAAGACACTTGGGTCTGCGACCGACGGTCGAGGAGTTACGAGCCATTTCGTACTTTTGATCGCTGCAGCGCCACCTTGGGGCCGATCGGGGCGAGCCTTGGTGAGGTTGTAGTACCGGGCCGGTCCTACCATCCCTCAGAGTTTCAAGTCTCTACCACGGACGCTTTGGTCTGCCCGCTCACTTTTAAGGCGGAATGTTGATGATCCAAAATCCCAGGTTGCACTCCAGAGTGTCTTTGCTGTGCACTCTGTTGTGATCCATTTTCGGTGTCAACCAATCTGAGCTGAGCTTGTTTGCCGGCGACCTTAGACCCTCTCGCCGCGGCCCAGGTGGGCGTGGCCTTTGCCGGCTCCCCCGCCTCGGCGTCGCTGCGTCATCGCTTCTCGGCCTTTTGGCTAAGATCAAGTGTAGTATCTGTTCTTATCAGTTTAATATCTGATACGTGCCCTACCCGGGCACCACATATTAAATTGATTTTTGGTCCTGGGAGATGGAATAGGGGCTTGCTCCGTCCACTCCACGCATCGACCCGGTATTGCAGTACTTCTGGGAACGGTGCACCCTCCTAAAGTGTTCAATGAAAGAAATGTAGTGGTCTTGTGTGGCAGACGGTGATAATGGAGCTAGTGTGAGTGGGTGTTGTAGGTGATCATGTGCTATACTAGCCTGGGTAGAATTGTGGTGTAAAAACAAGACAAAAAGGAACCCCTGTTCCTCTGTCGGTTTAACATCTGATCCGTCCACTATTCGGGGACGGCGCATTATGTACATTTATGGCTCATGGAGCCGGATGCGGAGCGTGCAAAAAAAAAAAAAAAAAGCCCCTTTTTTGACTGGCAAACCGCTGGTGAGGATTGGGGAGAGGGACAGGGTGCTTCTGACTGAAGGCCTGGGAATTCATACTTACCTGGCAGGGGAGACACCATGATCAGGAAGGTGGTTCACCCAGGGCGAGGCTCGGCCATTGCACTCTGGGTTGTGCTGACCCCTGCGAATTCCCCAAATGTGGGAATCTCGACTGCATAATTTATGGTAGTGGGGGACTGCGTTCGCGCTCTCCCCTGGACAACACTGGTTAAAAGGGCAGATTGTTAAAGCTCCACTTGAGGTTCTTTTGTTTTGTTTTTTTTCTCCACTTCTTCAATATCCAGAGGCAGTCCAGAGAGTTGAACTGCGGCGGTTGCTCGAGAGATACGAAACAGTCTAGGACCGGTCTGTGTGAGGAGGGTTTTCTTTTTTCTCCTCAATTCTTCAAATAGTCTCCAATATTTGACGGACGACTTAGTTCACAGCAGTTGTCCTGGAGGCAAAGTTGTTCGGAATGAGGAGTTCTATCATGTGGTATGAAAACATTGTGCACGTGTGAAACGTCACGTGATACACAGCCACCCATGTTGTGTTTTTTTCTGTTTACAGCGCCACCAAGTGGCCAGTCGCCGCATTCCTCTTCACGTGACCACGGGCTGAGCCCGTACACAGGTGTACCGAGTTGGGTGCAATTGTCTCATTCCGTTGGAGAGTTATAGCCGTTCAAGTAAAGCCCGCCTCGCCCACCCCCAACGTTTTGGCGTACCGTCGCCAACGTGGATGGAAATTCCAACTGTTTCCCGATCCCTGTTGGCAGTCAGACTCCAGAGAATCTTTCTGCACCGGTTTGGGTCAGATCGGGCAAAAAACCTAGGACTAGTGTGCAAAAGTAGGTTTTTCAGAAAATCCAAAATACCCGAAAATCTTGCCAGCGCGACCACCCAATCCGAGGCATGCATCTTGTTCGGCTCGAGCCAAGGATTCCGGTGATGTAAGACACTTGGGTCTGCGACCGACGGTCGAGGAGTTACGAGCCATTTCGTACTTTTGATCGCTGCAGCGCCACCTTGGGGCCGATCGGGGCGAGCCTTGGTGAGGTTGTAGTACCGGGCCGGTCCTACCATCCCTCAGAGTTTCAAGTCTCTACCACGGACGCTTTGGTCTGCCCGCTCACTTTTAAGGCGGAATGTTGATGATCCAAAATCCCAGGTTGCACTCCAGAGTGTCTTTGCTGTGCACTCTGTTGTGATCCATTTTCGGTGTCAACCAATCTGAGCTGAGCTTGTTTGCCGGCGACCTTAGACCCTCTCGCCGCGGCCCAGGTGGGCGTGGCCTTTGCCGGCTCCCCCGCCTCGGCGTCGCTGCGTCATCGCTTCTCGGCCTTTTGGCTAAGATCAAGTGTAGTATCTGTTCTTATCAGTTTAATATCTGATACGTGCCCTACCCGGGCACCACATATTAAATTGATTTTTGGTCCTGGGAGATGGAATAGGGGCTTGCTCCGTCCACTCCACGCATCGACCCGGTATTGCAGTACTTCTGGGAACGGTGCACCCTCCTAAAGTGTTCAATGAAAGAAATGTAGTGGTCTTGTGTGGCAGACGGTGATAATGGAGCTAGTGTGAGTGGGTGTTGTAGGTGATCATGTGCTATACTAGCCTGGGTAGAATTGTGGTGTAAAAACAAGACAAAAAGGAACCCCTGTTCCTCTGTCGGTTTAACATCTGATCCGTCCACTATTCGGGGACGGCGCATTATGTACATTTATGGCTCATGGAGCCGGATGCGGAGCGTGCAAAAAAAAAAAAAAAAAGCCCCTTTTTTGACTGGCAAACCGCTGGTGAGGATTGGGGAGAGGGACAGGGTGCTTCTGACTGAAGGCCTGGGAATTCATACTTACCTGGCAGGGGAGACACCATGATCAGGAAGGTGGTTCACCCAGGGCGAGGCTCGGCCATTGCACTCTGGGTTGTGCTGACCCCTGCGAATTCCCCAAATGTGGGAATCTCGACTGCATAATTTATGGTAGTGGGGGACTGCGTTCGCGCTCTCCCCTGGACAACACTGGTTAAAAGGGCAGATTGTTAAAGCTCCACTTGAGGTTCTTTTGTTTTGTTTTTTTTCTCCACTTCTTCAATATCCAGAGGCAGTCCAGAGAGTTGAACTGCGGCGGTTGCTCGAGAGATACGAAACAGTCTAGGACCGGTCTGTGTGAGGAGGGTTTTCTTTTTTCTCCTCAATTCTTCAAATAGTCTCCAATATTTGACGGACGACTTAGTTCACAGCAGTTGTCCTGGAGGCAAAGTTGTTCGGAATGAGGAGTTCTATCATGTGGTATGAAAACATTGTGCACGTGTGAAACGTCACGTGATACACAGCCACCCATGTTGTGTTTTTTTCTGTTTACAGCGCCACCAAGTGGCCAGTCGCCGCATTCCTCTTCACGTGACCACGGGCTGAGCCCGTACACAGGTGTACCGAGTTGGGTGCAATTGTCTCATTCCGTTGGAGAGTTATAGCCGTTCAAGTAAAGCCCGCCTCGCCCACCCCCAACGTTTTGGCGTACCGTCGCCAACGTGGATGGAAATTCCAACTGTTTCCCGATCCCTGTTGGCAGTCAGACTCCAGAGAATCTTTCTGCACCGGTTTGGGTCAGATCGGGCAAAAAACCTAGGACTAGTGTGCAAAAGTAGGTTTTTCAGAAAATCCAAAATACCCGAAAATCTCGCCAGCGCGACCACCCAATCCGAGGCATGCATCTTGTTCGGCTCGAGCCAAGGATTCCGGTGATGTAAGACACTTGGGTCTGCGACCGACGGTCGAGGAGTTACGAGCCATTTCGTACTTTTGATCGCTGCAGCGCCACCTTGGGGCCGATCGGGGCGAGCCTTGGTGAGGTTGTAGTACCGGGCCGGTCCTACCATCCCTCAGAGTTTCAAGTCTCTACCACGGACGCTTTGGTCTGCCCGCTCACTTTTAAGGCGGAATGTTGATGATCCAAAATCCCAGGTTGCACTCCAGAGTGTCTTTGCTGTGCACTCTGTTGTGATCCATTTTCGGTGTCAACCAATCTGAGCTGAGCTTGTTTGCCGGCGACCTTAGACCCTCTCGCCGCGGCCCAGGTGGGCGTGGCCTTTGCCGGCTCCCCCGCCTCGGCGTCGCTGCGTCATCGCTTCTCGGCCTTTTGGCTAAGATCAAGTATCTTGTCAGACGGTTGAGACTGCGATCGCCTCTTGTGGGACTTGGTCTCGTGTGTTGCTTGTCACACGGGACATACACCCTTCAGGAGGTATAGTGACAAGCGGCTTTTTATTGACGACTCGTTTTGCGAGGAATCCTCTGGTTTTTAAGGTAAGCAGGTTTTAATTTATTTATTATTGTGTATTTATTGTTTGAATTTTAGCCGCAGTGGGCTGGTGGTGCCTCCAACATGTCGGCTGCTCGTGCCGGCGTGAGGAGGCACCACAGCGTGCGTTTTAATTTCAAGCCAAAAGAGGATGGTACTCTCCTGACTTGTTCTAGATTGGATTTTTCACGGAAGTACATCCAACAGACTCTAGGTTTTAAAGCAATGGATATAAACTGTTTGTTGACTCTGCCCCAAAATCGGGGTTTTGATGTAAGTTTTGCATCCGCTAATCTGCTGAATACTTTCTGGTCTCGTTTTGAAACATGCAAAGCCAATTTCTCCATGTTCACAGTGGAAAAGCTGACTGATAATTCACTGAAAGTTGTGATTGTCAGGATGTTTAATGAAACTGTGAGTGGAGAGGACATTGTTGTGTGGTTGGCAAGATATTGCTCTATTCGCGGACAGCCAGTCAAGGTATTAGACGAAGACGGTATCTGGAGCTGTGCGTGGAGAGTGCCCATACAACAATGGGCAGATCCCAACAGCTACCATGGCCTAGGTCAAATACCATCAATGATTGTGTTGGGGGAGAATAGAGGCTACATTCACTACCAAGGGATGCCCAAGCTATGTCGTAAGTGTGGCAAACTTGGACATCTCGCCGAGGCATGTCAGGAAATAATTTGCAGAAAGTGTAGAGAGATTGGGCACACCTTTGAAGAGTGCCACAATGGCAGAAAGTGCAATCTTTGTGGAGAGTCATCCCATCTCTACAGAGATTGCCCGAAAAGTTTTGCCAACAAACTTAAAAGCAACAAAATGGCCGCCCCACAAACAGATCAAAGGGAAGAACAAAGGAAGGAGGAGGTGATCCCTGAGGTTTTGGCGGGAATTTCAAATTCCCAGCCAGCCTCAGGGATTGGTCAGGAAAGAGGAAGTGGGGCGGCCACAGGGGCGGAGCCACAAATGGAAACGGAACAGGGGGAGGAAACCACTCCCAGGCTAGACAAAGGCAAAGAAACAGAAAATGGAGAGGACGAAACGGTTTCCTCCCTCAATACCGTCTCGGAGGTGAGTATGCCCTCCAGTGGGAGTGAAGTTGAATCTTCACTCCCAAATGCTCAAGTGCAGAAGAGAACTGCGGGATCTCCTCTGTGTATAACAGTGGAGAAAAGGCAGAGGGCCACACTTTGGCCAGATAGTTCCTCCCCGGAAGTTCTGGACCGCGTGTGGCCCTCAGAATCCCCCAATGAAGTTTCCTTTCTGCATTTCAAGCTGAGAACATCGACACCGAAAGGGTCACAAGAGTTCAGCTCTGTGGATCCGGAGGTGTCAAACTCTTGCCCCCCTGAACCCAGTCCCCATGGGAGAGGGGAGAGGCAGGAGGCACAGGGAATTATATGATTTTATTTGTTTAAAATTGTAACCTTTTAAAAATGTATGTTTTAAGCTCCATGCCTTTCTATTTAATACTGCTCATGGCCCTCACAATCTCGACTATCAATGTGAGAAGTGTGAGGTCCACGTCTCGAGCACAGAGCATTTTTACCTTTCTAAAATCATGTAATTCAGATATGTTTTTATTACAAGAGTGTGCTTTGCCTTTTTTAACTCAGTACAGGAAATGGGAAGAGATGTGGACCTCTGGACCCTCAATATGGAGTGGGTCAAATTTTAATCGAAACGATGGAGTCGCTATACTGATTAAAAATCCCAATATCTTGGTAAAGGGCAGCACAGTGGTGAGGGACGGACGGGCACTTTTAGCAAACATGACCTTTTTAGGGAGGGATTTTAAAGTGTGCAATGTATATGGTTTTACGGAAATAAATGAAAGGTATGAGCTTTTAGAGGACTTGCAGCCCCACATGCTGGGGAGGGCTCCCCTTGTAGTAGCAGGGGATTTTAACTGTGTTTTAACTAGAGCAGATAGGAAAAGAACAGGGGATGATTTTAGAGTGGACAAAACATCAGTTTTACTGCAAAGCTTAGTCAGAGATTTTAAACTAGTTGACTGTTTTAAAAGTCTGCATCCAAGAGAGGAGGGCTTCACCTGGATCAGTGGTGATGGCACCAAAGCCTCTCGTATTGACTATGTTTTTACATGTGAATGCCCACCAACTGATGCTAGATTGACTCCCGTTTACTTTTCTGATCACGCAATGCTATCCTGCACCCTTGCACTAACCACGGACGTGACAGTAGGCAGAGGGATTTGGAAACTAAACTGCTCCCTGTTGCAAGATGAAGAGATAGTCAGAGAATACAGGGAGCAGTTTAGCCAATGGCAGACTCTCCAAGACTTCTTTGATTCACGAGCACTGTGGTGGGAAATGGTGAAGGGTAGGACTCAGATGTTTTTTAGAAAGAAGGGAAAAGAGAAGAGAAAAAAGGAAAAGAGGTGCATGGTGGGGCTGCAAAAGAGGTTACAACGATATTTTAATCTTTTAAACAATGGTCTTGATTTTAGTAAAGAAATAAATGAAATTAAAAGAGTAATGTCTGCTTATGAACAAGAAAAAAGTAAAGGAGTAATACTTAGAAGTAAAGAACAAGAGTTGGAAGAAGGTGAAAAATGTACACGCTATTTTTTTAAAAAGATTATAACAAAAGGTGGGGGAATAACAAGATTAAAAACAGGTGTGGAAGAAGTGAAAGATACAGAGGGAATTTTAAAGCAAGTGGAACATTTCTTCTCAGAATTATACAATGAAAAAATAGTGGAAGAGGATGCAGTGAAAGAAATACTAACTCTCTTAGAAACAAAAATTAATAAGGAGTGTGCCTTTTTAACACAGGATTTTACGGTTCTCGAGTTGACAGAATGTAGAAAGGGTTTTAAAAAGGGGAAGTCCCCAGGGATGGATGGACTTCCCCTGGAATTTTATGAAACATTCTGGGACATTTTAGCACACAATCTATTGACCGTTTTTAAAGAGTTTGACAGACTGGACATATTACCCGACAGTTTTAGATCAGGGATAGTATCACTTCTACACAAGAAAGGAGACAAAGCAGACTTAAAAAATTGGAGACCAATCACCCTTTTAAATTTTGACTGTAAAATTTTTAGTAAACTTTTAGCTAGTCGTATGTCAAAAATCTTAGAGGACGTGATCCACCCGGATCAAGCGTGCGCTGTGCCAGGGAGGAAGATCACGGACAGCCTGATTTTGATAAGGGACGCAATCTGTTTTGCGAGAGACAGGAACAATCGGCTTATAGTTCTAAATTTAGACTTTGAGAAAGCATTTGACAGAGTCTCGCACCAATACCTGTTTCAGGTACTGGAAAAATTGGGGCTGCCAGGGAGGGTTCTAAAGTGGGTGGGGATGCTGTATAAAGACATAACCAGCAGAATTCTTGTAAATGGGCACCTGACAAAAGCAGTAACTGTATGCAGCGGCGTCCGTCAAGGGTGTCCGTTATCTCCGCTCCTGTATGTGGTTTGCATCGAACCACTGGCACAACTCTTGAGAAGGGACCAATGGATCAAAGGACTGAAAATTCCAGGTACAAAAGGACTGACGGACTTAAAATGTGTTTTATACATGGACGATGTGACAATTTTAACAACTGACCTTTTATCAGTACAGAGAGCACTTGACCTGACTGACCAATACGGGCGAGCCTCTGGAGCAAAACTCAATAGAAATAAGTCCGAGGCCCAGCTTTTTGGACCATGGGGTGACATAGACGCGACAGGACTAGACGTGAATTTTAAGGAAACTGACATTAGGATTTTAGGAGTAAAGTTTGACAAAGAGGGAGGCGGACAAGGAAATTGGACAGAAATGGTAGGGAAAGTTAGACAACGACTGGGCTTTTGGAGACTACGGACACTGACAATGGAAGGAAAAATTTTAATTTATAAAGCTGTGATCTTACCCTTGTTTTTATTGCCTTGCTCTGTTTTTAGGCCACCAAGGTTCTTCCTCCTGACAGTCGAGCGGGCAGTGTTTTATTTCTTCTGGGGGTCAAAGTGGGAGCGCCTCAAAAGAGAAGTTGTGAAGAAGAGGAAAGAGAATGGAGGGAAAGGCCTCCCCGACCCCTATCTTTTTTTAGCAAGTAGATTCACAGCACTGCATTTTAAATATGCAATAAACCCCTCCAGAGAAAACAAAACTGCAGCAATGGTCAGATTTTGGATGGGGTCATATCTGCGTAGTTTGAAAGTTTTACCTGTCGACCTTACTGTCCCAGTGTCTTTTAACCTTCCACAAGAATATTGTTTTATTAAAACCTTTTTAAAAAGACACGATTTAGAGAATCAGGATGTCAACGTTTTAACAAATCATAAGTCTCTCATCTCTCTTGTGCAGGATCGGGAATCGGTGTGTCCGGTTCCAGGCCTCACACTAGGTGAGGCCAAAGACGTTTGGAGGAACGCAGCCCACCCGGCTCTCCAGAACAGGCTTAAGGACTTGTCGTGGATGGTGGCCCATGAGATCCTCCCGGTCAGGGCGGTTATGCACTCCAGAGGCATGGCCAAAAACTCCACCTGCCCACGGTCCGGATGTGGTTCCCCGGAGACCGTCTACCATCTGCTCTGGGAGTGCGGTGCTGCGCGGGACCTGTGGGCCAAGACCAGCCCCCTGTATTTCCCGTGCCTGCCGGCGGGTCGGGCCCAGATGGGATACAGGCTCGCCATCCTGGGGGTGGGTCAGGGCTTGAAGGAGCTAACATCACAGCAATTTACCTCGCTCTGGCTCACCCTCAACCACATCAAGGATGCCATCTGGGCCACCAGAAACCTGCTGGTGGGGAAACGCGTTACGGTGCCCCTCCACGCGTGCGAGCGAATAGTTAGATCTGCGCTGCAGGAGGCGCCGGACGTCGTTATTCGGATGGGGGGGCTGGGGTCACACCAAAGAGGTCCCGGCCACCCCCGACCCTGGCCGCCCGTAGATGCACCCTCACCACACCGGCTACGGGAACAGCGGGCCAGCGGGCCGGAGGAGAGGGGATCTCCGCTGGGCATCAGAAGCGAGGAATCTGGGGCCTGTTCTGGAGACCTGGAGTGAATGGACAATCTTGATAGGGACTCATCCGCGATCCTGCACAAGAGACAATGTCTCAGTTGGCATATTTTATTGTTTTATTGTTTTATTTTGTTGTATTTACTGCTATTGTATTTTCATTCCTTTTACCTTCTTTTAAAAACCAACATTTTACACACATGGACTTTTACACGACACATCACCCAATACTGGTTTTTAACTTTTAATGTGTCATTTTCTTTTAAAGACATGTGGAATGTTTAAAAGATAAATGTGGAAGTGTAAAGAATGAATTTGTAACAATAAACTTTTTTCGAAAGAAAAAAATCTGTTCTTATCAGTTTAATATCTGATACGTGCCCTACCCGGGCACCACATATTAAATTGATTTTTGGTCCTGGGAGATGGAATAGGGGCTTGCTCCGTCCACTCCACGCATCGACCCGGTATTGCAGTACTTCTGGGAACGGTGCACCCTCCTAAAGTGTTCAATGAAAGAAATGTAGTGGTCTTGTGTGGCAGACGGTGATAATGGAGCTAGTGTGAGTGGGTGTTGTAGGTGATCATGTGCTATACTAGCCTGGGTAGAATTGTGGTGTAAAAACAAGACAAAAAGGAACCCCTGTTCCTCTGTCGGTTTAACATCTGATCCGTCCACTATTCGGGGACGGCGCATTATGTACATTTATGGCTCATGGAGCCGGATGCGGAGCGTGCAAAAAAAAAAAAAAAAAGCCCCTTTTTTGACTGGCAAACCGCTGGTGAGGATTGGGGAGAGGGACAGGGTGCTTCTGACTGAAGGCCTGGGAATTCATACTTACCTGGCAGGGGAGACACCATGATCAGGAAGGTGGTTCACCCAGGGCGAGGCTCGGCCATTGCACTCTGGGTTGTGCTGACCCCTGCGAATTCCCCAAATGTGGGAATCTCGACTGCATAATTTATGGTAGTGGGGGACTGCGTTCGCGCTCTCCCCTGGACAACACTGGTTAAAAGGGCAGATTGTTAAAGCTCCACTTGAGGTTCTTTTGTTTTGTTTTTTTTCTCCACTTCTTCAATATCCAGAGGCAGTCCAGAGAGTTGAACTGCGGCGGTTGCTCGAGAGATACGAAACAGTCTAGGACCGGTCTGTGTGAGGAGGGTTTTCTTTTTTCTCCTCAATTCTTCAAATAGTCTCCAATATTTGACGGACGACTTAGTTCACAGCAGTTGTCCTGGAGGCAAAGTTGTTCGGAATGAGGAGTTCTATCATGTGGTATGAAAACATTGTGCACGTGTGAAACGTCACGTGATACACAGCCACCCATGTTGTGTTTTTTTCTGTTTACAGCGCCACCAAGTGGCCAGTCGCCGCATTCCTCTTCACGTGACCACGGGCTGAGCCCGTACACAGGTGTACCGAGTTGGGTGCAATTGTCTCATTCCGTTGGAGAGTTATAGCCGTTCAAGTAAAGCCCGCCTCGCCCACCCCCAACGTTTTGGCGTACCGTCGCCAACGTGGATGGAAATTCCAACTGTTTCCCGATCCCTGTTGGCAGTCAGACTCCAGAGAATCTTTCTGCACCGGTTTGGGTCAGATCGGGCAAAAAACCTAGGACTAGTGTGCAAAAGTAGGTTTTTCAGAAAATCCAAAATACCCGAAAATCTCGCCAGCGCGACCACCCAATCCGAGGCATGCATCTTGTTCGGCTCGAGCCAAGGATTCCGGTGATGTAAGACACTTGGGTCTGCGACCGACGGTCGAGGAGTTACGAGCCATTTCGTACTTTTGATCGCTGCAGCGCCACCTTGGGGCCGATCGGGGCGAGCCTTGGTGAGGTTGTAGTACCGGGCCGGTCCTACCATCCCTCAGAGTTTCAAGTCTCTACCACGGACGCTTTGGTCTGCCCGCTCACTTTTAAGGCGGAATGTTGATGATCCAAAATCCCAGGTTGCACTCCAGAGTGTCTTTGCTGTGCACTCTGTTGTGATCCATTTTCGGTGTCAACCAATCTGAGCTGAGCTTGTTTGCCGGCGACCTTAGACCCTCTCGCCGCGGCCCAGGTGGGCGTGGCCTTTGCCGGCTCCCCCGCCTCGGCGTCGCTGCGTCATCGCTTCTCGGCCTTTTGGCTAAGATCAAGTGTAGTATCTGTTCTTATCAGTTTAATATCTGATACGTGCCCTACCCGGGCACCACATATTAAATTGATTTTTGGTCCTGGGAGATGGAATAGGGGCTTGCTCCGTCCACTCCACGCATCGACCCGGTATTGCAGTACTTCTGGGAACGGTGCACCCTCCTAAAGTGTTCAATGAAAGAAATGTAGTGGTCTTGTGTGGCAGACGGTGATAATGGAGCTAGTGTGAGTGGGTGTTGTAGGTGATCATGTGCTATACTAGCCTGGGTAGAATTGTGGTGTAAAAACAAGACAAAAAGGAACCCCTGTTCCTCTGTCGGTTTAACATCTGATCCGTCCACTATTCGGGGACGGCGCATTATGTACATTTATGGCTCATGGAGCCGGATGCGGAGCGTGCAAAAAAAAAAAAAAAAAGCCCCTTTTTTGACTGGCAAACCGCTGGTGAGGATTGGGGAGAGGGACAGGGTGCTTCTGACTGAAGGCCTGGGAATTCATACTTACCTGGCAGGGGAGACACCATGATCAGGAAGGTGGTTCACCCAGGGCGAGGCTCGGCCATTGCACTCTGGGTTGTGCTGACCCCTGCGAATTCCCCAAATGTGGGAATCTCGACTGCATAATTTATGGTAGTGGGGGACTGCGTTCGCGCTCTCCCCTGGACAACACTGGTTAAAAGGGCAGATTGTTAAAGCTCCACTTGAGGTTCTTTTGTTTTGTTTTTTTTCTCCACTTCTTCAATATCCAGAGGCAGTCCAGAGAGTTGAACTGCGGCGGTTGCTCGAGAGATACGAAACAGTCTAGGACCGGTCTGTGTGAGGAGGGTTTTCTTTTTTCTCCTCAATTCTTCAAATAGTCTCCAATATTTGACGGACGACTTAGTTCACAGCAGTTGTCCTGGAGGCAAAGTTGTTCGGAATGAGGAGTTCTATCATGTGGTATGAAAACATTGTGCACGTGTGAAACGTCACGTGATACACAGCCACCCATGTTGTGTTTTTTTCTGTTTACAGCGCCACCAAGTGGCCAGTCGCCGCATTCCTCTTCACGTGACCACGGGCTGAGCCCGTACACAGGTGTACCGAGTTGGGTGCAATTGTCTCATTCCGTTGGAGAGTTATAGCCGTTCAAGTAAAGCCCGCCTCGCCCACCCCCAACGTTTTGGCGTACCGTCGCCAACGTGGATGGAAATTCCAACTGTTTCCCGATCCCTGTTGGCAGTCAGACTCCAGAGAATCTTTCTGCACCGGTTTGGGTCAGATCGGGCAAAAAACCTAGGACTAGTGTGCAAAAGTAGGTTTTTCAGAAAATCCAAAATACCCGAAAATCTCGCCAGCGCGACCACCCAATCCGAGGCATGCATCTTGTTCGGCTCGAGCCAAGGATTCCGGTGATGTAAGACACTTGGGTCTGCGACCGACGGTCGAGGAGTTACGAGCCATTTCGTACTTTTGATCGCTGCAGCGCCACCTTGGGGCCGATCGGGGCGAGCCTTGGTGAGGTTGTAGTACCGGGCCGGTCCTACCATCCCTCAGAGTTTCAAGTCTCTACCACGGACGCTTTGGTCTGCCCGCTCACTTTTAAGGCGGAATGTTGATGATCCAAAATCCCAGGTTGCACTCCAGAGTGTCTTTGCTGTGCACTCTGTTGTGATCCATTTTCGGTGTCAACCAATCTGAGCTGAGCTTGTTTGCCGGCGACCTTAGACCCTCTCGCCGCGGCCCAGGTGGGCGTGGCCTTTGCCGGCTCCCCCGCCTCGGCGTCGCTGCGTCATCGCTTCTCGGCCTTTTGGCTAAGATCAAGTGTAGTATCTGTTCTTATCAGTTTAATATCTGATACGTGCCCTACCCGGGCACCACATATTAAATTGATTTTTGGTCCTGGGAGATGGAATAGGGGCTTGCTCCGTCCACTCCACGCATCGACCCGGTATTGCAGTACTTCTGGGAACGGTGCACCCTCCTAAAGTGTTCAATGAAAGAAATGTAGTGGTCTTGTGTGGCAGACGGTGATAATGGAGCTAGTGTGAGTGGGTGTTGTAGGTGATCATGTGCTATACTAGCCTGGGTAGAATTGTGGTGTAAAAACAAGACAAAAAGGAACCCCTGTTCCTCTGTCGGTTTAACATCTGATCCGTCCACTATTCGGGGACGGCGCATTATGTACATTTATGGCTCATGGAGCCGGATGCGGAGCGTGCAAAAAAAAAAAAAAAAAGCCCCTTTTTTGACTGGCAAACCGCTGGTGAGGATTGGGGAGAGGGACAGGGTGCTTCTGACTGAAGGCCTGGGAATTCATACTTACCTGGCAGGGGAGACACCATGATCAGGAAGGTGGTTCACCCAGGGCGAGGCTCGGCCATTGCACTCTGGGTTGTGCTGACCCCTGCGAATTCCCCAAATGTGGGAATCTCGACTGCATAATTTATGGTAGTGGGGGACTGCGTTCGCGCTCTCCCCTGGACAACACTGGTTAAAAGGGCAGATTGTTAAAGCTCCACTTGAGGTTCTTTTGTTTTGTTTTTTTTCTCCACTTCTTCAATATCCAGAGGCAGTCCAGAGAGTTGAACTGCGGCGGTTGCTCGAGAGATACGAAACAGTCTAGGACCGGTCTGTGTGAGGAGGGTTTTCTTTTTTCTCCTCAATTCTTCAAATAGTCTCCAATATTTGACGGACGACTTAGTTCACAGCAGTTGTCCTGGAGGCAAAGTTGTTCGGAATGAGGAGTTCTATCATGTGGTATGAAAACATTGTGCACGTGTGAAACGTCACGTGATACACAGCCACCCATGTTGTGTTTTTTTCTGTTTACAGCGCCACCAAGTGGCCAGTCGCCGCATTCCTCTTCACGTGACCACGGGCTGAGCCCGTACACAGGTGTACCGAGTTGGGTGCAATTGTCTCATTCCGTTGGAGAGTTATAGCCGTTCAAGTAAAGCCCGCCTCGCCCACCCCCAACGTTTTGGCGTACCGTCGCCAACGTGGATGGAAATTCCAACTGTTTCCCGATCCCTGTTGGCAGTCAGACTCCAGAGAATCTTTCTGCACCGGTTTGGGTCAGATCGGGCAAAAAACCTAGGACTAGTGTGCAAAAGTAGGTTTTTCAGAAAATCCAAAATACCCGAAAATCTCGCCAGCGCGACCACCCAATCCGAGGCATGCATCTTGTTCGGCTCGAGCCAAGGATTCCGGTGATGTAAGACACTTGGGTCTGCGACCGACGGTCGAGGAGTTACGAGCCATTTCGTACTTTTGATCGCTGCAGCGCCACCTTGGGGCCGATCGGGGCGAGCCTTGGTGAGGTTGTAGTACCGGGCCGGTCCTACCATCCCTCAGAGTTTCAAGTCTCTACCACGGACGCTTTGGTCTGCCCGCTCACTTTTAAGGCGGAATGTTGATGATCCAAAATCCCAGGTTGCACTCCAGAGTGTCTTTGCTGTGCACTCTGTTGTGATCCATTTTCGGTGTCAACCAATCTGAGCTGAGCTTGTTTGCCGGCGACCTTAGACCCTCTCGCCGCGGCCCAGGTGGGCGTGGCCTTTGCCGGCTCCCCCGCCTCGGCGTCGCTGCGTCATCGCTTCTCGGCCTTTTGGCTAAGATCAAGTGTAGTATCTGTTCTTATCAGTTTAATATCTGATACGTGCCCTACCCGGGCACCACATATTAAATTGATTTTTGGTCCTGGGAGATGGAATAGGGGCTTGCTCCGTCCACTCCACGCATCGACCCGGTATTGCAGTACTTCTGGGAACGGTGCACCCTCCTAAAGTGTTCAATGAAAGAAATGTAGTGGTCTTGTGTGGCAGACGGTGATAATGGAGCTAGTGTGAGTGGGTGTTGTAGGTGATCATGTGCTATACTAGCCTGGGTAGAATTGTGGTGTAAAAACAAGACAAAAAGGAACCCCTGTTCCTCTGTCGGTTTAACATCTGATCCGTCCACTATTCGGGGACGGCGCATTATGTACATTTATGGCTCATGGAGCCGGATGCGGAGCGTGCAAAAAAAAAAAAAAAAAGCCCCTTTTTTGACTGGCAAACCGCTGGTGAGGATTGGGGAGAGGGACAGGGTGCTTCTGACTGAAGGCCTGGGAATTCATACTTACCTGGCAGGGGAGACACCATGATCAGGAAGGTGGTTCACCCAGGGCGAGGCTCGGCCATTGCACTCTGGGTTGTGCTGACCCCTGCGAATTCCCCAAATGTGGGAATCTCGACTGCATAATTTATGGTAGTGGGGGACTGCGTTCGCGCTCTCCCCTGGACAACACTGGTTAAAAGGGCAGATTGTTAAAGCTCCACTTGAGGTTCTTTTGTTTTGTTTTTTTTCTCCACTTCTTCAATATCCAGAGGCAGTCCAGAGAGTTGAACTGCGGCGGTTGCTCGAGAGATACGAAACAGTCTAGGACCGGTCTGTGTGAGGAGGGTTTTCTTTTTTCTCCTCAATTCTTCAAATAGTCTCCAATATTTGACGGACGACTTAGTTCACAGCAGTTGTCCTGGAGGCAAAGTTGTTCGGAATGAGGAGTTCTATCATGTGGTATGAAAACATTGTGCACGTGTGAAACGTCACGTGATACACAGCCACCCATGTTGTGTTTTTTTCTGTTTACAGCGCCACCAAGTGGCCAGTCGCCGCATTCCTCTTCACGTGACCACGGGCTGAGCCCGTACACAGGTGTACCGAGTTGGGTGCAATTGTCTCATTCCGTTGGAGAGTTATAGCCGTTCAAGTAAAGCCCGCCTCGCCCACCCCCAACGTTTTGGCGTACCGTCGCCAACGTGGATGGAAATTCCAACTGTTTCCCGATCCCTGTTGGCAGTCAGACTCCAGAGAATCTTTCTGCACCGGTTTGGGTCAGATCGGGCAAAAAACCTAGGACTAGTGTGCAAAAGTAGGTTTTTCAGAAAATCCAAAATACCCGAAAATCTCGCCAGCGCGACCACCCAATCCGAGGCATGCATCTTGTTCGGCTCGAGCCAAGGATTCCGGTGATGTAAGACACTTGGGTCTGCGACCGACGGTCGAGGAGTTACGAGCCATTTCGTACTTTTGATCGCTGCAGCGCCACCTTGGGGCCGATCGGGGCGAGCCTTGGTGAGGTTGTAGTACCGGGCCGGTCCTACCATCCCTCAGAGTTTCAAGTCTCTACCACGGACGCTTTGGTCTGCCCGCTCACTTTTAAGGCGGAATGTTGATGATCCAAAATCCCAGGTTGCACTCCAGAGTGTCTTTGCTGTGCACTCTGTTGTGATCCATTTTCGGTGTCAACCAATCTGAGCTGAGCTTGTTTGCCGGCGACCTTAGACCCTCTCGCCGCGGCCCAGGTGGGCGTGGCCTTTGCCGGCTCCCCCGCCTCGGCGTCGCTGCGTCATCGCTTCTCGGCCTTTTGGCTAAGATCAAGTGGTCTGGTCGGACGTCTGAGACAGCGATCGCCTCTTGTTGGACTTGGTCTCGTGTGTTGCTTGTCACACGGGACATACACCCTTCAGGAGGTACATTGACAAGCGGCTTTTAATTGACGACTCGTTCTACGAGGAATCTTCTGGTTTTAAGGTAAGCAGGTTTTAATTTATTTATTGTATATTTATTGTTGGATTTTAGCCGCAGCAGGCTAGTGGTGCCTCCAACATGTCGGCTGCTCGTGCCGGCATGAGGAGGCACCACAGCGTGCGTTTTAAATTTAAGACAAAGGAGGATGGCACTCTCCAGGCGATGTCCAGGTTGGACTTTTCCAGGAAGTGCATCCAACAGACTCTCGGTTTTAAGGCTATTGATATTAACTGCTTGTTGACTCTGCCCCTGAATCATGGCTTCGACGTTAGTTTTGCTTCTGCTTCCTTGCTAAGTACTTTTTGGGCTCGGTATGAATTGTGTAAAGCCAATTTCTCCATGTTCACTGTGGAAAAACTGACTGATAATTCGCTGAAAGTGGTGATTGTCAGGATGTTTAATGAAACAGTTAGTGGAGAAGACATTGCTGTATGGTTGGCAAGATATTGCTCTATTCGTGGTCAACCAGTCAAGGTTTTAGATGAAGACGGTATCTGGAGCTGTGCGTGGAGAGTGCCCATTAAACAATGGGCAGATCCCAACAGCTACCATGGCCTGAGTCAAATTCCTTCTATGATTGTGTTGGGAGAGAATAGAGGTTACATCCATTATCAAGGGATGCCCAAGCTATGCCGCAAGTGTGGCCAACTTGGGCATCTCGCCGAGGCGTGCCAAGAAGTAGTGTGTAGGAAGTGCAGAGAAATTGGACACACTTTTGAAGAGTGCAAAAATGGCAGAAAGTGCAACCTCTGTGGAGAATCATCCCATCTCTACAGAGACTGCCCCCAAAGTTTTGCCAACAAGCTAAAAAACAACAAAATGGCCGCCCCACCCAAAGAGCAAACGATAAAGGAGGCGGGCCCTGAGGTTTTGGCGGGAAATTCAAATCCTCAGCCAGCCTCAGGGATTGGACTGGAAGAAGGAAGTGGGGCGGCCACAGGGGCGGAGTCAACTCGAACAGCTGGTCAGGGGGAGGAAGCCAATCCTCAAAATGATAATGGTAAAGAAGAGGTGGACGACAAAGAGGAGGAAACGGCTTCCTCCCTTGTCACCGTGTCTGAGGCTAGTGGGTCAACTAGTGGGAGTGAGACAGATTCTTCTCTTCCCAATGCTCAAGTGCAGAAAAGAACTGCGAGATCTCCTCTGGTCCAAACAGAGGAGAAAAAGCTGCGGGTAGCGCACCGGCTAGATAGTTCCCCCATGGAAGATCTAGACCGTGTGTGGCCCACAGACTCTCCTAATGAAGTATCTTTTCTGCATTTTAAGCTAAGAACATCGACGCCAAAGGCTTCACAAGAGGTTCTCTCTGTGAGCCCTGAGACGTCAAGCACTTTCCTCCCTGATCCCAGGCTTTCTGGGGAAAAGGGACGGCAAGTGCAACAAGAAATAACCTGATTTTAATTAAATCTCTGTAGTCCTTTTGTTGCTTTTAAATGTCTCATACCCTTTTAACCATACTGCTCATGGCTCTCACTATCTCCACCATCAATGTGAGAAGTGTGAGGAGCAATATACGAGCACAGAGTGTCCTATCCTTTTTAAAAACTTTTAAGTCAGATGTGTTTTTATTACAAGAATGTGGTCTGCCTTTTTTATCCAATTACAGAAAGTGGGAGGAGATTTGGACCCCAGGAGTTTCCGTTTGGAGTGGGTCCAATTTTAATAAAAATGACGGTGTCGCCATTTTAATACAAAACCCCAATATCTTGGTGAAGGGCAGCACTGTGGTGAGGGACGGGCGGGCAATTTTAGCTAATCTGACTTTTTTAGGTAAGGATTTTAACATTTTAAATGTGTATGGTTTTACAGACAAAAACAATAGGTATGAGCTTTTAGAAGACCTGCGGCCCCACATGTTAGGTAGGGCTCCCCTAGTGGTAGCAGGGGATTTTAATTGCGTTTTAACCAAGAAAGACAGGAAGAGGACAGAGGATTTTAAAGTTGACAAAACGTCGGTTTTATTGCAGGATTTAGTTAGAGATTTTAAATTAGTGGACTGTTTTAAAGCAATGCATCAGAGAGAGGAGGGCTTCACCTGGTTCAGTGGTGACGGCACCAGAGCCTCTCGCATTGACTACGTTTTTACACGGGACTGCCTGCCAACCGATGCAACATTAACCCCCCTCTTTTTTTCAGATCACACAATGCTGTCATGCACCCTTTCACTCCCCACTGGTGTGACTGCAGGGGGAGGGCTGTGGAAGCTGAACTGCTCCCTTTTGGAAGATAAAGATGTAGTCAGTGAGTACAGGGAGCAGTTCAGCCAATGGCAGACCCTCCAAGACTTCTACGACTCACGTGCACAGTGGTGGGAGATGGTAAAAAAACGGACGAGACAGTTTTTTAGAAAGATAGGAAAAATCAAAAAGAATAGATTAAATCGACGCATGATGGGGCTGCAAAAACGACTACAGAGATATTTTAACCTTTTAAACGATGGGATTGATTTTAGTGAAGAAATCAAAGAAATAAAGCAAGAAATGTCAGTTTTATCCGAAATTCAAAGCAAAGGTGTCATTTTAAGGAGCAGGGAGAAGGAGATTGAGGAAGGTGAAAGGTGCACGAGGTATTTCTTTAAAAAAATTATTTCACGGGGTGGGGCAATCACAGCTTTGAAAAGTGGAGGGAGGGAGGTTTACACCACAAAAGAAATTTTAAAGGAAACTGAAGTATTTTATGAAAACCTATACAGCACCAAAGAAGTCCACAATGACACATTACAGGAGGTTTTAGAGTTTTTAGAAAAGAAAGTCGAAGGCGAAGGTACAATTTTATCTCAAGATTTCAACATTTTAGAAATTCACAAAGCACTCAAAAGTTTTAAACGAGGAAAGTCCCCCGGCACCGATGGACTTCCTCTGGAGTTTTATTTGACTTTTTGGGATATTTTAGCTTTCGACTTACTGACTGTTTTTAAAGAATTTGAGACTCTTGAAAGACTTCCTGACAGCTTTAGAATAGGGATAGTTTCACTCTTACATAAGAAAGGGGACAAGACTGACTTACGGAACTGGCGACCCATCACTCTTTTAAATGTCGACTGTAAACTTTTTAGCAAAATTTTAGCCACACGCATGTCGACAGTTTTAGAGGACGTAATCCACCCGGATCAAGCATGCGCTGTGCCAGGAAGGAAGATCACGGACAGCCTGGTGCTGATCAGAGACGCCATCTGTTATGCGAGAGACAGAAACCTTCGGCTAGTAGTCCTAAATTTAGACTTTGAAAAAGCATTCGACCGTATCTCGCACCAGTTCCTTTTTAAGGTACTGGGTAAAATGGGATTTCCAGGGCGGTTCATAGCCTGGGTGGGACTGCTGTACAACAGTCTGGTCAGCAGAATTGTAGTTAATGGGCATTTATCCAAAGCTGTTAATATCTACAGCGGCGTCCGTCAGGGGTGTCCCTTATCTCCCCTTCTGTATGTGGCTTGTATAGAGCCACTGGCACAAATCTTGAGAAGGGACAAATGGATTAAAGGACTAGGCATTCCAGGGACTAGTGGACTGACGGCAACCTGCGTTTTATACATGGACGACGTGACCCTTTTAGCAACGGACGTTTTATCGGTACGAAGAGCAATGGACTTGACTGACTGGTACGGTCGGGCCTCAGGCGCCAAGCTCAATAGGAGCAAGTCTGAGGCCCAGCTCTTCGGGCCGTGGGGGAACATTGACAAAGGTGGACTAGATTTGGTTTTTAAAGATAATAATTTGAAAATTCTAGGTGTTAAATTTGACAGGGAGGGTGGAGGACAGGGTAACTGGACTGACATGTTAGGGAAAGTTAGGCAAAGACTGGGCTTTTGGGGACTAAGAAACCTGACGATTGAAGGCAAGATTTTAATTTTTAAAGCTGTGATTTTACCACTGATTTTACTTGTCTGTTCTGTTTTTAGTCCCCCACAAAGCTTCCTGATCTACCTGGAGAGGGCAGTGTTTTATTTCCTGTGGGGGTCCAAGTGGGAGCGACTCAAAAGAGAAATAGTGAAGAAAAGGAAGGAGAATGGCGGAAAAGGGCTCCCAGACCCCCACCTGTTTTTAGGCAGCCGCTTCACTGCCCTCCACATTAAATACGCCCTGACCCCATCCAGAGAACACAAGACAGCAGCCATGACCCGATTCTGGATGGGGTCATACTTAAGATCTTTGAAAATTTTACCCGTTGATCTTAAATGTCCAGTGTCTTTTAATCTGTCAAAAGAACATCTTTTTATTAAGAATTTTTTAAAGAAATACCTTTTAGAAACGAATGATGCCACTGTTTTAACTAACCACAAGTCTCTTGTCTCTCTTGTGCAGGATCGAGAATCGGTGAGTCCAGTTCCAGGCCTCACACTAGGTGAGGCCAAAGACGTTTGGAGGAACGCAGCCCACCCAGCTCTCCAGAACAGGCTTAAGGACTTGTCGTGGATGGTGGCCCATGAGATCCTCCCGGTCAGGGCGGTTATGCACTCCAGAGGCATGGCCAAAAACCCCACCTGCCCACGGTCCGGATGTGGTTCCCCGGAGACCGTCTACCATCTGCTCTGGGAGTGCGGTGCTGCGCGGGACCTGTGGGCCAAGACCAGCCCCCTGGTTTTCCCGTGCCTGCCGGCGGGTCGGGCCCAGGTGGGATACAGGCTCGCCATCCTGGGGGTGGGTCAGGGCTTGAAGGAGCTAACATCACAGCAATTTACCTCGCTCTGGCTCACCCTCAACCATATCAAGGATGCCATCTGGGCCACCAGAAACCTGCTGGTGGGGAAACGCGTTACGGTGCCCCTCCACGCGTGCGAGCAATTAGTTAGATCTGCGCTGCAGGAGGCGCCGGACGTCGTTATTCGGATGGGGGGGCTGGGGTCACACCAAAGAGGTCCCGGCCACCCCCGACCCTGGCCGCCCGTAGATGCACCCTCACCACACTGGCTACGGGAACAGCGGGCCAGCGGGCCGGAGGAGAGGGGATCTCCGCTGGGCGCTGGAAGCGAGGAGTCCGGGGCCTGTTCTGGAGACCTGGAGTGAATGGACATTCTTGATAGGGACTCACCCTCGATCCTGTACAAGAGATGTTTTATGTGGCATAATTTATTGTTTTATTGGTTTTTATCTGACATGTTTTATTGTTTTATTCCTATTATTTAAACCATTTACCTTTCTTTTAAAACATACATGGACTTTTTACACAACACACAAACACAAGAAACTTTTAACAGTAAATAATGTGTCCCTTTTAATATGTGTAAAAATGTGATCTAAAAGAAAAAATGTACATGCAAATGGAAATAATGGAATGACACTGTGACAATAAAACTTTTCGAAAGAAAAAATCTGTTCTTATCAGTTTAATATCTGATACGTGCCCTACCCGGGCACCACATATTAAATTGATTTTTGGTCCTGGGAGATGGAATAGGGGCTTGCTCCGTCCACTCCACGCATCGACCCGGTATTGCAGTACTTCTGGGAACGGTGCACCCTCCTAAAGTGTTCAATGAAAGAAATGTAGTGGTCTTGTGTGGCAGACGGTGATAATGGAGCTAGTGTGAGTGGGTGTTGTAGGTGATCATGTGCTATACTAGCCTGGGTAGAATTGTGGTGTAAAAACAAGACAAAAAGGAACCCCTGTTCCTCTGTCGGTTTAACATCTGATCCGTCCACTATTCGGGGACGGCGCATTATGTACATTTATGGCTCATGGAGCCGGATGCGGAGCGTGCAAAAAAAAAAAAAAAAAGCCCCTTTTTTGACTGGCAAACCGCTGGTGAGGATTGGGGAGAGGGACAGGGTGCTTCTGACTGAAGGCCTGGGAATTCATACTTACCTGGCAGGGGAGACACCATGATCAGGAAGGTGGTTCACCCAGGGCGAGGCTCGGCCATTGCACTCTGGGTTGTGCTGACCCCTGCGAATTCCCCAAATGTGGGAATCTCGACTGCATAATTTATGGTAGTGGGGGACTGCGTTCGCGCTCTCCCCTGGACAACACTGGTTAAAAGGGCAGATTGTTAAAGCTCCACTTGAGGTTCTTTTGTTTTGTTTTTTTTCTCCACTTCTTCAATATCCAGAGGCAGTCCAGAGAGTTGAACTGCGGCGGTTGCTCGAGAGATACGAAACAGTCTAGGACCGGTCTGTGTGAGGAGGGTTTTCTTTTTTCTCCTCAATTCTTCAAATAGTCTCCAATATTTGACGGACGACTTAGTTCACAGCAGTTGTCCTGGAGGCAAAGTTGTTCGGAATGAGGAGTTCTATCATGTGGTATGAAAACATTGTGCACGTGTGAAACGTCACGTGATACACAGCCACCCATGTTGTGTTTTTTTCTGTTTACAGCGCCACCAAGTGGCCAGTCGCCGCATTCCTCTTCACGTGACCACGGGCTGAGCCCGTACACAGGTGTACCGAGTTGGGTGCAATTGTCTCATTCCGTTGGAGAGTTATAGCCGTTCAAGTAAAGCCCGCCTCGCCCACCCCCAACGTTTTGGCGTACCGTCGCCAACGTGGATGGAAATTCCAACTGTTTCCCGATCCCTGTTGGCAGTCAGACTCCAGAGAATCTTTCTGCACCGGTTTGGGTCAGATCGGGCAAAAAACCTAGGACTAGTGTGCAAAAGTAGGTTTTTCAGAAAATCCAAAATACCCGAAAATCTCGCCAGCGCGACCACCCAATCCGAGGCATGCATCTTGTTCGGCTCGAGCCAAGGATTCCGGTGATGTAAGACACTTGGGTCTGCGACCGACGGTCGAGGAGTTACGAGCCATTTCGTACTTTTGATCGCTGCAGCGCCACCTTGGGGCCGATCGGGGCGAGCCTTGGTGAGGTTGTAGTACCGGGCCGGTCCTACCATCCCTCAGAGTTTCAAGTCTCTACCACGGACGCTTTGGTCTGCCCGCTCACTTTTAAGGCGGAATGTTGATGATCCAAAATCCCAGGTTGCACTCCAGAGTGTCTTTGCTGTGCACTCTGTTGTGATCCATTTTCGGTGTCAACCAATCTGAGCTGAGCTTGTTTGCCGGCGACCTTAGACCCTCTCGCCGCGGCCCAGGTGGGCGTGGCCTTTGCCGGCTCCCCCGCCTCGGCGTCGCTGCGTCATCGCTTCTCGGCCTTTTGGCTAAGATCAAGTGTAGTATCTGTTCTTATCAGTTTAATATCTGATACGTGCCCTACCCGGGCACCACATATTAAATTGATTTTTGGTCCTGGGAGATGGAATAGGGGCTTGCTCCGTCCACTCCACGCATCGACCCGGTATTGCAGTACTTCTGGGAACGGTGCACCCTCCTAAAGTGTTCAATGAAAGAAATGTAGTGGTCTTGTGTGGCAGACGGTGATAATGGAGCTAGTGTGAGTGGGTGTTGTAGGTGATCATGTGCTATACTAGCCTGGGTAGAATTGTGGTGTAAAAACAAGACAAAAAGGAACCCCTGTTCCTCTGTCGGTTTAACATCTGATCCGTCCACTATTCGGGGACGGCGCATTATGTACATTTATGGCTCATGGAGCCGGATGCGGAGCGTGCAAAAAAAAAAAAAAAAAGCCCCTTTTTTGACTGGCAAACCGCTGGTGAGGATTGGGGAGAGGGACAGGGTGCTTCTGACTGAAGGCCTGGGAATTCATACTTACCTGGCAGGGGAGACACCATGATCAGGAAGGTGGTTCACCCAGGGCGAGGCTCGGCCATTGCACTCTGGGTTGTGCTGACCCCTGCGAATTCCCCAAATGTGGGAATCTCGACTGCATAATTTATGGTAGTGGGGGACTGCGTTCGCGCTCTCCCCTGGACAACACTGGTTAAAAGGGCAGATTGTTAAAGCTCCACTTGAGGTTCTTTTGTTTTGTTTTTTTTCTCCACTTCTTCAATATCCAGAGGCAGTCCAGAGAGTTGAACTGCGGCGGTTGCTCGAGAGATACGAAACAGTCTAGGACCGGTCTGTGTGAGGAGGGTTTTCTTTTTTCTCCTCAATTCTTCAAATAGTCTCCAATATTTGACGGACGACTTAGTTCACAGCAGTTGTCCTGGAGGCAAAGTTGTTCGGAATGAGGAGTTCTATCATGTGGTATGAAAACATTGTGCACGTGTGAAACGTCACGTGATACACAGCCACCCATGTTGTGTTTTTTTCTGTTTACAGCGCCACCAAGTGGCCAGTCGCCGCATTCCTCTTCACGTGACCACGGGCTGAGCCCGTACACAGGTGTACCGAGTTGGGTGCAATTGTCTCATTCCGTTGGAGAGTTATAGCCGTTCAAGTAAAGCCCGCCTCGCCCACCCCCAACGTTTTGGCGTACCGTCGCCAACGTGGATGGAAATTCCAACTGTTTCCCGATCCCTGTTGGCAGTCAGACTCCAGAGAATCTTTCTGCACCGGTTTGGGTCAGATCGGGCAAAAAACCTAGGACTAGTGTGCAAAAGTAGGTTTTTCAGAAAATCCAAAATACCCGAAAATCTCGCCAGCGCGACCACCCAATCCGAGGCATGCATCTTGTTCGGCTCGAGCCAAGGATTCCGGTGATGTAAGACACTTGGGTCTGCGACCGACGGTCGAGGAGTTACGAGCCATTTCGTACTTTTGATCGCTGCAGCGCCACCTTGGGGCCGATCGGGGCGAGCCTTGGTGAGGTTGTAGTACCGGGCCGGTCCTACCATCCCTCAGAGTTTCAAGTCTCTACCACGGACGCTTTGGTCTGCCCGCTCACTTTTAAGGCGGAATGTTGATGATCCAAAATCCCAGGTTGCACTCCAGAGTGTCTTTGCTGTGCACTCTGTTGTGATCCATTTTCGGTGTCAACCAATCTGAGCTGAGCTTGTTTGCCGGCGACCTTAGACCCTCTCGCCGCGGCCCAGGTGGGCGTGGCCTTTGCCGGCTCCCCCGCCTCGGCGTCGCTGCGTCATCGCTTCTCGGCCTTTTGGCTAAGATCAAGTGTAGTATCTGTTCTTATCAGTTTAATATCTGATACGTGCCCTACCCGGGCACCACATATTAAATTGATTTTTGGTCCTGGGAGATGGAATAGGGGCTTGCTCCGTCCACTCCACGCATCGACCCGGTATTGCAGTACTTCTGGGAACGGTGCACCCTCCTAAAGTGTTCAATGAAAGAAATGTAGTGGTCTTGTGTGGCAGACGGTGATAATGGAGCTAGTGTGAGTGGGTGTTGTAGGTGATCATGTGCTATACTAGCCTGGGTAGAATTGTGGTGTAAAAACAAGACAAAAAGGAACCCCTGTTCCTCTGTCGGTTTAACATCTGATCCGTCCACTATTCGGGGACGGCGCATTATGTACATTTATGGCTCATGGAGCCGGATGCGGAGCGTGCAAAAAAAAAAAAAAAAAGCCCCTTTTTTGACTGGCAAACCGCTGGTGAGGATTGGGGAGAGGGACAGGGTGCTTCTGACTGAAGGCCTGGGAATTCATACTTACCTGGCAGGGGAGACACCATGATCAGGAAGGTGGTTCACCCAGGGCGAGGCTCGGCCATTGCACTCTGGGTTGTGCTGACCCCTGCGAATTCCCCAAATGTGGGAATCTCGACTGCATAATTTATGGTAGTGGGGGACTGCGTTCGCGCTCTCCCCTGGACAACACTGGTTAAAAGGGCAGATTGTTAAAGCTCCACTTGAGGTTCTTTTGTTTTGTTTTTTTTCTCCACTTCTTCAATATCCAGAGGCAGTCCAGAGAGTTGAACTGCGGCGGTTGCTCGAGAGATACGAAACAGTCTAGGACCGGTCTGTGTGAGGAGGGTTTTCTTTTTTCTCCTCAATTCTTCAAATAGTCTCCAATATTTGACGGACGACTTAGTTCACAGCAGTTGTCCTGGAGGCAAAGTTGTTCGGAATGAGGAGTTCTATCATGTGGTATGAAAACATTGTGCACGTGTGAAACGTCACGTGATACACAGCCACCCATGTTGTGTTTTTTTCTGTTTACAGCGCCACCAAGTGGCCAGTCGCCGCATTCCTCTTCACGTGACCACGGGCTGAGCCCGTACACAGGTGTACCGAGTTGGGTGCAATTGTCTCATTCCGTTGGAGAGTTATAGCCGTTCAAGTAAAGCCCGCCTCGCCCACCCCCAACGTTTTGGCGTACCGTCGCCAACGTGGATGGAAATTCCAACTGTTTCCCGATCCCTGTTGGCAGTCAGACTCCAGAGAATCTTTCTGCACCGGTTTGGGTCAGATCGGGCAAAAAACCTAGGACTAGTGTGCAAAAGTAGGTTTTTCAGAAAATCCAAAATACCCGAAAATCTCGCCAGCGCGACCACCCAATCCGAGGCATGCATCTTGTTCGGCTCGAGCCAAGGATTCCGGTGATGTAAGACACTTGGGTCTGCGACCGACGGTCGAGGAGTTACGAGCCATTTCGTACTTTTGATCGCTGCAGCGCCACCTTGGGGCCGATCGGGGCGAGCCTTGGTGAGGTTGTAGTACCGGGCCGGTCCTACCATCCCTCAGAGTTTCAAGTCTCTACCACGGACGCTTTGGTCTGCCCGCTCACTTTTAAGGCGGAATGTTGATGATCCAAAATCCCAGGTTGCACTCCAGAGTGTCTTTGCTGTGCACTCTGTTGTGATCCATTTTCGGTGTCAACCAATCTGAGCTGAGCTTGTTTGCCGGCGACCTTAGACCCTCTCGCCGCGGCCCAGGTGGGCGTGGCCTTTGCCGGCTCCCCCGCCTCGGCGTCGCTGCGTCATCGCTTCTCGGCCTTTTGGCTAAGATCAAGTGTAGTATCTGTTCTTATCAGTTTAATATCTGATACGTGCCCTACCCGGGCACCACATATTAAATTGATTTTTGGTCCTGGGAGATGGAATAGGGGCTTGCTCCGTCCACTCCACGCATCGACCCGGTATTGCAGTACTTCTGGGAACGGTGCACCCTCCTAAAGTGTTCAATGAAAGAAATGTAGTGGTCTTGTGTGGCAGACGGTGATAATGGAGCTAGTGTGAGTGGGTGTTGTAGGTGATCATGTGCTATACTAGCCTGGGTAGAATTGTGGTGTAAAAACAAGACAAAAAGGAACCCCTGTTCCTCTGTCGGTTTAACATCTGATCCGTCCACTATTCGGGGACGGCGCATTATGTACATTTATGGCTCATGGAGCCGGATGCGGAGCGTGCAAAAAAAAAAAAAAAAAGCCCCTTTTTTGACTGGCAAACCGCTGGTGAGGATTGGGGAGAGGGACAGGGTGCTTCTGACTGAAGGCCTGGGAATTCATACTTACCTGGCAGGGGAGACACCATGATCAGGAAGGTGGTTCACCCAGGGCGAGGCTCGGCCATTGCACTCTGGGTTGTGCTGACCCCTGCGAATTCCCCAAATGTGGGAATCTCGACTGCATAATTTATGGTAGTGGGGGACTGCGTTCGCGCTCTCCCCTGGACAACACTGGTTAAAAGGGCAGATTGTTAAAGCTCCACTTGAGGTTCTTTTGTTTTGTTTTTTTTCTCCACTTCTTCAATATCCAGAGGCAGTCCAGAGAGTTGAACTGCGGCGGTTGCTCGAGATACGAAACAGTCTAGGACCGGTCTGTGTGAGGAGGGTTTTCTTTTTTCTCCTCAATTCTTCAAATAGTCTCCAATATTTGACGGACGACTTAGTTCACAGCAGTTGTCCTGGAGGCAAAGTTGTTCGGAATGAGGAGTTCTATCATGTGGTATGAAAACATTGTGCACGTGTGAAACGTCACGTGATACACAGCCACCCATGTTGTGTTTTTTTCTGTTTACAGCGCCACCAAGTGGCCAGTCGCCGCATTCCTCTTCACGTGACCACGGGCTGAGCCCGTACACAGGTGTACCGAGTTGGGTGCAATTGTCTCATTCCGTTGGAGAGTTATAGCCGTTCAAGTAAAGCCCGCCTCGCCCACCCCCAACGTTTTGGCGTACCGTCGCCAACGTGGATGGAAATTCCAACTGTTTCCCGATCCCTGTTGGCAGTCAGACTCCAGAGAATCTTTCTGCACCGGTTTGGGTCAGATCGGGCAAAAAACCTAGGACTAGTGTGCAAAAGTAGGTTTTTCAGAAAATCCAAAATACCCGAAAATCTCGCCAGCGCGACCACCCAATCCGAGGCATGCATCTTGTTCGGCTCGAGCCAAGGATTCCGGTGATGTAAGACACTTGGGTCTGCGACCGACGGTCGAGGAGTTACGAGCCATTTCGTACTTTTGATCGCTGCAGCGCCACCTTGGGGCCGATCGGGGCGAGCCTTGGTGAGGTTGTAGTACCGGGCCGGTCCTACCATCCCTCAGAGTTTCAAGTCTCTACCACGGACGCTTTGGTCTGCCCGCTCACTTTTAAGGCGGAATGTTGATGATCCAAAATCCCAGGTTGCACTCCAGAGTGTCTTTGCTGTGCACTCTGTTGTGATCCATTTTCGGTGTCAACCAATCTGAGCTGAGCTTGTTTGCCGGCGACCTTAGACCCTCTCGCCGCGGCCCAGGTGGGCGTGGCCTTTGCCGGCTCCCCCGCCTCGGCGTCGCTGCGTCATCGCTTCTCGGCCTTTTGGCTAAGATCAAGTGTAGTATCTGTTCTTATCAGTTTAATATCTGATACGTGCCCTACCCGGGCACCACATATTAAATTGATTTTTGGTCCTGGGAGATGGAATAGGGGCTTGCTCCGTCCACTCCACGCATCGACCCGGTATTGCAGTACTTCTGGGAACGGTGCACCCTCCTAAAGTGTTCAATGAAAGAAATGTAGTGGTCTTGTGTGGCAGACGGTGATAATGGAGCTAGTGTGAGTGGGTGTTGTAGGTGATCATGTGCTATACTAGCCTGGGTAGAATTGTGGTGTAAAAACAAGACAAAAAGGAACCCCTGTTCCTCTGTCGGTTTAACATCTGATCCGTCCACTATTCGGGGACGGCGCATTATGTACATTTATGGCTCATGGAGCCGGATGCGGAGCGTGCAAAAAAAAAAAAAAAAAGCCCCTTTTTTGACTGGCAAACCGCTGGTGAGGATTGGGGAGAGGGACAGGGTGCTTCTGACTGAAGGCCTGGGAATTCATACTTACCTGGCAGGGGAGACACCATGATCAGGAAGGTGGTTCACCCAGGGCGAGGCTCGGCCATTGCACTCTGGGTTGTGCTGACCCCTGCGAATTCCCCAAATGTGGGAATCTCGACTGCATAATTTATGGTAGTGGGGGACTGCGTTCGCGCTCTCCCCTGGACAACACTGGTTAAAAGGGCAGATTGTTAAAGCTCCACTTGAGGTTCTTTTGTTTTGTTTTTTTTCTCCACTTCTTCAATATCCAGAGGCAGTCCAGAGAGTTGAACTGCGGCGGTTGCTCGAGAGATACGAAACAGTCTAGGACCGGTCTGTGTGAGGAGGGTTTTCTTTTTTCTCCTCAATTCTTCAAATAGTCTCCAATATTTGACGGACGACTTAGTTCACAGCAGTTGTCCTGGAGGCAAAGTTGTTCGGAATGAGGAGTTCTATCATGTGGTATGAAAACATTGTGCACGTGTGAAACGTCACGTGATACACAGCCACCCATGTTGTGTTTTTTTCTGTTTACAGCGCCACCAAGTGGCCAGTCGCCGCATTCCTCTTCACGTGACCACGGGCTGAGCCCGTACACAGGTGTACCGAGTTGGGTGCAATTGTCTCATTCCGTTGGAGAGTTATAGCCGTTCAAGTAAAGCCCGCCTCGCCCACCCCCAACGTTTTGGCGTACCGTCGCCAACGTGGATGGAAATTCCAACTGTTTCCCGATCCCTGTTGGCAGTCAGACTCCAGAGAATCTTTCTGCACCGGTTTGGGTCAGATCGGGCAAAAAACCTAGGACTAGTGTGCAAAAGTAGGTTTTTCAGAAAATCCAAAATACCCGAAAATCTCGCCAGCGCGACCACCCAATCCGAGGCATGCATCTTGTTCGGCTCGAGCCAAGGATTCCGGTGATGTAAGACACTTGGGTCTGCGACCGACGGTCGAGGAGTTACGAGCCATTTCGTACTTTTGATCGCTGCAGCGCCACCTTGGGGCCGATCGGGGCGAGCCTTGGTGAGGTTGTAGTACCGGGCCGGTCCTACCATCCCTCAGAGTTTCAAGTCTCTACCACGGACGCTTTGGTCTGCCCGCTCACTTTTAAGGCGGAATGTTGATGATCCAAAATCCCAGGTTGCACTCCAGAGTGTCTTTGCTGTGCACTCTGTTGTGATCCATTTTCGGTGTCAACCAATCTGAGCTGAGCTTGTTTGCCGGCGACCTTAGACCCTCTCGCCGCGGCCCAGGTGGGCGTGGCCTTTGCCGGCTCCCCCGCCTCGGCGTCGCTGCGTCATCGCTTCTCGGCCTTTTGGCTAAGATCAAGTGTAGTATCTGTTCTTATCAGTTTAATATCTGATACGTGCCCTACCCGGGCACCACATATTAAATTGATTTTTGGTCCTGGGAGATGGAATAGGGGCTTGCTCCGTCCACTCCACGCATCGACCCGGTATTGCAGTACTTCTGGGAACGGTGCACCCTCCTAAAGTGTTCAATGAAAGAAATGTAGTGGTCTTGTGTGGCAGACGGTGATAATGGAGCTAGTGTGAGTGGGTGTTGTAGGTGATCATGTGCTATACTAGCCTGGGTAGAATTGTGGTGTAAAAACAAGACAAAAAGGAACCCCTGTTCCTCTGTCGGTTTAACATCTGATCCGTCCACTATTCGGGGACGGCGCATTATGTACATTTATGGCTCATGGAGCCGGATGCGGAGCGTGCAAAAAAAAAAAAAAAAAGCCCCTTTTTTGACTGGCAAACCGCTGGTGAGGATTGGGGAGAGGGACAGGGTGCTTCTGACTGAAGGCCTGGGAATTCATACTTACCTGGCAGGGGAGACACCATGATCAGGAAGGTGGTTCACCCAGGGCGAGGCTCGGCCATTGCACTCTGGGTTGTGCTGACCCCTGCGAATTCCCCAAATGTGGGAATCTCGACTGCATAATTTATGGTAGTGGGGGACTGCGTTCGCGCTCTCCCCTGGACAACACTGGTTAAAAGGGCAGATTGTTAAAGCTCCACTTGAGGTTCTTTTGTTTTGTTTTTTTTCTCCACTTCTTCAATATCCAGAGGCAGTCCAGAGAGTTGAACTGCGGCGGTTGCTCGAGAGATACGAAACAGTCTAGGACCGGTCTGTGTGAGGAGGGTTTTCTTTTTTCTCCTCAATTCTTCAAATAGTCTCCAATATTTGACGGACGACTTAGTTCACAGCAGTTGTCCTGGAGGCAAAGTTGTTCGGAATGAGGAGTTCTATCATGTGGTATGAAAACATTGTGCACGTGTGAAACGTCACGTGATACACAGCCACCCATGTTGTGTTTTTTTCTGTTTACAGCGCCACCAAGTGGCCAGTCGCCGCATTCCTCTTCACGTGACCACGGGCTGAGCCCGTACACAGGTGTACCGAGTTGGGTGCAATTGTCTCATTCCGTTGGAGAGTTATAGCCGTTCAAGTAAAGCCCGCCTCGCCCACCCCCAACGTTTTGGCGTACCGTCGCCAACGTGGATGGAAATTCCAACTGTTTCCCGATCCCTGTTGGCAGTCAGACTCCAGAGAATCTTTCTGCACCGGTTTGGGTCAGATCGGGCAAAAAACCTAGGACTAGTGTGCAAAAGTAGGTTTTTCAGAAAATCCAAAATACCCGAAAATCTCGCCAGCGCGACCACCCAATCCGAGGCATGCATCTTGTTCGGCTCGAGCCAAGGATTCCGGTGATGTAAGACACTTGGGTCTGCGACCGACGGTCGAGGAGTTACGAGCCATTTCGTACTTTTGATCGCTGCAGCGCCACCTTGGGGCCGATCGGGGCGAGCCTTGGTGAGGTTGTAGTACCGGGCCGGTCCTACCATCCCTCAGAGTTTCAAGTCTCTACCACGGACGCTTTGGTCTGCCCGCTCACTTTTAAGGCGGAATGTTGATGATCCAAAATCCCAGGTTGCACTCCAGAGTGTCTTTGCTGTGCACTCTGTTGTGATCCATTTTCGGTGTCAACCAATCTGAGCTGAGCTTGTTTGCCGGCGACCTTAGACCCTCTCGCCGCGGCCCAGGTGGGCGTGGCCTTTGCCGGCTCCCCCGCCTCGGCGTCGCTGCGTCATCGCTTCTCGGCCTTTTGGCTAAGATCAAGTGTAGTATCTGTTCTTATCAGTTTAATATCTGATACGTGCCCTACCCGGGCACCACATATTAAATTGATTTTTGGTCCTGGGAGATGGAATAGGGGCTTGCTCCGTCCACTCCACGCATCGACCCGGTATTGCAGTACTTCTGGGAACGGTGCACCCTCCTAAAGTGTTCAATGAAAGAAATGTAGTGGTCTTGTGTGGCAGACGGTGATAATGGAGCTAGTGTGAGTGGGTGTTGTAGGTGATCATGTGCTATACTAGCCTGGGTAGAATTGTGGTGTAAAAACAAGACAAAAAGGAACCCCTGTTCCTCTGTCGGTTTAACATCTGATCCGTCCACTATTCGGGGACGGCGCATTATGTACATTTATGGCTCATGGAGCCGGATGCGGAGCGTGCAAAAAAAAAAAAAAAAAGCCCCTTTTTTGACTGGCAAACCGCTGGTGAGGATTGGGGAGAGGGACAGGGTGCTTCTGACTGAAGGCCTGGGAATTCATACTTACCTGGCAGGGGAGACACCATGATCAGGAAGGTGGTTCACCCAGGGCGAGGCTCGGCCATTGCACTCTGGGTTGTGCTGACCCCTGCGAATTCCCCAAATGTGGGAATCTCGACTGCATAATTTATGGTAGTGGGGGACTGCGTTCGCGCTCTCCCCTGGACAACACTGGTTAAAAGGGCAGATTGTTAAAGCTCCACTTGAGGTTCTTTTGTTTTGTTTTTTTTCTCCACTTCTTCAATATCCAGAGGCAGTCCAGAGAGTTGAACTGCGGCGGTTGCTCGAGAGATACGAAACAGTCTAGGACCGGTCTGTGTGAGGAGGGTTTTCTTTTTTCTCCTCAATTCTTCAAATAGTCTCCAATATTTGACGGACGACTTAGTTCACAGCAGTTGTCCTGGAGGCAAAGTTGTTCGGAATGAGGAGTTCTATCATGTGGTATGAAAACATTGTGCACGTGTGAAACGTCACGTGATACACAGCCACCCATGTTGTGTTTTTTTCTGTTTACAGCGCCACCAAGTGGCCAGTCGCCGCATTCCTCTTCACGTGACCACGGGCTGAGCCCGTACACAGGTGTACCGAGTTGGGTGCAATTGTCTCATTCCGTTGGAGAGTTATAGCCGTTCAAGTAAAGCCCGCCTCGCCCACCCCCAACGTTTTGGCGTACCGTCGCCAACGTGGATGGAAATTCCAACTGTTTCCCGATCCCTGTTGGCAGTCAGACTCCAGAGAATCTTTCTGCACCGGTTTGGGTCAGATCGGGCAAAAAACCTAGGACTAGTGTGCAAAAGTAGGTTTTTCAGAAAATCCAAAATACCCGAAAATCTCGCCAGCGCGACCACCCAATCCGAGGCATGCATCTTGTTCGGCTCGAGCCAAGGATTCCGGTGATGTAAGACACTTGGGTCTGCGACCGACGGTCGAGGAGTTACGAGCCATTTCGTACTTTTGATCGCTGCAGCGCCACCTTGGGGCCGATCGGGGCGAGCCTTGGTGAGGTTGTAGTACCGGGCCGGTCCTACCATCCCTCAGAGTTTCAAGTCTCTACCACGGACGCTTTGGTCTGCCCGCTCACTTTTAAGGCGGAATGTTGATGATCCAAAATCCCAGGTTGCACTCCAGAGTGTCTTTGCTGTGCACTCTGTTGTGATCCATTTTCGGTGTCAACCAATCTGAGCTGAGCTTGTTTGCCGGCGACCTTAGACCCTCTCGCCGCGGCCCAGGTGGGCGTGGCCTTTGCCGGCTCCCCCGCCTCGGCGTCGCTGCGTCATCGCTTCTCGGCCTTTTGGCTAAGATCAAGTGCAAGTGGCTTGACCGCAGTTCTTGGTTGCTAAAGGTCTGTGAAGGAGTGGGGAAGTGATGGCGGAAGGAATTTTTGAGAGAAGAGTAAAGAACACGTCAAGACTTTACTGGGAAGGATCCAGAGAAGAAGAGATGCCGGAAAGGGAAGAATTCATCCAAAAAGTTATCATCAATTTGTTGAAGATTGACCCTCCAGAGATTCTCGGAATCCAAAGAAATGGCAAAGATAAGTATTTTGATGTCACGATGAAAGACAGCATTTTGTTTCAGAGACTTTTGGAAAAGTTCAGAGAAAATGAAGGTCAGCGTCCTCTGGATAAGTTTAGAATACAGTCCTTGGGGAGAAATAATTTCCGGATTTTGACAATCAACATGTTTGACATGAATATGGAAGATGAAGAGGTGGAATCTTTTCTTCGAAACCATGTTAAAATAATATCGACAGTAAGGTACAGAAGGGACAGATTCGGGGTATGGAACGGACAAAGGCAGTATCAAGTGTTGCTCAACGAGGACCCTGCTGGTTTCCAGGGTTACCATCATCCTCCGGCCAATTTTAAAATTGCGGGTGTAAGGGGGTACATAGTGTACTCCGGTCAGCCTCAATTTTGTAGAAGATGTCAGGAATTTGGACACTTGGAATACCAATGCGTTATAAGATGTCTGAACTGTAAAGAATTGGGGCATGCTGCCTCAGAGTGTCTGAAACCGAAAGTGTGCAAGGAGTGTGGGGCTACTGATCATCTTTTCAGGACATGTCCAAAACGGAAAAGAACGTATGCCAGTGCAGCAAGAGGAGAAGATGGAGAAGACCTTAGGCCAATTGAAGTTGTTATTAAGGAAGTACAGGCATACCATGGAGCTCTTACTGGCCAGAATGAAGAAGTATACCAGATGGGTTCACCTACGGATACAGAGATAATGGAGGGAGTGAGAGGAGTCACAGCAGGATGCCCTGTTTTAGCTTCTGTCCCAGCCGAGCTAACAAATCCAGCTTTTGAGGAATCGGAGAAAATGGAAGAGGAGGGGGGTGAGTTACAGGGTACAGTGAGTCCAGACACCCTACATCTCACAACTAATATTTCCTGGGGTGACAGAATGGAGGATGAGGAAGAGCAAGGAGCTGAAGGATCCTGGAAGTTAGCTTCTAAGACAAGTAAAAGGAAATTGGAAGGAAACGAGGAAGAAAATAAGATTGAGGTATCAAATTCATTTAGTGTGCTGGATCAGCGGACGGATGATGAGGAGTCTTTGAGCTTACCTGAGTTTGCGGATGGATCGTCGATGGCTGGGTCCCTGATAGTGCCTCCTGTGGTAACATCAGAGGAAGAGGTGGAGGTTTCGGAGCTGGGGTCGATGTCTGGTAGTTTCCTATCGAGGGAAGACGTGGAGTTTTTTATAGGGACCACTGGATTCATAGAAGGCACAGACAAGGAGAAAAGAAATGGAAAGAAGAAGAAAACGTTACCTGATGATCTTTATGAATGATGGACTTGAAGTTTGTATCTCTCAATGTGAGAGGTTTGAGGGATGCTGGAAAGAGGGGTGCTCTGTTTTGTTCTCTGTTATCTATGGACTTCGAGGTGGCATTCCTACAAGAGTGTCACCTGAAAGGAGAAGAAGATACAATAACTTTTTCTAAAGAATGGACTTCCGGGGTGTCATATTGGAGTATTGGGAATGTACATTCAGATGGACTGGGGATAGTGTTTAAGAAAAATGGATTCATGATAGAGAATTATGTATCTCTTGTGCCGGGGAGATTACAATGTCTGGATGCACGATGGGGTGAGTATAAATATCGCTTTATTAATGTATATGCACCCTGTAATAGAAGTAAAAGACTGGAATTTTTCAAAAACTTACCAAATTTATGGGATACCAATAGATGTGTAATAATGGGGGGTGATTTCAATATAACGTTGGACAGTTTGGAAAAAAATGGGGAAATTGACTTCTCAGGGATTTACTTAAAAGAGGAATTAGGAGAGCATTTCTTACAGGATGCATATAGGAAATGTTATAAAGATGATCCAGGGTTTACATGGGGTAATACGAGGGGCAATAGAAGTAGATTAGATTATTTTTTTATAACACAGGGGATAGAAATAAAAGAGTTGAGGATTGTACCATGTTGGTGTTCGGATCATGGAATGTTGTTAGTCACAATAGTTAATAATGAGGTAAGCATGGGTAAGGGCTATTGGAAGATGAATATTAGTTTGTTGGAGGATGATATATTTAAAAAGGAATTTAAAGATTTTTACAAATTATGGCAAGAGTTTAAAGTGGGGTATGTATCGCTTTTAGAATGGTGGGAGGTGATGAAAAAAGAAATTGCGGGGTTTTGCATAAGATATACAGAAAAGAAAAGAAGACAGGAAAGGAGGGAGGTTTGGAAGGACAATAATAGATTGCAAAAAATAATGGCAAATCAAAATGTTGGGTTAGAGGTGAGAGAGGAGGAAATTGCGGACATAAAGGGGAAAATTAAAATGTACTATACTAAAAAGGCAAAGGAGTTTGCGTTTTTAGCAAAGGTAGAGGAAAGGGAAAAAGATGAGAAAGTAACTAAATATTTTTTTCAAACAATAAAACAGAAACAGAGAGGGGAAATAATTGATGGGTTTATGTCAGAAAAAGGAGAAGTTAAAGGTAAAGAAAACATGTTTAAATATGTCTGTGGCTTTTATAAGGAACTGTTTTCTAAAAGAGAGGTAGATGGGAGGAAGGAAGGGGAGTTATTGGGAGGTATAAAGAGAGTCCTACTTAAGAAACATAGAGAAAAAATAGGGGGTGAGATCAAGGAAGAGGAAATTAAAGCAGCCCTTACCTCAATGAAAGGGAATAAAACTCCAGGGGGGGATGGGTTGCCGAAAGAGTTTTATGGGTGCTTTTGGGACATCATAAAAAAAGATTTGGTGATGGTATATAGAGAGGTGTATAAGACAGGCAAGTTAACTGAGTCTATGAGTTCGGGGGTAATACACCTAATCCACAAGAAAGGTGAAAAAAAAGATATAAAAAATTGGAGACCAATAACCGTTTTAACAACTGATTATAAAATTTTAAGTAAGTGTTTAACAAATAGGTTACTGGAGGTGATGTCGGTATTAGTGAATCCAGATCAAACTTGTGGGGTTAAGGGAAGGGCTGGTTCTTTTAATTTATTGCTCATAAGAGATATCATTAGCTGGGTTGAAGAGAGAGATCTGCCTTTGTGCATACTGAGTCTAGATCAGGAGAAAGCCTTCGACAGGGTTAACCATGAATTCTTATTTAAGGTATTAGGGGAAATGAATGTTGGGGAAGAGTTTATCTCATGGGTAAGGGTCCTATATAATGAAGTACATAGTAGGGTGAAGATAAATGGGGTTTTGAGTGAACCGATTGAACAAAGGGGAGGTGTTAGGCAGGGATGTCCATTGTCTCCTCTGTTGTATGTCTTGTTTATAGAGCCTTTGGCAGAAAGAATAAGGAACGAGCAATACATTGAAGGAGTGCACATACCGGGAGGGTTGGGTGAACGGGTAAAAGTATCTCAGTATGCAGACGATACAACTGTATTTATGTCTACAGATAGAGGGTTGGATAAAGTGGTGCAAATATTGGAAATGTATTGTGCAGCTACTGGCTCGGCCATAAACTATGCCAAATCATCATTAATGTATTGTGGAAAATGGAAAGGAAGGAAAGAGGTGAGGCACGGTTTTTCGTTGTGTCCTACGGGAATCAAAATTTTGGGGGTTAAATTTTATCATAAAGATTCGGCTAAACTAAATTGGGAGGAAAAAATTGAGAGGGTAAAAAAGAAATTGAACATTTGGAGGAGCAGAAAGCTTAGTATTACGGGGAAGGGGTTAGTAGTTAAGGTAGATCTGTTGTCTAGTTTGATTTACTTAGCCCTAATCTTTCCAATTCCTGCGAAAAGTAAATTAATTTTGACTAGGTTGGTCTTTTCATTTATATGGGGTGGGAAATATGAACCTGTTAAAAGGGAACAGATGTACCTAGAGGTTGAAGAAGGAGGTAGAGCGGTGGTGTGTATTCCTTTAAAGTTAGAGGTACTTTACATTTGTTTTTTATGTAAGATACTTATAAATAATGTGGAGCATAAAGCTATGTATTTTGTAAAATTGTGGGCAGCTCTGCCATTAAGGAGAATTGTTCCCTTGGACAACAGAGGACCAAAGGCTGAGAGTAGACCTTGGCAATATGAAAAGTTAATTTTGTTTTTAAGAGCCCATCCTGGTTGTGTAAAGGAGGAGTTACTAAAAAATCATAAACAATTATATCAAGATTTAAAAGAGAAAATGGTAGTAACACAACAAGCAGAAATGAGAAAGAAAAAAGTTAAGTGGAAATGTATTCAACATGAAAATTTAAGTAATGAGAGGAAGGATTTGAATTGGCTCGTAGCTTTGAATAGATTGCCGGTGAGGGAAAGATTGTATAATCAAGGATCTACAGGCACAAGAGGTTGTCCAAGAGGTTGTCCAGGGGACGAGACTCTACATCATGTTTTTTGTGAATGTTATTTAGCTCATTGCTTTTGGAAAAGAATACAACAACTGTTAAGGTTAGTAAGAATTGATATTGTTTTGAACCCTGACTTAATTGTAGGAGGAAAAGGGTTGGGACAGTCAAAAAAGGAAAGGATAATCTGGTGCATAATAAGTATTGGTAAAGAGATATTGTGGGAGGAACGGAATGCTCAAGTAAAAAAGAAAAGAGAAGGTAGAACATCAAAGCAATTGTGGTATGAATTGAAATACAAAGTGTTAATGGAAGCTAAAATATGGAAAATAAGAATGGAAAAAGATGAATATTTGCTTTTGTGGGGTGAATTGGAAAAACATTGTACTGTAAATAAATAAATAATAAAAAAAAAAAAAAAAAAAAAAAAAATCTGTTCTTATCAGTTTAATATCTGATACGTGCCCTACCCGGGCACCACATATTAAATTGATTTTTGGTCCTGGGAGATGGAATAGGGGCTTGCTCCGTCCACTCCACGCATCGACCCGGTATTGCAGTACTTCTGGGAACGGTGCACCCTCCTAAAGTGTTCAATGAAAGAAATGTAGTGGTCTTGTGTGGCAGACGGTGATAATGGAGCTAGTGTGAGTGGGTGTTGTAGGTGATCATGTGCTATACTAGCCTGGGTAGAATTGTGGTGTAAAAACAAGACAAAAAGGAACCCCTGTTCCTCTGTCGGTTTAACATCTGATCCGTCCACTATTCGGGGACGGCGCATTATGTACATTTATGGCTCATGGAGCCGGATGCGGAGCGTGCAAAAAAAAAAAAAAAAAGCCCCTTTTTTGACTGGCAAACCGCTGGTGAGGATTGGGGAGAGGGACAGGGTGCTTCTGACTGAAGGCCTGGGAATTCATACTTACCTGGCAGGGGAGACACCATGATCAGGAAGGTGGTTCACCCAGGGCGAGGCTCGGCCATTGCACTCTGGGTTGTGCTGACCCCTGCGAATTCCCCAAATGTGGGAATCTCGACTGCATAATTTATGGTAGTGGGGGACTGCGTTCGCGCTCTCCCCTGGACAACACTGGTTAAAAGGGCAGATTGTTAAAGCTCCACTTGAGGTTCTTTTGTTTTGTTTTTTTTCTCCACTTCTTCAATATCCAGAGGCAGTCCAGAGAGTTGAACTGCGGCGGTTGCTCGAGAGATACGAAACAGTCTAGGACCGGTCTGTGTGAGGAGGGTTTTCTTTTTTCTCCTCAATTCTTCAAATAGTCTCCAATATTTGACGGACGACTTAGTTCACAGCAGTTGTCCTGGAGGCAAAGTTGTTCGGAATGAGGAGTTCTATCATGTGGTATGAAAACATTGTGCACGTGTGAAACGTCACGTGATACACAGCCACCCATGTTGTGTTTTTTTCTGTTTACAGCGCCACCAAGTGGCCAGTCGCCGCATTCCTCTTCACGTGACCACGGGCTGAGCCCGTACACAGGTGTACCGAGTTGGGTGCAATTGTCTCATTCCGTTGGAGAGTTATAGCCGTTCAAGTAAAGCCCGCCTCGCCCACCCCCAACGTTTTGGCGTACCGTCGCCAACGTGGATGGAAATTCCAACTGTTTCCCGATCCCTGTTGGCAGTCAGACTCCAGAGAATCTTTCTGCACCGGTTTGGGTCAGATCGGGCAAAAAACCTAGGACTAGTGTGCAAAAGTAGGTTTTTCAGAAAATCCAAAATACCCGAAAATCTCGCCAGCGCGACCACCCAATCCGAGGCATGCATCTTGTTCGGCTCGAGCCAAGGATTCCGGTGATGTAAGACACTTGGGTCTGCGACCGACGGTCGAGGAGTTACGAGCCATTTCGTACTTTTGATCGCTGCAGCGCCACCTTGGGGCCGATCGGGGCGAGCCTTGGTGAGGTTGTAGTACCGGGCCGGTCCTACCATCCCTCAGAGTTTCAAGTCTCTACCACGGACGCTTTGGTCTGCCCGCTCACTTTTAAGGCGGAATGTTGATGATCCAAAATCCCAGGTTGCACTCCAGAGTGTCTTTGCTGTGCACTCTGTTGTGATCCATTTTCGGTGTCAACCAATCTGAGCTGAGCTTGTTTGCCGGCGACCTTAGACCCTCTCGCCGCGGCCCAGGTGGGCGTGGCCTTTGCCGGCTCCCCCGCCTCGGCGTCGCTGCGTCATCGCTTCTCGGCCTTTTGGCTAAGATCAAGTGTAGTATCTGTTCTTATCAGTTTAATATCTGATACGTGCCCTACCCGGGCACCACATATTAAATTGATTTTTGGTCCTGGGAGATGGAATAGGGGCTTGCTCCGTCCACTCCACGCATCGACCCGGTATTGCAGTACTTCTGGGAACGGTGCACCCTCCTAAAGTGTTCAATGAAAGAAATGTAGTGGTCTTGTGTGGCAGACGGTGATAATGGAGCTAGTGTGAGTGGGTGTTGTAGGTGATCATGTGCTATACTAGCCTGGGTAGAATTGTGGTGTAAAAACAAGACAAAAAGGAACCCCTGTTCCTCTGTCGGTTTAACATCTGATCCGTCCACTATTCGGGGACGGCGCATTATGTACATTTATGGCTCATGGAGCCGGATGCGGAGCGTGCAAAAAAAAAAAAAAAAAGCCCCTTTTTTGACTGGCAAACCGCTGGTGAGGATTGGGGAGAGGGACAGGGTGCTTCTGACTGAAGGCCTGGGAATTCATACTTACCTGGCAGGGGAGACACCATGATCAGGAAGGTGGTTCACCCAGGGCGAGGCTCGGCCATTGCACTCTGGGTTGTGCTGACCCCTGCGAATTCCCCAAATGTGGGAATCTCGACTGCATAATTTATGGTAGTGGGGGACTGCGTTCGCGCTCTCCCCTGGACAACACTGGTTAAAAGGGCAGATTGTTAAAGCTCCCCTTGAGGTTCTTTTGTTTTGTTTTTTTTCTCCACTTCTTCAATATCCAGAGGCAGTCCAGAGAGTTGAACTGCGGCGGTTGCTCGAGAGATACGAAACAGTCTAGGACCGGTCTGTGTGAGGAGGGTTTTCTTTTTTCTCCTCAATTCTTCAAATAGTCTCCAATATTTGACGGACGACTTAGTTCACAGCAGTTGTCCTGGAGGCAAAGTTGTTCGGAATGAGGAGTTCTATCATGTGGTATGAAAACATTGTGCACGTGTGAAACGTCACGTGATACACAGCCACCCATGTTGTGTTTTTTTCTGTTTACAGCGCCACCAAGTGGCCAGTCGCCGCATTCCTCTTCACGTGACCACGGGCTGAGCCCGTACACAGGTGTACCGAGTTGGGTGCAATTGTCTCATTCCGTTGGAGAGTTATAGCCGTTCAAGTAAAGCCCGCCTCGCCCACCCCCAACGTTTTGGCGTACCGTCGCCAACGTGGATGGAAATTCCAACTGTTTCCCGATCCCTGTTGGCAGTCAGACTCCAGAGAATCTTTCTGCACCGGTTTGGGTCAGATCGGGCAAAAAACCTAGGACTAGTGTGCAAAAGTAGGTTTTTCAGAAAATCCAAAATACCCGAAAATCTCGCCAGCGCGACCACCCAATCCGAGGCATGCATCTTGTTCGGCTCGAGCCAAGGATTCCGGTGATGTAAGACACTTGGGTCTGCGACCGACGGTCGAGGAGTTACGAGCCATTTCGTACTTTTGATCGCTGCAGCGCCACCTTGGGGCCGATCGGGGCGAGCCTTGGTGAGGTTGTAGTACCGGGCCGGTCCTACCATCCCTCAGAGTTTCAAGTCTCTACCACGGACGCTTTGGTCTGCCCGCTCACTTTTAAGGCGGAATGTTGATGATCCAAAATCCCAGGTTGCACTCCAGAGTGTCTTTGCTGTGCACTCTGTTGTGATCCATTTTCGGTGTCAACCAATCTGAGCTGAGCTTGTTTGCCGGCGACCTTAGACCCTCTCGCCGCGGCCCAGGTGGGCGTGGCCTTTGCCGGCTCCCCCGCCTCGGCGTCGCTGCGTCATCGCTTCTCGGCCTTTTGGCTAAGATCAAGTGTAGTATCTGTTCTTATCAGTTTAATATCTGATACGTGCCCTACCCGGGCACCACATATTAAATTGATTTTTGGTCCTGGGAGATGGAATAGGGGCTTGCTCCGTCCACTCCACGCATCGACCCGGTATTGCAGTACTTCTGGGAACGGTGCACCCTCCTAAAGTGTTCAATGAAAGAAATGTAGTGGTCTTGTGTGGCAGACGGTGATAATGGAGCTAGTGTGAGTGGGTGTTGTAGGTGATCATGTGCTATACTAGCCTGGGTAGAATTGTGGTGTAAAAACAAGACAAAAAGGAACCCCTGTTCCTCTGTCGGTTTAACATCTGATCCGTCCACTATTCGGGGACGGCGCATTATGTACATTTATGGCTCATGGAGCCGGATGCGGAGCGTGCAAAAAAAAAAAAAAAAAGCCCCTTTTTTGACTGGCAAACCGCTGGTGAGGATTGGGGAGAGGGACAGGGTGCTTCTGACTGAAGGCCTGGGAATTCATACTTACCTGGCAGGGGAGACACCATGATCAGGAAGGTGGTTCACCCAGGGCGAGGCTCGGCCATTGCACTCTGGGTTGTGCTGACCCCTGCGAATTCCCCAAATGTGGGAATCTCGACTGCATAATTTATGGTAGTGGGGGACTGCGTTCGCGCTCTCCCCTGGACAACACTGGTTAAAAGGGCAGATTGTTAAAGCTCCACTTGAGGTTCTTTTGTTTTGTTTTTTTTCTCCACTTCTTCAATATCCAGAGGCAGTCCAGAGAGTTGAACTGCGGCGGTTGCTCGAGAGATACGAAACAGTCTAGGACCGGTCTGTGTGAGGAGGGTTTTCTTTTTTCTCCTCAATTCTTCAAATAGTCTCCAATATTTGACGGACGACTTAGTTCACAGCAGTTGTCCTGGAGGCAAAGTTGTTCGGAATGAGGAGTTCTATCATGTGGTATGAAAACATTGTGCACGTGTGAAACGTCACGTGATACACAGCCACCCATGTTGTGTTTTTTTCTGTTTACAGCGCCACCAAGTGGCCAGTCGCCGCATTCCTCTTCACGTGACCACGGGCTGAGCCCGTACACAGGTGTACCGAGTTGGGTGCAATTGTCTCATTCCGTTGGAGAGTTATAGCCGTTCAAGTAAAGCCCGCCTCGCCCACCCCCAACGTTTTGGCGTACCGTCGCCAACGTGGATGGAAATTCCAACTGTTTCCCGATCCCTGTTGGCAGTCAGACTCCAGAGAATCTTTCTGCACCGGTTTGGGTCAGATCGGGCAAAAAACCTAGGACTAGTGTGCAAAAGTAGGTTTTTCAGAAAATCCAAAATACCCGAAAATCTCGCCAGCGCGACCACCCAATCCGAGGCATGCATCTTGTTCGGCTCGAGCCAAGGATTCCGGTGATGTAAGACACTTGGGTCTGCGACCGACGGTCGAGGAGTTACGAGCCATTTCGTACTTTTGATCGCTGCAGCGCCACCTTGGGGCCGATCGGGGCGAGCCTTGGTGAGGTTGTAGTACCGGGCCGGTCCTACCATCCCTCAGAGTTTCAAGTCTCTACCACGGACGCTTTGGTCTGCCCGCTCACTTTTAAGGCGGAATGTTGATGATCCAAAATCCCAGGTTGCACTCCAGAGTGTCTTTGCTGTGCACTCTGTTGTGATCCATTTTCGGTGTCAACCAATCTGAGCTGAGCTTGTTTGCCGGCGACCTTAGACCCTCTCGCCGCGGCCCAGGTGGGCGTGGCCTTTGCCGGCTCCCCCGCCTCGGCGTCGCTGCGTCATCGCTTCTCGGCCTTTTGGCTAAGATCAAGTGGTCTGGTCGGACGTCTGAGACAGCGATCGCCTCTTGTTGGACTTGGTCTCGTGTGTTGCTTGTCACACGGGACATACACCCTTCAGGAGGTACATTGACAAGCGGCTTTTAATTGACGACTCGTTCTACGAGGAATCTTCTGGTTTTAAGGTAAGCAGGTTTTAATTTATTTATTGTATATTTATTGTTGGATTTTAGCCGCAGCAGGCTAGTGGTGCCTCCAACATGTCGGCTGCTCGTGCCGGCATGAGGAGGCACCACAGCGTGCGTTTTAAATTTAAGACAAAGGAGGATGGCACTCTCCAGGCGATGTCCAGGTTGGACTTTTCCAGGAAGTGCATCCAACAGACTCTCGGTTTTAAGGCTATTGATATTAACTGCTTGTTGACTCTGCCCCTGAATCATGGCTTCGACGTTAGTTTTGCTTCTGCTTCCTTGCTAAGTACTTTTTGGGCTCGGTATGAATTGTGTAAAGCCAATTTCTCCATGTTCACTGTGGAAAAACTGACTGATAATTCGCTGAAAGTGGTGATTGTCAGGATGTTTAATGAAACAGTTAGTGGAGAAGACATTGCTGTATGGTTGGCAAGATATTGCTCTATTCGTGGTCAACCAGTCAAGGTTTTAGATGAAGACGGTATCTGGAGCTGTGCGTGGAGAGTGCCCATTAAACAATGGGCAGATCCCAACAGCTACCATGGCCTGAGTCAAATTCCTTCTATGATTGTGTTGGGAGAGAATAGAGGTTACATCCATTATCAAGGGATGCCCAAGCTATGCCGCAAGTGTGGCCAACTTGGGCATCTCGCCGAGGCGTGCCAAGAAGTAGTGTGTAGGAAGTGCAGAGAAATTGGACACACTTTTGAAGAGTGCAAAAATGGCAGAAAGTGCAACCTCTGTGGAGAATCATCCCATCTCTACAGAGACTGCCCCCAAAGTTTTGCCAACAAGCTAAAAAACAACAAAATGGCCGCCCCACCCAAAGAGCAAACGATAAAGGAGGCGGGCCCTGAGGTTTTGGCGGGAAATTCAAATCCTCAGCCAGCCTCAGGGATTGGACTGGAAGAAGGAAGTGGGGCGGCCACAGGGGCGGAGTCAACTCGAACAGCTGGTCAGGGGGAGGAAGCCAATCCTCAAAATGATAATGGTAAAGAAGAGGTGGACGACAAAGAGGAGGAAACGGCTTCCTCCCTTGTCACCGTGTCTGAGGCTAGTGGGTCAACTAGTGGGAGTGAGACAGATTCTTCTCTTCCCAATGCTCAAGTGCAGAAAAGAACTGCGAGATCTCCTCTGGTCCAAACAGAGGAGAAAAAGCTGCGGGTAGCGCACCGGCTAGATAGTTCCCCCATGGAAGATCTAGACCGTGTGTGGCCCACAGACTCTCCTAATGAAGTATCTTTTCTGCATTTTAAGCTAAGAACATCGACGCCAAAGGCTTCACAAGAGGTTCTCTCTGTGAGCCCTGAGACGTCAAGCACTTTCCTCCCTGATCCCAGGCTTTCTGGGGAAAAGGGACGGCAAGTGCAACAAGAAATAACCTGATTTTAATTAAATCTCTGTAGTCCTTTTGTTGCTTTTAAATGTCTCATACCCTTTTAACCATACTGCTCATGGCTCTCACTATCTCCACCATCAATGTGAGAAGTGTGAGGAGCAATATACGAGCACAGAGTGTCCTATCCTTTTTAAAAACTTTTAAGTCAGATGTGTTTTTATTACAAGAATGTGGCCTGCCTTTTTTATCCAATTACAGAAAGTGGGAGGAGATTTGGACCCCAGGAGTTTCCGTTTGGAGTGGGTCCAATTTTAATAAAAATGACGGTGTCGCCATTTTAATACAAAACCCCAATATCTTGGTGAAGGGCAGCACTGTGGTGAGGGACGGGCGGGCAATTTTAGCTAATCTGACTTTTTTAGGTAAGGATTTTAACATTTTAAATGTGTATGGTTTTACAGACAAAAACAATAGGTATGAGCTTTTAGAAGACCTGCGGCCCCACATGTTAGGTAGGGCTCCCCTAGTGGTAGCAGGGGATTTTAATTGCGTTTTAACCAAGAAAGACAGGAAGAGGACAGAGGATTTTAAAGTTGACAAAACGTCGGTTTTATTGCAGGATTTAGTTAGAGATTTTAAATTAGTGGACTGTTTTAAAGCAATGCATCAGAGAGAGGAGGGCTTCACCTGGTTCAGTGGTGACGGCACCAGAGCCTCTCGCATTGACTACGTTTTTACACGGGACTGCCTGCCAACCGATGCAACATTAACCCCCCTCTTTTTTTCAGATCACACAATGCTGTCATGCACCCTTTCACTCCCCACTGGTGTGACTGCAGGGGGAGGGCTGTGGAAGCTGAACTGCTCCCTTTTGGAAGATAAAGATGTAGTCAGTGAGTACAGGGAGCAGTTCAGCCAATGGCAGACCCTCCAAGACTTCTACGACTCACGTGCACAGTGGTGGGAGATGGTAAAAGAACGGACGAGACAGTTTTTTAGAAAGATAGGAAAAATCAAAAAGAATAGATTAAATCGACGCATGATGGGGCTGCAAAAACGACTACAGAGATATTTTAACCTTTTAAACGATGGGATTGATTTTAGTGAAGAAATCAAAGAAATAAAGCAAGAAATGTCAGTTTTATCCGAAATTCAAAGCAAAGGTGTCATTTTAAGGAGCAGGGAGAAGGAGATTGAGGAAGGTGAAAGGTGCACAAGGTATTTCTTTAAAAAAATTATTTCACGGGGTGGGGCAATCACAGCTTTGAAAAGTGGAGGGAGGGAGGTTTACACCACAAAAGAAATTTTAAAGGAAACTGAAGTATTTTATGAAAACCTATACAGCACCAAAGAAGTCCACAATGACACATTACAGGAGGTTTTAGAGTTTTTAGAAAAGAAAGTCGAAGGCGAAGGTACAATTTTATCTCAAGATTTCAACATTTTAGAAATTCACAAAGCACTCAAAAGTTTTAAACGAGGAAAGTCCCCCGGCACCGATGGACTTCCTCTGGAGTTTTATTTGACTTTTTGGGATATTTTAGCTTTCGACTTACTGACTGTTTTTAAAGAATTTGAGACTCTTGAAAGACTTCCTGACAGCTTTAGAATAGGGATAGTTTCACTCTTACATAAGAAAGGGGACAAGACTGACTTACGGAACTGGCGACCCATCACTCTTTTAAATGTCGACTGTAAACTTTTTAGCAAAATTTTAGCCACACGCATGTCGACAGTTTTAGAGGACGTAATCCACCCGGATCAAGCATGCGCTGTGCCAGGAAGGAAGATCACGGACAGCCTGGTGCTGATCAGAGACGCCATCTGTTATGCGAGAGACAGAAACCTTCGGCTAGTAGTCCTAAATTTAGACTTTGAAAAAGCATTCGACCGTATCTCGCACCAGTTCCTTTTTAAGGTACTGGGTAAAATGGGATTTCCAGGGCGGTTCATAGCCTGGGTGGGACTGCTGTACAACAGTCTGGTCAGCAGAATTGTAGTTAATGGGCATTTATCCAAAGCTGTTAATATCTACAGCGGCGTCCGTCAGGGGTGTCCCTTATCTCCCCTTCTGTATGTGGCTTGTATAGAGCCACTGGCACAAATCTTGAGAAGGGACAAATGGATTAAAGGACTAGGCATTCCAGGGACTAGTGGACTGACGGCAACCTGCGTTTTATACATGGACGACGTGACCCTTTTAGCAACGGACGTTTTATCGGTACGAAGAGCAATGGACTTGACTGACTGGTACGGTCGGGCCTCAGGCGCCAAGCTCAATAGGAGCAAGTCTGAGGCCCAGCTCTTCGGGCCGTGGGGGAACGTTGACAAAGGTGGACTAGATTTGGATTTTAAAGATAATAATTTGAAAATTTTAGGTGTTAAATTTGACAGGGAGGGTGGAGGACAGGGTAACTGGACTGACATGTTAGGGAAAGTTAGGCAAAGACTGGGCTTTTGGGGACTAAGAAATCTGACGATTGAAGGCAAGATTTTAATTTTTAAAGCTGTGATTTTACCACTGATTTTACTTGTCTGTTCTGTTTTTAGTCCCCCACGAAGCTTCCTGATTGACCTGGAGAGAGCAGTGTTTTATTTCCTGTGGGGGTCCAAGTGGGAGCGACTCAAAAGAGAAGTAGTGAAGAAAAGGAAGGAGAATGGTGGAAAAGGGCTCCCAGACCCCCACCTGTTTTTAGGCAGCCGCTTCACTGCCCTCCACATTAAATACGCCCTGACCCCATCCAGAGAACACAAGACAGCAGCCATGACCCGATTCTGGATGGGGTCATACTTAAGATCTTTGAAAATTTTACCCGTTGATCTTAAATGTCCAGTGTCTTTTAATCTGTCAAAAGAACATCTTTTTATTAAGAATTTTTTAAAGAAATACCTTTTAGAAACGAATGATGCCACTGTTTTAACTAACCACAAGTCTCTTGTCTCTCTTGTGCAGGATCGAGAATCGGTGAGTCCAGTTCCAGGCCTCACACTAGGTGAGGCCAAAGACGTTTGGAGGAACGCAGCCCACCCAGCTCTCCAGAACAGGCTTAAGGACTTGTCGTGGATGGTGGCCCATGAGATCCTCCCGGTCAGGGCGGTTATGCACTCCAGAGGCATGGCCAAAAACCCCACCTGCCCACGGTCCGGATGTGGTTCCCCGGAGACCGTCTACCATCTGCTCTGGGAGTGCGGTGCTGCGCGGGACCTGTGGGCCAAGACCAGCCCCCTGGTTTTCCCGTGCCTGCCGGCGGGTCGGGCCCAGGTGGGATACAGGCTCGCCATCCTGGGGGTGGGTCAGGGCTTGAAGGAGCTAACATCACAGCAATTTACCTCGCTCTGGCTCACCCTCAACCATATCAAGGATGCCATCTGGGCCACCAGAAACCTGCTGGTGGGGAAACGCGTTACGGTGCCCCTCCACGCGTGCGAGCAATTAGTTAGATCTGCGCTGCAGGAGGCGCCGGACGTCGTTATTCGGATGGGGGGGCTGGGGTCACACCAAAGAGGTCCCGGCCACCCCCGACCCTGGCCGCCCGTAGATGCACCCTCACCACACTGGCTACGGGAACAGCGGGCCAGCGGGCCGGAGGAGAGGGGATCTCCGCTGGGCGCTGGAAGCGAGGAGTCCGGGGCCTGTTCTGGAGACCTGGAGTGAATGGACATTCTTGATAGGGACTCACCCTCGATCCTGTACAAGAGATGTTTTATGTGGCATAATTTATTGTTTTATTGGTTTTTATCTGACATGTTTTATTGTTTTATTCCTATTATTTAAACCATTTACCTTTCTTTTAAAACATACATGGACTTTTTACACAACACACAAACACAAGAAACTTTTAACAGTAAATAATGTGTCCCTTTTAATATGTGTAAAAATGTGATCTAAAAGAAAAAATGTACATGCAAATGGAAATAATGGAATGACACTGTGACAATAAAACTTTTCGAAAGAAAAAAAATCTGTTCTTATCAGTTTAATATCTGATACGTGCCCTACCCGGGCACCACATATTAAATTGATTTTTGGTCCTGGGAGATGGAATAGGGGCTTGCTCCGTCCACTCCACGCATCGACCCGGTATTGCAGTACTTCTGGGAACGGTGCACCCTCCTAAAGTGTTCAATGAAAGAAATGTAGTGGTCTTGTGTGGCAGACGGTGATAATGGAGCTAGTGTGAGTGGGTGTTGTAGGTGATCATGTGCTATACTAGCCTGGGTAGAATTGTGGTGTAAAAACAAGACAAAAAGGAACCCCTGTTCCTCTGTCGGTTTAACATCTGATCCGTCCACTATTCGGGGACGGCGCATTATGTACATTTATGGCTCATGGAGCCGGATGCGGAGCGTGCAAAAAAAAAAAAAAAAAGCCCCTTTTTTGACTGGCAAACCGCTGGTGAGGATTGGGGAGAGGGACAGGGTGCTTCTGACTGAAGGCCTGGGAATTCATACTTACCTGGCAGGGGAGACACCATGATCAGGAAGGTGGTTCACCCAGGGCGAGGCTCGGCCATTGCACTCTGGGTTGTGCTGACCCCTGCGAATTCCCCAAATGTGGGAATCTCGACTGCATAATTTATGGTAGTGGGGGACTGCGTTCGCGCTCTCCCCTGGACAACACTGGTTAAAAGGGCAGATTGTTAAAGCTCCACTTGAGGTTCTTTTGTTTTGTTTTTTTTCTCCACTTCTTCAATATCCAGAGGCAGTCCAGAGAGTTGAACTGCGGCGGTTGCTCGAGAGATACGAAACAGTCTAGGACCGGTCTGTGTGAGGAGGGTTTTCTTTTTTCTCCTCAATTCTTCAAATAGTCTCCAATATTTGACGGACGACTTAGTTCACAGCAGTTGTCCTGGAGGCAAAGTTGTTCGGAATGAGGAGTTCTATCATGTGGTATGAAAACATTGTGCACGTGTGAAACGTCACGTGATACACAGCCACCCATGTTGTGTTTTTTTCTGTTTACAGCGCCACCAAGTGGCCAGTCGCCGCATTCCTCTTCACGTGACCACGGGCTGAGCCCGTACACAGGTGTACCGAGTTGGGTGCAATTGTCTCATTCCGTTGGAGAGTTATAGCCGTTCAAGTAAAGCCCGCCTCGCCCACCCCCAACGTTTTGGCGTACCGTCGCCAACGTGGATGGAAATTCCAACTGTTTCCCGATCCCTGTTGGCAGTCAGACTCCAGAGAATCTTTCTGCACCGGTTTGGGTCAGATCGGGCAAAAAACCTAGGACTAGTGTGCAAAAGTAGGTTTTTCAGAAAATCCAAAATACCCGAAAATCTCGCCAGCGCGACCACCCAATCCGAGGCATGCATCTTGTTCGGCTCGAGCCAAGGATTCCGGTGATGTAAGACACTTGGGTCTGCGACCGACGGTCGAGGAGTTACGAGCCATTTCGTACTTTTGATCGCTGCAGCGCCACCTTGGGGCCGATCGGGGCGAGCCTTGGTGAGGTTGTAGTACCGGGCCGGTCCTACCATCCCTCAGAGTTTCAAGTCTCTACCACGGACGCTTTGGTCTGCCCGCTCACTTTTAAGGCGGAATGTTGATGATCCAAAATCCCAGGTTGCACTCCAGAGTGTCTTTGCTGTGCACTCTGTTGTGATCCATTTTCGGTGTCAACCAATCTGAGCTGAGCTTGTTTGCCGGCGACCTTAGACCCTCTCGCCGCGGCCCAGGTGGGCGTGGCCTTTGCCGGCTCCCCCGCCTCGGCGTCGCTGCGTCATCGCTTCTCGGCCTTTTGGCTAAGATCAAGTGTAGTATCTGTTCTTATCAGTTTAATATCTGATACGTGCCCTACCCGGGCACCACATATTAAATTGATTTTTGGTCCTGGGAGATGGAATAGGGGCTTGCTCCGTCCACTCCACGCATCGACCCGGTATTGCAGTACTTCTGGGAACGGTGCACCCTCCTAAAGTGTTCAATGAAAGAAATGTAGTGGTCTTGTGTGGCAGACGGTGATAATGGAGCTAGTGTGAGTGGGTGTTGTAGGTGATCATGTGCTATACTAGCCTGGGTAGAATTGTGGTGTAAAAACAAGACAAAAAGGAACCCCTGTTCCTCTGTCGGTTTAACATCTGATCCGTCCACTATTCGGGGACGGCGCATTATGTACATTTATGGCTCATGGAGCCGGATGCGGAGCGTGCAAAAAAAAAAAAAAAAAGCCCCTTTTTTGACTGGCAAACCGCTGGTGAGGATTGGGGAGAGGGACAGGGTGCTTCTGACTGAAGGCCTGGGAATTCATACTTACCTGGCAGGGGAGACACCATGATCAGGAAGGTGGTTCACCCAGGGCGAGGCTCGGCCATTGCACTCTGGGTTGTGCTGACCCCTGCGAATTCCCCAAATGTGGGAATCTCGACTGCATAATTTATGGTAGTGGGGGACTGCGTTCGCGCTCTCCCCTGGACAACACTGGTTAAAAGGGCAGATTGTTAAAGCTCCACTTGAGCTTTAACCCCGCTTTAGCTTGAGCTCCCCCGCCTCGGCGTCGCTGCGTCATCGCTTCTCGGCCTTTTGGTTAAGATCAAGTGGTCTGGTCGGACGTCTGAGACAGCGATCGCCTCTTGTTGGACTTGGTCTCGTGTGTTGCTTGTCACACGGGACATACACCCTTCAGGAGGTACATTGACAAGCGGCTTTTAATTGACGACTCGTTCTACGAGGAATCTTCTGGTTTTAAGGTAAGCAGGTTTTAATTTATTTATTGTATATTTATTGTTGGATTTTAGCCGCAGCAGGCTAGTGGTGCCTCCAACATGTCGGCTGCTCGTGCCGGCATGAGGAGGCACCACAGCGTGCGTTTTAAATTTAAGACAAAGGAGGATGGCACTCTCCAGGCGATGTCCAGGTTGGACTTTTCCAGGAAGTGCATCCAACAGACTCTCGGTTTTAAGGCTATTGATATTAACTGCTTGTTGACTCTGCCCCTGAATCATGGCTTCGACGTTAGTTTTGCTTCTGCTTCCTTGCTAAGTACTTTTTGGGCTCGGTATGAATTGTGTAAAGCCAATTTCTCCATGTTCACTGTGGAAAAACTGACTGATAATTCGCTGAAAGTGGTGATTGTCAGGATGTTTAATGAAACAGTTAGTGGAGAAGACATTGCTGTATGGTTGGCAAGATATTGCTCTATTCGTGGTCAACCAGTCAAGGTTTTAGATGAAGACGGTATCTGGAGCTGTGCGTGGAGAGTGCCCATTAAACAATGGGCAGATCCCAACAGCTACCATGGCCTGAGTCAAATTCCTTCTATGATTGTGTTGGGAGAGAATAGAGGTTACATCCATTATCAAGGGATGCCCAAGCTATGCCGCAAGTGTGGCCAACTTGGGCATCTCGCCGAGGCGTGCCAAGAAGTAGTGTGTAGGAAGTGCAGAGAAATTGGACACACTTTTGAAGAGTGCAAAAATGGCAGAAAGTGCAACCTCTGTGGAGAATCATCCCATCTCTACAGAGACTGCCCCCAAAGTTTTGCCAACAAGCTAAAAAACAACAAAATGGCCGCCCCACCCAAAGAGCAAACGATAAAGGAGGCGGGCCCTGAGGTTTTGGCGGGAAATTCAAATCCTCAGCCAGCCTCAGGGATTGGACTGGAAGAAGGAAGTGGGGCGGCCACAGGGGCGGAGTCAACTCGAACAGCTGGTCAGGGGGAGGAAGCCAATCCTCAAAATGATAATGGTAAAGAAGAGGTGGACGACAAAGAGGAGGAAACGGCTTCCTCCCTTGTCACCGTGTCTGAGGCTAGTGGGTCAACTAGTGGGAGTGAGACAGATTCTTCTCTTCCCAATGCTCAAGTGCAGAAAAGAACTGCGAGATCTCCTCTGGTCCAAACAGAGGAGAAAAAGCTGCGGGTAGCGCACCGGCTAGATAGTTCCCCCATGGAAGATCTAGACCGTGTGTGGCCCACAGACTCTCCTAATGAAGTATCTTTTCTGCATTTTAAGCTAAGAACATCGACGCCAAAGGCTTCACAAGAGGTTCTCTCTGTGAGCCCTGAGACGTCAAGCACTTTCCTCCCTGATCCCAGGCTTTCTGGGGAAAAGGGACGGCAAGTGCAACAAGAAATAACCTGATTTTAATTAAATCTCTGTAGTCCTTTTGTTGCTTTTAAATGTCTCATACCCTTTTAACCATACTGCTCATGGCTCTCACTATCTCCACCATCAATGTGAGAAGTGTGAGGAGCAATATACGAGCACAGAGTGTCCTATCCTTTTTAAAAACTTTTAAGTCAGATGTGTTTTTATTACAAGAATGTGGTCTGCCTTTTTTATCCAATTACAGAAAGTGGGAGGAGATTTGGACCCCAGGAGTTTCCGTTTGGAGTGGGTCCAATTTTAATAAAAATGACGGTGTCGCCATTTTAATACAAAACCCCAATATCTTGGTGAAGGGCAGCACTGTGGTGAGGGACGGGCGGGCAATTTTAGCTAATCTGACTTTTTTAGGTAAGGATTTTAACATTTTAAATGTGTATGGTTTTACAGACAAAAACAATAGGTATGAGCTTTTAGAAGACCTGCGGCCCCACATGTTAGGTAGGGCTCCCCTAGTGGTAGCAGGGGATTTTAATTGCGTTTTAACCAAGAAAGACAGGAAGAGGACAGAGGATTTTAAAGTTGACAAAACGTCGGTTTTATTGCAGGATTTAGTTAGAGATTTTAAATTAGTGGACTGTTTTAAAGCAATGCATCAGAGAGAGGAGGGCTTCACCTGGTTCAGTGGTGACGGCACCAGAGCCTCTCGCATTGACTACGTTTTTACACGGGACTGCCTGCCAACCGATGCAACATTAACCCCCCTCTTTTTTTCAGATCACACAATGCTGTCATGCACCCTTTCACTCCCCACTGGTGTGACTGCAGGGGGAGGGCTGTGGAAGCTGAACTGCTCCCTTTTGGAAGATAAAGATGTAGTCAGTGAGTACAGGGAGCAGTTCAGCCAATGGCAGACCCTCCAAGACTTCTACGACTCACGTGCACAGTGGTGGGAAATGGTAAAAAAACGGACGAGACAGTTTTTTAGAAAGATAGGAAAAATCAAAAAGAATAGATTAAATCGACGCATGATGGGGCTGCAAAAACGACTACAGAGATATTTTAACCTTTTAAACGATGGGATTGATTTTAGTGAAGAAATCAAAGAAATAAAGCAAGAAATGTCAGTTTTATCCGAAATTCAAAGCAAAGGTGTCATTTTAAGGAGCAGGGAGAAGGAGATTGAGGAAGGTGAAAGGTGCACGAGGTATTTCTTTAAAAAAATTATTTCACGGGGTGGGGCAATCACAGCTTTGAAAAGTGGAGGGAGGGAGGTTTACACCACAAAAGAAATTTTAAAGGAAACTGAAGTATTTTATGAAAACCTATACAGCACCAAAGAAGTCCACAATGACACATTACAGGAGGTTTTAGAGTTTTTAGAAAAGAAAGTCGAAGGCGAAGGTACAATTTTATCTCAAGATTTCAACATTTTAGAAATTCACAAAGCACTCAAAAGTTTTAAACGAGGAAAGTCCCCCGGCACCGATGGACTTCCTCTGGAGTTTTATTTGACTTTTTGGGATATTTTAGCTTTCGACTTACTGACTGTTTTTAAAGAATTTGAGACTCTTGAAAGACTTCCTGACAGCTTTAGAATAGGGATAGTTTCACTCTTACATAAGAAAGGGGACAAGACTGACTTACGGAACTGGCGACCCATCACTCTTTTAAATGTCGACTGTAAACTTTTTAGCAAAATTTTAGCCACACGCATGTCGACAGTTTTAGAGGACGTAATCCACCCGGATCAAGCATGCGCTGTGCCAGGAAGGAAGATCACGGACAGCCTGGTGCTGATCAGAGACGCCATCTGTTATGCGAGAGACAGAAACCTTCGGCTAGTAGTCCTAAATTTAGACTTTGAAAAAGCATTCGACCGTATCTCGCACCAGTTCCTTTTTAAGGTACTGGGTAAAATGGGATTTCCAGGGCGGTTCATAGCCTGGGTGGGACTGCTGTACAACAGTCTGGTCAGCAGAATTGTAGTTAATGGGCATTTATCCAAAGCTGTTAATATCTACAGCGGCGTCCGTCAGGGGTGTCCCTTATCTCCCCTTCTGTATGTGGCTTGTATAGAGCCACTGGCACAAATCTTGAGAAGGGACAAATGGATTAAAGGACTAGGCATTCCAGGGACTAGTGGACTGACGGCAACCTGCGTTTTATACATGGACGACGTGACCCTTTTAGCAACGGACGTTTTATCGGTACGAAGAGCAATGGACTTGACTGACTGGTACGGTCGGGCCTCAGGCGCCAAGCTCAATAGGAGCAAGTCTGAGGCCCAGCTCTTCGGGCCGTGGGGGAACATTGACAAAGGTGGACTAGATTTGGTTTTTAAAGATAATAATTTGAAAATTCTAGGTGTTAAATTTGACAGGGAGGGTGGAGGACAGGGTAACTGGACTGACATGTTAGGGAAAGTTAGGCAAAGACTGGGCTTTTGGGGACTAAGAAACCTGACGATTGAAGGCAAGATTTTAATTTTTAAAGCTGTGATTTTACCACTGATTTTACTTGTCTGTTCTGTTTTTAGTCCCCCACAAAGCTTCCTGATCTACCTGGAGAGGGCAGTGTTTTATTTCCTGTGGGGGTCCAAGTGGGAGCGACTCAAAAGAGAAATAGTGAAGAAAAGGAAGGAGAATGGCGGAAAAGGGCTCCCAGACCCCCACCTGTTTTTAGGCAGCCGCTTCACTGCCCTCCACATTAAATACGCCCTGACCCCATCCAGAGAACACAAGACAGCAGCCATGACCCGATTCTGGATGGGGTCATACTTAAGATCTTTGAAAATTTTACCCGTTGATCTTAAATGTCCAGTGTCTTTTAATCTGTCAAAAGAACATCTTTTTATTAAGAATTTTTTAAAGAAATACCTTTTAGAAACGAATGATGCCACTGTTTTAACTAACCACAAGTCTCTTGTCTCTCTTGTGCAGGATCGAGAATCGGTGAGTCCAGTTCCAGGCCTCACACTAGGTGAGGCCAAAGACGTTTGGAGGAACGCAGCCCACCCAGCTCTCCAGAACAGGCTTAAGGACTTGTCGTGGATGGTGGCCCATGAGATCCTCCCGGTCAGGGCGGTTATGCACTCCAGAGGCATGGCCAAAAACCCCACCTGCCCACGGTCCGGATGTGGTTCCCCGGAGACCGTCTACCATCTGCTCTGGGAGTGCGGTGCTGCGCGGGACCTGTGGGCCAAGACCAGCCCCCTGGTTTTCCCGTGCCTGCCGGCGGGTCGGGCCCAGGTGGGATACAGGCTCGCCATCCTGGGGGTGGGTCAGGGCTTGAAGGAGCTAACATCACAGCAATTTACCTCGCTCTGGCTCACCCTCAACCATATCAAGGATGCCATCTGGGCCACCAGAAACCTGCTGGTGGGGAAACGCGTTACGGTGCCCCTCCACGCGTGCGAGCAATTAGTTAGATCTGCGCTGCAGGAGGCGCCGGACGTCGTTATTCGGATGGGGGGGCTGGGGTCACACCAAAGAGGTCCCGGCCACCCCCGACCCTGGCCGCCCGTAGATGCACCCTCACCACACTGGCTACGGGAACAGCGGGCCAGCGGGCCGGAGGAGAGGGGATCTCCGCTGGGCGCTGGAAGCGAGGAGTCCGGGGCCTGTTCTGGAGACCTGGAGTGAATGGACATTCTTGATAGGGACTCACCCTCGATCCTGTACAAGAGATGTTTTATGTCAAGTCAAGTCAAGTCACATTTATTTATATAGCGCTTTTCACAATACAGATTGTATCAAAGCAGCTTCACAGTGATAACATGTAAGTAGCACAACACAGATCAACAACATTGCTAAACACTAAATAACCCCAACTGAGCAAGCTCAAAGCAAGCCAAAAGCAAGGCGACAGTGGCAAGGAACCAAACTCCATCAGATTGGATGGAGAAAAAACCTTGGGAGAACCCAGGCTCAGTCGGGGGCCAGTTCTCCTCTGGCTTACATTCATATTGTTTAAATATAAATATTAAATATAAATATTGTTTATGAATCAAACGGCGCCATAACATATCGCAGGCGTTGAGTCGTCTCATCACAGGCGTTGAGTCGTCTCATCACAGGCGTTGGGGCATCCGAAATCCCCGTGAGAGGCTGGACACAAAACTGGACCTGACGAACGCCATTTTTCTCGGGACAAGCGTCCCGAGATAACAGCAGAAAGGCAGATGGGAAATAATTAGCATAGCTGATGTTCATAATAATTTCCGTTATAACTCACAAACTCTCCGTAACCCGAACTCTCCGCAACCCAACCATACGCGCCGACCCGTTTGTCTAAGAGGCTGTCGAGCCCCACTGGTGCGTTAAGCAGTTTCAGTGGCAAACGGTTCCGTATGGCATAACAGAGGAGTAGAAGGTAAGCATTATGTGAATGCTTGACTAAAGAGATGCGTCTTTAATCTAGTTTTAAACTGTGTCAGCGAGTCAGAGGCTCGGACCGTATCGGGAAGGCCATTCCAGAGTTTTGGAGCTAAATGCGGCATATGTGGCATAATTTATTGTTCCTTTCTTTTAAAACATACATGGACTTTTTACACAACACACAAACACAAGAAACTTTTAACAGTAAATAATGTGTCCCTTTTAATATGTGTAAAAATGTGATCTAAAAGAAAAAATGTACATGCAAATGGAAATAATGGAATGACACTGTGACAATAAAACTTTTCGAAAGAAAAAATCTGTTCTTATCAGTTTAATATCTGATACGTGCCCTACCCGGGCACCACATATTAAATTGATTTTTGGTCCTGGGAGATGGAATAGGGGCTTGCTCCGTCCACTCCACGCATCGACCCGGTATTGCAGTACTTCTGGGAACGGTGCACCCTCCTAAAGTGTTCAATGAAAGAAATGTAGTGGTCTTGTGTGGCAGAAGGTGATAATGGAGCTAGTGTGAGTGGGTGTTGTAGGTGATCATGTGCTATACTAGCCTGGGTAGAATTGTGGTGTAAAAACAAGACAAAAAGGAACCCCTGTTCCTCTGTCGGTTTAACATCTGATCCGTCCACTATTCGGGGACGGCGCATTATGTACATTTATGGCTCATGGAGCCGGATGCGGAGCGTGCAAAAAAAAAAAAAAAAAGCCCCTTTTTTGACTGGCAAACCGCTGGTGAGGATTGGGGAGAGGGACAGGGTGCTTCTGACTGAAGGCCTGGGAATTCATACTTACCTGGCAGGGGAGACACCATGATCAGGAAGGTGGTTCACCCAGGGCGAGGCTCGGCCATTGCACTCTGGGTTGTGCTGACCCCTGCGAATTCCCCAAATGTGGGAATCTCGACTGCATAATTTATGGTAGTGGGGGACTGCGTTCGCGCTCTCCCCTGGACAACACTGGTTAAAAGGGCAGATTGTTAAAGCTCCACTTGAGGTTCTTTTGTTTCGTTTTTTTTCTCCACTTCTTCAATATCCAGAGGCAGTCCAGAGAGTTGAACTGCGGCGGTTGCTCGAGAGATACGAAACAGTCTAGGACCGGTCTGTGTGAGGAGGGTTTTCTTTTTTCTCCTCAATTCTTCAAATAGTCTCCAATATTTGACGGACGACTTAGTTCACAGCAGTTGTCCTGGAGGCAAAGTTGTTCGGAATGAGGAGTTCTATCATGTGGTATGAAAACATTGTGCACGTGTGAAACGTCACGTGATACACAGCCACCCATGTTGTGTTTTTTTCTGTTTACAGCGCCACCAAGTGGCCAGTCGCCGCATTCCTCTTCACGTGACCACGGGCTGAGCCCGTACACAGGTGTACCGAGTTGGGTGCAATTGTCTCATTCCGTTGGAGAGTTATAGCCGTTCAAGTAAAGCCCGCCTCGCCCACCCCCAACGTTTTGGCGTACCGTCGCCAACGTGGATGGAAATTCCAACTGTTTCCCGATCCCTGTTGGCAGTCAGACTCCAGAGAATCTTTCTGCACCGGTTTGGGTCAGATCGGGCAAAAAACCTAGGACTAGTGTGCAAAAGTAGGTTTTTCAGAAAATCCAAAATACCCGAAAATCTCGCCAGCGCGACCACCCAATCCGAGGCATGCATCTTGTTCGGCTCGAGCCAAGGATTCCGGTGATGTAAGACACTTGGGTCTGCGACCGACGGTCGAGGAGTTACGAGCCATTTCGTACTTTTGATCGCTGCAGCGCCACCTTGGGGCCGATCGGGGCGAGCCTTGGTGAGGTTGTAGTACCGGGCCGGTCCTACCATCCCTCAGAGTTTCAAGTCTCTACCACGGACGCTTTGGTCTGCCCGCTCACTTTTAAGGCGGAATGTTGATGATCCAAAATCCCAGGTTGCACTCCAGAGTGTCTTTGCTGTGCACTCTGTTGTGATCCATTTTCGGTGTCAACCAATCTGAGCTGAGCTTGTTTGCCGGCGACCTTAGACCCTCTCGCCGCGGCCCAGGTGGGCGTGGCCTTTGCCGGCTCCCCCGCCTCGGCGTCGCTGCGTCATCGCTTCTCGGCCTTTTGGCTAAGATCAAGTGTAGTATCTGTTCTTATCAGTTTAATATCTGATACGTGCCCTACCCGGGCACCACATATTAAATTGATTTTTGGTCCTGGGAGATGGAATAGGGGCTTGCTCCGTCCACTCCACGCATCGACCCGGTATTGCAGTACTTCTGGGAACGGTGCACCCTCCTAAAGTGTTCAATGAAAGAAATGTAGTGGTCTTGTGTGGCAGACGGTGATAATGGAGCTAGTGTGAGTGGGTGTTGTAGGTGATCATGTGCTATACTAGCCTGGGTAGAATTGTGGTGTAAAAACAAGACAAAAAGGAACCCCTGTTCCTCTGTCGGTTTAACATCTGATCCGTCCACTATTCGGGGACGGCGCATTATGTACATTTATGGCTCATGGAGCCGGATGCGGAGCGTGCAAAAAAAAAAAAAAAAAGCCCCTTTTTTGACTGGCAAACCGCTGGTGAGGATTGGGGAGAGGGACAGGGTGCTTCTGACTGAAGGCCTGGGAATTCATACTTACCTGGCAGGGGAGACACCATGATCAGGAAGGTGGTTCACCCAGGGCGAGGCTCGGCCATTGCACTCTGGGTTGTGCTGACCCCTGCGAATTCCCCAAATGTGGGAATCTCGACTGCATAATTTATGGTAGTGGGGGACTGCGTTCGCGCTCTCCCCTGGACAACACTGGTTAAAAGGGCAGATTGTTAAAGCTCCACTTGAGGTTCTTTTGTTTTGTTTTTTTTCTCCACTTCTTCAATATCCAGAGGCAGTCCAGAGAGTTGAACTGCGGCGGTTGCTCGAGAGATACGAAACAGTCTAGGACCGGTCTGTGTGAGGAGGGTTTTCTTTTTTCTCCTCAATTCTTCAAATAGTCTCCAATATTTGACGGACGACTTAGTTCACAGCAGTTGTCCTGGAGGCAAAGTTGTTCGGAATGAGGAGTTCTATCATGTGGTATGAAAACATTGTGCACGTGTGAAACGTCACGTGATACACAGCCACCCATGTTGTGTTTTTTTCTGTTTACAGCGCCACCAAGTGGCCAGTCGCCGCATTCCTCTTCACGTGACCACGGGCTGAGCCCGTACACAGGTGTACCGAGTTGGGTGCAATTGTCTCATTCCGTTGGAGAGTTATAGCCGTTCAAGTAAAGCCCGCCTCGCCCACCCCCAACGTTTTGGCGTACCGTCGCCAACGTGGATGGAAATTCCAACTGTTTCCCGATCCCTGTTGGCAGTCAGACTCCAGAGAATCTTTCTGCACCGGTTTGGGTCAGATCGGGCAAAAAACCTAGGACTAGTGTGCAAAAGTAGGTTTTTCAGAAAATCCAAAATACCCGAAAATCTCGCCAGCGCGACCACCCAATCCGAGGCATGCATCTTGTTCGGCTCGAGCCAAGGATTCCGGTGATGTAAGACACTTGGGTCTGCGACCGACGGTCGAGGAGTTACGAGCCATTTCGTACTTTTGATCGCTGCAGCGCCACCTTGGGGCCGATCGGGGCGAGCCTTGGTGAGGTTGTAGTACCGGGCCGGTCCTACCATCCCTCAGAGTTTCAAGTCTCTACCACGGACGCTTTGGTCTGCCCGCTCACTTTTAAGGCGGAATGTTGATGATCCAAAATCCCAGGTTGCACTCCAGAGTGTCTTTGCTGTGCACTCTGTTGTGATCCATTTTCGGTGTCAACCAATCTGAGCTGAGCTTGTTTGCCGGCGACCTTAGACCCTCTCGCCGCGGCCCAGGTGGGCGTGGCCTTTGCCGGCTCCCCCGCCTCGGCGTCGCTGCGTCATCGCTTCTCGGCCTTTTGGCTAAGATCAAGTGTAGTATCTGTTCTTATCAGTTTAATATCTGATACGTGCCCTACCCGGGCACCACATATTAAATTGATTTTTGGTCCTGGGAGATGGAATAGGGGCTTGCTCCGTCCACTCCACGCATCGACCCGGTATTGCAGTACTTCTGGGAACGGTGCACCCTCCTAAAGTGTTCAATGAAAGAAATGTAGTGGTCTTGTGTGGCAGACGGTGATAATGGAGCTAGTGTGAGTGGGTGTTGTAGGTGATCATGTGCTATACTAGCCTGGGTAGAATTGTGGTGTAAAAACAAGACAAAAAGGAACCCCTGTTCCTCTGTCGGTTTAACATCTGATCCGTCCACTATTCGGGGACGGCGCATTATGTACATTTATGGCTCATGGAGCCGGATGCGGAGCGTGCAAAAAAAAAAAAAAAAAGCCCCTTTTTTGACTGGCAAACCGCTGGTGAGGATTGGGGAGAGGGACAGGGTGCTTCTGACTGAAGGCCTGGGAATTCATACTTACCTGGCAGGGGAGACACCATGATCAGGAAGGTGGTTCACCCAGGGCGAGGCTCGGCCATTGCACTCTGGGTTGTGCTGACCCCTGCGAATTCCCCAAATGTGGGAATCTCGACTGCATAATTTATGGTAGTGGGGGACTGCGTTCGCGCTCTCCCCTGGACAACACTGGTTAAAAGGGCAGATTGTTAAAGCTCCACTTGAGGTTCTTTTGTTTTGTTTTTTTTCTCCACTTCTTCAATATCCAGAGGCAGTCCAGAGAGTTGAACTGCGGCGGTTGCTCGAGAGATACGAAACAGTCTAGGACCGGTCTGTGTGAGGAGGGTTTTCTTTTTTCTCCTCAATTCTTCAAATAGTCTCCAATATTTGACGGACGACTTAGTTCACAGCAGTTGTCCTGGAGGCAAAGTTGTTCGGAATGAGGAGTTCTATCATGTGGTATGAAAACATTGTGCACGTGTGAAACGTCACGTGATACACAGCCACCCATGTTGTGTTTTTTTCTGTTTACAGCGCCACCAAGTGGCCAGTCGCCGCATTCCTCTTCACGTGACCACGGGCTGAGCCCGTACACAGGTGTACCGAGTTGGGTGCAATTGTCTCATTCCGTTGGAGAGTTATAGCCGTTCAAGTAAAGCCCGCCTCGCCCACCCCCAACGTTTTGGCGTACCGTCGCCAACGTGGATGGAAATTCCAACTGTTTCCCGATCCCTGTTGGCAGTCAGACTCCAGAGAATCTTTCTGCACCGGTTTGGGTCAGATCGGGCAAAAAACCTAGGACTAGTGTGCAAAAGTAGGTTTTTCAGAAAATCCAAAATACCCGAAAATCTCGCCAGCGCGACCACCCAATCCGAGGCATGCATCTTGTTCGGCTCGAGCCAAGGATTCCGGTGATGTAAGACACTTGGGTCTGCGACCGACGGTCGAGGAGTTACGAGCCATTTCGTACTTTTGATCGCTGCAGCGCCACCTTGGGGCCGATCGGGGCGAGCCTTGGTGAGGTTGTAGTACCGGGCCGGTCCTACCATCCCTCAGAGTTTCAAGTCTCTACCACGGACGCTTTGGTCTGCCCGCTCACTTTTAAGGCGGAATGTTGATGATCCAAAATCCCAGGTTGCACTCCAGAGTGTCTTTGCTGTGCACTCTGTTGTGATCCATTTTCGGTGTCAACCAATCTGAGCTGAGCTTGTTTGCCGGCGACCTTAGACCCTCTCGCCGCGGCCCAGGTGGGCGTGGCCTTTGCCGGCTCCCCCGCCTCGGCGTCGCTGCGTCATCGCTTCTCGGCCTTTTGGCTAAGATCAAGTGTAGTATCTGTTCTTATCAGTTTAATATCTGATACGTGCCCTACCCGGGCACCACATATTAAATTGATTTTTGGTCCTGGGAGATGGAATAGGGGCTTGCTCCGTCCACTCCACGCATCGACCCGGTATTGCAGTACTTCTGGGAACGGTGCACCCTCCTAAAGTGTTCAATGAAAGAAATGTAGTGGTCTTGTGTGGCAGACGGTGATAATGGAGCTAGTGTGAGTGGGTGTTGTAGGTGATCATGTGCTATACTAGCCTGGGTAGAATTGTGGTGTAAAAACAAGACAAAAAGGAACCCCTGTTCCTCTGTCGGTTTAACATCTGATCCGTCCACTATTCGGGGACGGCGCATTATGTACATTTATGGCTCATGGAGCCGGATGCGGAGCGTGCAAAAAAAAAAAAAAAAAGCCCCTTTTTTGACTGGCAAACCGCTGGTGAGGATTGGGGAGAGGGACAGGGTGCTTCTGACTGAAGGCCTGGGAATTCATACTTACCTGGCAGGGGAGACACCATGATCAGGAAGGTGGTTCACCCAGGGCGAGGCTCGGCCATTGCACTCTGGGTTGTGCTGACCCCTGCGAATTCCCCAAATGTGGGAATCTCGACTGCATAATTTATGGTAGTGGGGGACTGCGTTCGCGCTCTCCCCTGGACAACACTGGTTAAAAGGGCAGATTGTTAAAGCTCCACTTGAGGTTCTTTTGTTTTGTTTTTTTTCTCCACTTCTTCAATATCCAGAGGCAGTCCAGAGAGTTGAACTGCGGCGGTTGCTCGAGAGATACGAAACAGTCTAGGACCGGTCTGTGTGAGGAGGGTTTTCTTTTTTCTCCTCAATTCTTCAAATAGTCTCCAATATTTGACGGACGACTTAGTTCACAGCAGTTGTCCTGGAGGCAAAGTTGTTCGGAATGAGGAGTTCTATCATGTGGTATGAAAACATTGTGCACGTGTGAAACGTCACGTGATACACAGCCACCCATGTTGTGTTTTTTTCTGTTTACAGCGCCACCAAGTGGCCAGTCGCCGCATTCCTCTTCACGTGACCACGGGCTGAGCCCGTACACAGGTGTACCGAGTTGGGTGCAATTGTCTCATTCCGTTGGAGAGTTATAGCCGTTCAAGTAAAGCCCGCCTCGCCCACCCCCAACGTTTTGGCGTACCGTCGCCAACGTGGATGGAAATTCCAACTGTTTCCCGATCCCTGTTGGCAGTCAGACTCCAGAGAATCTTTCTGCACCGGTTTGGGTCAGATCGGGCAAAAAACCTAGGACTAGTGTGCAAAAGTAGGTTTTTCAGAAAATCCAAAATACCCGAAAATCTCGCCAGCGCGACCACCCAATCCGAGGCATGCATCTTGTTCGGCTCGAGCCAAGGATTCCGGTGATGTAAGACACTTGGGTCTGCGACCGACGGTCGAGGAGTTACGAGCCATTTCGTACTTTTGATCGCTGCAGCGCCACCTTGGGGCCGATCGGGGCGAGCCTTGGTGAGGTTGTAGTACCGGGCCGGTCCTACCATCCCTCAGAGTTTCAAGTCTCTACCACGGACGCTTTGGTCTGCCCGCTCACTTTTAAGGCGGAATGTTGATGATCCAAAATCCCAGGTTGCACTCCAGAGTGTCTTTGCTGTGCACTCTGTTGTGATCCATTTTCGGTGTCAACCAATCTGAGCTGAGCTTGTTTGCCGGCGACCTTAGACCCTCTCGCCGCGGCCCAGGTGGGCGTGGCCTTTGCCGGCTCCCCCGCCTCGGCGTCGCTGCGTCATCGCTTCTCGGCCTTTTGGCTAAGATCAAGTGTAGTATCTGTTCTTATCAGTTTAATATCTGATACGTGCCCTACCCGGGCACCACATATTAAATTGATTTTTGGTCCTGGGAGATGGAATAGGGGCTTGCTCCGTCCACTCCACGCATCGACCCGGTATTGCAGTACTTCTGGGAACGGTGCACCCTCCTAAAGTGTTCAATGAAAGAAATGTAGTGGTCTTGTGTGGCAGACGGTGATAATGGAGCTAGTGTGAGTGGGTGTTGTAGGTGATCATGTGCTATACTAGCCTGGGTAGAATTGTGGTGTAAAAACAAGACAAAAAGGAACCCCTGTTCCTCTGTCGGTTTAACATCTGATCCGTCCACTATTCGGGGACGGCGCATTATGTACATTTATGGCTCATGGAGCCGGATGCGGAGCGTGCAAAAAAAAAAAAAAAAAGCCCCTTTTTTGACTGGCAAACCGCTGGTGAGGATTGGGGAGAGGGACAGGGTGCTTCTGACTGAAGGCCTGGGAATTCATACTTACCTGGCAGGGGAGACACCATGATCAGGAAGGTGGTTCACCCAGGGCGAGGCTCGGCCATTGCACTCTGGGTTGTGCTGACCCCTGCGAATTCCCCAAATGTGGGAATCTCGACTGCATAATTTATGGTAGTGGGGGACTGCGTTCGCGCTCTCCCCTGGACAACACTGGTTAAAAGGGCAGATTGTTAAAGCTCCACTTGAGGTTCTTTTGTTTTGTTTTTTTTCTCCACTTCTTCAATATCCAGAGGCAGTCCAGAGAGTTGAACTGCGGCGGTTGCTCGAGAGATACGAAACAGTCTAGGACCGGTCTGTGTGAGGAGGGTTTTCTTTTTTCTCCTCAATTCTTCAAATAGTCTCCAATATTTGACGGACGACTTAGTTCACAGCAGTTGTCCTGGAGGCAAAGTTGTTCGGAATGAGGAGTTCTATCATGTGGTATGAAAACATTGTGCACGTGTGAAACGTCACGTGATACACAGCCACCCATGTTGTGTTTTTTTCTGTTTACAGCGCCACCAAGTGGCCAGTCGCCGCATTCCTCTTCACGTGACCACGGGCTGAGCCCGTACACAGGTGTACCGAGTTGGGTGCAATTGTCTCATTCCGTTGGAGAGTTATAGCCGTTCAAGTAAAGCCCGCCTCGCCCACCCCCAACGTTTTGGCGTACCGTCGCCAACGTGGATGGAAATTCCAACTGTTTCCCGATCCCTGTTGGCAGTCAGACTCCAGAGAATCTTTCTGCACCGGTTTGGGTCAGATCGGGCAAAAAACCTAGGACTAGTGTGCAAAAGTAGGTTTTTCAGAAAATCCAAAATACCCGAAAATCTCGCCAGCGCGACCACCCAATCCGAGGCATGCATCTTGTTCGGCTCGAGCCAAGGATTCCGGTGATGTAAGACACTTGGGTCTGCGACCGACGGTCGAGGAGTTACGAGCCATTTCGTACTTTTGATCGCTGCAGCGCCACCTTGGGGCCGATCGGGGCGAGCCTTGGTGAGGTTGTAGTACCGGGCCGGTCCTACCATCCCTCAGAGTTTCAAGTCTCTACCACGGACGCTTTGGTCTGCCCGCTCACTTTTAAGGCGGAATGTTGATGATCCAAAATCCCAGGTTGCACTCCAGAGTGTCTTTGCTGTGCACTCTGTTGTGATCCATTTTCGGTGTCAACCAATCTGAGCTGAGCTTGTTTGCCGGCGACCTTAGACCCTCTCGCCGCGGCCCAGGTGGGCGTGGCCTTTGCCGGCTCCCCCGCCTCGGCGTCGCTGCGTCATCGCTTCTCGGCCTTTTGGCTAAGATCAAGTGTAGTATCTGTTCTTATCAGTTTAATATCTGATACGTGCCCTACCCGGGCACCACATATTAAATTGATTTTTGGTCCTGGGAGATGGAATAGGGGCTTGCTCCGTCCACTCCACGCATCGACCCGGTATTGCAGTACTTCTGGGAACGGTGCACCCTCCTAAAGTGTTCAATGAAAGAAATGTAGTGGTCTTGTGTGGCAGACGGTGATAATGGAGCTAGTGTGAGTGGGTGTTGTAGGTGATCATGTGCTATACTAGCCTGGGTAGAATTGTGGTGTAAAAACAAGACAAAAAGGAACCCCTGTTCCTCTGTCGGTTTAACATCTGATCCGTCCACTATTCGGGGACGGCGCATTATGTACATTTATGGCTCATGGAGCCGGATGCGGAGCGTGCAAAAAAAAAAAAAAAAAGCCCCTTTTTTGACTGGCAAACCGCTGGTGAGGATTGGGGAGAGGGACAGGGTGCTTCTGACTGAAGGCCTGGGAATTCATACTTACCTGGCAGGGGAGACACCATGATCAGGAAGGTGGTTCACCCAGGGCGAGGCTCGGCCATTGCACTCTGGGTTGTGCTGACCCCTGCGAATTCCCCAAATGTGGGAATCTCGACTGCATAATTTATGGTAGTGGGGGACTGCGTTCGCGCTCTCCCCTGGACAACACTGGTTAAAAGGGCAGATTGTTAAAGCTCCACTTGAGGTTCTTTTGTTTTGTTTTTTTTCTCCACTTCTTCAATATCCAGAGGCAGTCCAGAGAGTTGAACTGCGGCGGTTGCTCGAGAGATACGAAACAGTCTAGGACCGGTCTGTGTGAGGAGGGTTTTCTTTTTTCTCCTCAATTCTTCAAATAGTCTCCAATATTTGACGGACGACTTAGTTCACAGCAGTTGTCCTGGAGGCAAAGTTGTTCGGAATGAGGAGTTCTATCATGTGGTATGAAAACATTGTGCACGTGTGAAACGTCACGTGATACACAGCCACCCATGTTGTGTTTTTTTCTGTTTACAGCGCCACCAAGTGGCCAGTCGCCGCATTCCTCTTCACGTGACCACGGGCTGAGCCCGTACACAGGTGTACCGAGTTGGGTGCAATTGTCTCATTCCGTTGGAGAGTTATAGCCGTTCAAGTAAAGCCCGCCTCGCCCACCCCCAACGTTTTGGCGTACCGTCGCCAACGTGGATGGAAATTCCAACTGTTTCCCGATCCCTGTTGGCAGTCAGACTCCAGAGAATCTTTCTGCACCGGTTTGGGTCAGATCGGGCAAAAAACCTAGGACTAGTGTGCAAAAGTAGGTTTTTCAGAAAATCCAAAATACCCGAAAATCTCGCCAGCGCGACCACCCAATCCGAGGCATGCATCTTGTTCGGCTCGAGCCAAGGATTCCGGTGATGTAAGACACTTGGGTCTGCGACCGACGGTCGAGGAGTTACGAGCCATTTCGTACTTTTGATCGCTGCAGCGCCACCTTGGGGCCGATCGGGGCGAGCCTTGGTGAGGTTGTAGTACCGGGCCGGTCCTACCATCCCTCAGAGTTTCAAGTCTCTACCACGGACGCTTTGGTCTGCCCGCTCACTTTTAAGGCGGAATGTTGATGATCCAAAATCCCAGGTTGCACTCCAGAGTGTCTTTGCTGTGCACTCTGTTGTGATCCATTTTCGGTGTCAACCAATCTGAGCTGAGCTTGTTTGCCGGCGACCTTAGACCCTCTCGCCGCGGCCCAGGTGGGCGTGGCCTTTGCCGGCTCCCCCGCCTCGGCGTCGCTGCGTCATCGCTTCTCGGCCTTTTGGCTAAGATCAAGTGTAGTATCTGTTCTTATCAGTTTAATATCTGATACGTGCCCTACCCGGGCACCACATATTAAATTGATTTTTGGTCCTGGGAGATGGAATAGGGGCTTGCTCCGTCCACTCCACGCATCGACCCGGTATTGCAGTACTTCTGGGAACGGTGCACCCTCCTAAAGTGTTCAATGAAAGAAATGTAGTGGTCTTGTGTGGCAGACGGTGATAATGGAGCTAGTGTGAGTGGGTGTTGTAGGTGATCATGTGCTATACTAGCCTGGGTAGAATTGTGGTGTAAAAACAAGACAAAAAGGAACCCCTGTTCCTCTGTCGGTTTAACATCTGATCCGTCCACTATTCGGGGACGGCGCATTATGTACATTTATGGCTCATGGAGCCGGATGCGGAGCGTGCAAAAAAAAAAAAAAAAAGCCCCTTTTTTGACTGGCAAACCGCTGGTGAGGATTGGGGAGAGGGACAGGGTGCTTCTGACTGAAGGCCTGGGAATTCATACTTACCTGGCAGGGGAGACACCATGATCAGGAAGGTGGTTCACCCAGGGCGAGGCTCGGCCATTGCACTCTGGGTTGTGCTGACCCCTGCGAATTCCCCAAATGTGGGAATCTCGACTGCATAATTTATGGTAGTGGGGGACTGCGTTCGCGCTCTCCCCTGGACAACACTGGTTAAAAGGGCAGATTGTTAAAGCTCCACTTGAGGTTCTTTTGTTTTGTTTTTTTTCTCCACTTCTTCAATATCCAGAGGCAGTCCAGAGAGTTGAACTGCGGCGGTTGCTCGAGAGATACGAAACAGTCTAGGACCGGTCTGTGTGAGGAGGGTTTTCTTTTTTCTCCTCAATTCTTCAAATAGTCTCCAATATTTGACGGACGACTTAGTTCACAGCAGTTGTCCTGGAGGCAAAGTTGTTCGGAATGAGGAGTTCTATCATGTGGTATGAAAACATTGTGCACGTGTGAAACGTCACGTGATACACAGCCACCCATGTTGTGTTTTTTTCTGTTTACAGCGCCACCAAGTGGCCAGTCGCCGCATTCCTCTTCACGTGACCACGGGCTGAGCCCGTACACAGGTGTACCGAGTTGGGTGCAATTGTCTCATTCCGTTGGAGAGTTATAGCCGTTCAAGTAAAGCCCGCCTCGCCCACCCCCAACGTTTTGGCGTACCGTCGCCAACGTGGATGGAAATTCCAACTGTTTCCCGATCCCTGTTGGCAGTCAGACTCCAGAGAATCTTTCTGCACCGGTTTGGGTCAGATCGGGCAAAAAACCTAGGACTAGTGTGCAAAAGTAGGTTTTTCAGAAAATCCAAAATACCCGAAAATCTCGCCAGCGCGACCACCCAATCCGAGGCATGCATCTTGTTCGGCTCGAGCCAAGGATTCCGGTGATGTAAGACACTTGGGTCTGCGACCGACGGTCGAGGAGTTACGAGCCATTTCGTACTTTTGATCGCTGCAGCGCCACCTTGGGGCCGATCGGGGCGAGCCTTGGTGAGGTTGTAGTACCGGGCCGGTCCTACCATCCCTCAGAGTTTCAAGTCTCTACCACGGACGCTTTGGTCTGCCCGCTCACTTTTAAGGCGGAATGTTGATGATCCAAAATCCCAGGTTGCACTCCAGAGTGTCTTTGCTGTGCACTCTGTTGTGATCCATTTTCGGTGTCAACCAATCTGAGCTGAGCTTGTTTGCCGGCGACCTTAGACCCTCTCGCCGCGGCCCAGGTGGGCGTGGCCTTTGCCGGCTCCCCCGCCTCGGCGTCGCTGCGTCATCGCTTCTCGGCCTTTTGGCTAAGATCAAGTGTAGTATCTGTTCTTATCAGTTTAATATCTGATACGTGCCCTACCCGGGCACCACATATTAAATTGATTTTTGGTCCTGGGAGATGGAATAGGGGCTTGCTCCGTCCACTCCACGCATCGACCCGGTATTGCAGTACTTCTGGGAACGGTGCACCCTCCTAAAGTGTTCAATGAAAGAAATGTAGTGGTCTTGTGTGGCAGAAGGTGATAATGGAGCTAGTGTGAGTGGGTGTTGTAGGTGATCATGTGCTATACTAGCCTGGGTAGAATTGTGGTGTAAAAACAAGACAAAAAGGAACCCCTGTTCCTCTGTCGGTTTAACATCTGATCCGTCCACTATTCGGGGACGGCGCATTATGTACATTTATGGCTCATGGAGCCGGATGCGGAGCGTGCAAAAAAAAAAAAAAAAGCCCCTTTTTTGACTGGCAAACCGCTGGTGAGGATTGGGGAGAGGGACAGGGTGCTTCTGACTGAAGGCCTGGGAATTCATACTTACCTGGCAGGGGAGACACCATGATCAGGAAGGTGGTTCACCCAGGGCGAGGCTCGGCCATTGCACTCTGGGTTGTGCTGACCCCTGCGAATTCCCCAAATGTGGGAATCTCGACTGCATAATTTATGGTAGTGGGGGACTGCGTTCGCGCTCTCCCCTGGACAACACTGGTTAAAAGGGCAGATTGTTAAAGCTCCACTTGAGGTTCTTTTGTTTTGTTTTTTTTCTCCACTTCTTCAATATCCAGAGGCAGTCCAGAGAGTTGAACTGCGGCGGTTGCTCGAGAGATACGAAACAGTCTAGGACCGGTCTGTGTGAGGAGGGTTTTCTTTTTTCTCCTCAATTCTTCAAATAGTCTCCAATATTTGACGGACGACTTAGTTCACAGCAGTTGTCCTGGAGGCAAAGTTGTTCGGAATGAGGAGTTCTATCATGTGGTATGAAAACATTGTGCACGTGTGAAACGTCACGTGATACACAGCCACCCATGTTGTGTTTTTTTCTGTTTACAGCGCCACCAAGTGGCCAGTCGCCGCATTCCTCTTCACGTGACCACGGGCTGAGCCCGTACACAGGTGTACCGAGTTGGGTGCAATTGTCTCATTCCGTTGGAGAGTTATAGCCGTTCAAGTAAAGCCCGCCTCGCCCACCCCCAACGTTTTGGCGTACCGTCGCCAACGTGGATGGAAATTCCAACTGTTTCCCGATCCCTGTTGGCAGTCAGACTCCAGAGAATCTTTCTGCACCGGTTTGGGTCAGATCGGGCAAAAAACCTAGGACTAGTGTGCAAAAGTAGGTTTTTCAGAAAATCCAAAATACCCGAAAATCTCGCCAGCGCGACCACCCAATCCGAGGCATGCATCTTGTTCGGCTCGAGCCAAGGATTCCGGTGATGTAAGACACTTGGGTCTGCGACCGACGGTCGAGGAGTTACGAGCCATTTCGTACTTTTGATCGCTGCAGCGCCACCTTGGGGCCGATCGGGGCGAGCCTTGGTGAGGTTGTAGTACCGGGCCGGTCCTACCATCCCTCAGAGTTTCAAGTCTCTACCACGGACGCTTTGGTCTGCCCGCTCACTTTTAAGGCGGAATGTTGATGATCCAAAATCCCAGGTTGCACTCCAGAGTGTCTTTGCTGTGCACTCTGTTGTGATCCATTTTCGGTGTCAACCAATCTGAGCTGAGCTTGTTTGCCGGCGACCTTAGACCCTCTCGCCGCGGCCCAGGTGGGCGTGGCCTTTGCCGGCTCCCCCGCCTCGGCGTCGCTGCGTCATCGCTTCTCGGCCTTTTGGCTAAGATCAAGTGTAGTATCTGTTCTTATCAGATTTTACCATTTTAGAAACTCAAAAAGCACTGAAAGGTTTTAAGAGGGGTAAATCCCCAGGGGCAGATGGACTCCCCCTGGAGTTTTATCTTACCTTTTGGGACATTTTAGCTCACGAATTACTGACTGTTTTTAAGGACTTTGAGACCCTTGACAGACTTCCGGACAGTTTTAGAATAGGGATAGTTTCTTTACTTTACAAAAAAGGTGACCGGACTGACTTGAAAAATTGGAGACCTATCACTCTTTTAAATTTTGATTGCAAACTTTTTAGTAAAATTTTAGCTACACGTATGTCGACCGTTTTAGAGGACGTAATCCACCCGGATCAAGCTTGCGCTGTGCCCAGAAGAAAGATAACAGACAGCCTAGTTCTGATTAGAGATGCCATCTGTTATGCGAGAGACAGAAACATCCGGCTTGTAGCCCTAAATTTAGATTTTGAAAAAGCCTTTGATCGGGTCTCGCACCAGTACCTCTTTCAGGTACTGCAAAAAATGGGCTTTCCAGAGAGGTTTATAGCTTGGGTGGGGCTGCTGTATGAGGGCTTAAGCAGCAAATTTCTTGTAAATGGGCATCTTTCCAAAGCTGTAAATATCCACAGCGGTGTCCGTCAGGGGTGTCCTTTATCTCCCCTTCTGTATGTGGCTTGTATTGAGCCACTGGCACAGATCTTGAGAAGGGATAAATGGATTAAAGGACTAGACATCCCAGGAACTGGTGGACTGACGGCGACCTGTGTTTTATATATGGATGACGTGACTCTTTTAGCGACTGACCTTTTATCAGTACGAAGAGCAATGGACTTGACTGACTGGTACGGTCGGGCCTCGGGCGCCAAGCTTAACAGGAGTAAGTCCGAGGCCCTGCTCTTCGGGCCGTGGGGCGACATGGACACAGGAGGACTAGATTTGGATTTTAAAGAAAATGATTTGAAAATTTTAGGTGTGAAATTTGACAGGGAGGGTGGAGGACAGGGTAACTGGACTGACATGTTAGGGAAAGTTAGGCAAAGACTGGGCTTTTGGGGACTAAGACAACTGACGCTAGAAGGCAAGATTTTAATTTTTAAAGCTGTGATTTTACCACTGATTTTACTTGTCTGTTCTGTTTTTAGTCCCCCAAGACGATTCCTAGCCAAGTTGGAGAGGGCGGTATTTTACTTCCTGTGGGGGTCCAAGTGGGAAAGACTCAAGAGGGAGGTCGTCAAAAAGAAAAAAGAGAATGGCGGGAAAGGCCTCCCAGACCCCCACCTGTTTTTAGGCAGCCGCTTTGCCGCCCTCCACATCCAGTATGCACTGACCCCATCCAGAGAACACAAGACAGCAGCCATGACCCGATTCTGGATGGGGTCATACCTAAGAAGCTTGAAAATTTTACCCATTGATCTTAAAAGTCCAGTGTCTTTTAATTTGTCAAAAGAACACCTTTTTATTAAGACATTTTTAAAGAAATACCTTTTAGAAACAAATGATGCCACTATTTTAACTAACCACAAGTCTCTTGTCTCTCTTGTGCAGGATCGAGAATCGGTGAGTCCAGTTCCAGGCCTCACACTAGGTGAGGCCAAAGACGTTTGGAGGAACGCAGCCCACCCAGCTCTCCAGAACAGGCTCAAGGACTTGTCGTGGATGGTGGCTCATGAGATCCTCCCGGTCAGGGCGGTCATGCACTCCAGAGGCATGGCCAAAAACCCCACCTGCCCACGGTCCGGATGTGGTTCCCCGGAGACCGTCCAACATCTGCTCTGGGAGTGCGGCGCTGCGCGGGACCTGTGGGCCAAGACCGGCCCCCTGTTTTTCCCGTGCCTGCCGGCGGGTCGGGCCCAGGTGGACTACAAGCTCGCCATCCTGGGGGTGGGTCAGGGCTTGAAGGAGTTGACACCACCAACGTTTGCCTCGCTCTGGCTCACCCTCAACCATATAAAGGATGCCATCTGGGCCACCAGAAACCTGCTGGTGGGGAAACGCGTGACGGTCCCCCTCCACGCGTGCGAGCAAAGAATAAGATCAACGCTGCAGGGTGGGCCGCACGTCGTTATTCGGATGGGGGGGCCGGGGTCACACGGAGAGGGTCCCGGCCGCCACCGTACCTGGCTGCCCGTAGATGCACCCTCACCACTCTGGCTACGGGAACAGCGGGCCAGCGGGCCGGAGGAGAGGGGATCTCCGCTGGGCACTGGAAGCGGGGAGTCCGAGGCCTGTTCTGGAGACCTGGAGTGAATGGACATTCTTGATAGGGACTCACCCTCGATCCTGTACAAGAGATGTTTTATGTGGCATAATTTATTGTTTTATTGTTTTTTATCTGACATGTTTTATTGTTTTATTCCTATTATTTGAACCATTTACCTGTCTTTTAAAACATACATGGACTTTTTACACAACACACAAACACAAGAAACTTTTAACAGTAAATAATGTGTCCCTTTTAATATGTGTAAAAATGTGATCTAAAAGAAAAAATGTACATGCAAATGGAAATAATGGAATGACACTGTGACAATAAAACTTTTCGAAAGAAAAAAATCTGTTCTTATCAGTTTAATATCTGATACGTGCCCTACCCGGGCACCACATATTAAATTGATTTTTGGTCCTGGGAGATGGAATAGGGGCTTGCTCCGTCCACTCCACGCATCGACCCGGTATTGCAGTACTTCTGGGAACGGTGCACCCTCCTAAAGTGTTCAATGAAAGAAATGTAGTGGTCTTGTGTGGCAGACGGTGATAATGGAGCTAGTGTGAGTGGGTGTTGTAGGTGATCATGTGCTATACTAGCCTGGGTAGAATTGTGGTGTAAAAACAAGACAAAAAGGAACCCCTGTTCCTCTGTCGGTTTAACATCTGATCCGTCCACTATTCGGGGACGGCGCATTATGTACATTTATGGCTCATGGAGCCGGATGCGGAGCGTGCAAAAAAAAAAAAAAAAAGCCCCTTTTTTGACTGGCAAACCGCTGGTGAGGATTGGGGAGAGGGACAGGGTGCTTCTGACTGAAGGCCTGGGAATTCATACTTACCTGGCAGGGGAGACACCATGATCAGGAAGGTGGTTCACCCAGGGCGAGGCTCGGCCATTGCACTCTGGGTTGTGCTGACCCCTGCGAATTCCCCAAATGTGGGAATCTCGACTGCATAATTTATGGTAGTGGGGGACTGCGTTCGCGCTCTCCCCTGGACAACACTGGTTAAAAGGGCAGATTGTTAAAGCTCCACTTGAGGTTCTTTTGTTTTGTTTTTTTTCTCCACTTCTTCAATATCCAGAGGCAGTCCAGAGAGTTGAACTGCGGCGGTTGCTCGAGAGATACGAAACAGTCTAGGACCGGTCTGTGTGAGGAGGGTTTTCTTTTTTCTCCTCAATTCTTCAAATAGTCTCCAATATTTGACGGACGACTTAGTTCACAGCAGTTGTCCTGGAGGCAAAGTTGTTCGGAATGAGGAGTTCTATCATGTGGTATGAAAACATTGTGCACGTGTGAAACGTCACGTGATACACAGCCACCCATGTTGTGTTTTTTTCTGTTTACAGCGCCACCAAGTGGCCAGTCGCCGCATTCCTCTTCACGTGACCACGGGCTGAGCCCGTACACAGGTGTACCGAGTTGGGTGCAATTGTCTCATTCCGTTGGAGAGTTATAGCCGTTCAAGTAAAGCCCGCCTCGCCCACCCCCAACGTTTTGGCGTACCGTCGCCAACGTGGATGGAAATTCCAACTGTTTCCCGATCCCTGTTGGCAGTCAGACTCCAGAGAATCTTTCTGCACCGGTTTGGGTCAGATCGGGCAAAAAACCTAGGACTAGTGTGCAAAAGTAGGTTTTTCAGAAAATCCAAAATACCCGAAAATCTCGCCAGCGCGACCACCCAATCCGAGGCATGCATCTTGTTCGGCTCGAGCCAAGGATTCCGGTGATGTAAGACACTTGGGTCTGCGACCGACGGTCGAGGAGTTACGAGCCATTTCGTACTTTTGATCGCTGCAGCGCCACCTTGGGGCCGATCGGGGCGAGCCTTGGTGAGGTTGTAGTACCGGGCCGGTCCTACCATCCCTCAGAGTTTCAAGTCTCTACCACGGACGCTTTGGTCTGCCCGCTCACTTTTAAGGCGGAATGTTGATGATCCAAAATCCCAGGTTGCACTCCAGAGTGTCTTTGCTGTGCACTCTGTTGTGATCCATTTTCGGTGTCAACCAATCTGAGCTGAGCTTGTTTGCCGGCGACCTTAGACCCTCTCGCCGCGGCCCAGGTGGGCGTGGCCTTTGCCGGCTCCCCCGCCTCGGCGTCGCTGCGTCATCGCTTCTCGGCCTTTTGGCTAAGATCAAGTGTAGTATCTGTTCTTATCAGTTTAATATCTGATACGTGCCCTACCCGGGCACCACATATTAAATTGATTTTTGGTCCTGGGAGATGGAATAGGGGCTTGCTCCGTCCACTCCACGCATCGACCCGGTATTGCAGTACTTCTGGGAACGGTGCACCCTCCTAAAGTGTTCAATGAAAGAAATGTAGTGGTCTCGTGTGGCAGACGGTGATAATGGAGCTAGTGTGAGTGGGTGTTGTAGGTGATCATGTGCTATACTAGCCTGGGTAGAATTGTGGTGTAAAAACAAGACAAAAAGGAACCCCTGTTCCTCTGTCGGTTTAACATCTGATCCGTCCACTATTCGGGGACGGCGCATTATGTACATTTATGGCTCATGGAGCCGGATGCGGAGCGTGCAAAAAAAAAAAAAAAAAGCCCCTTTTTTGACTGGCAAACCGCTGGTGAGGATTGGGGAGAGGGACAGGGTGCTTCTGACTGAAGGCCTGGGAATTCATACTTACCTGGCAGGGGAGACACCATGATCAGGAAGGTGGTTCACCCAGGGCGAGGCTCGGCCATTGCACTCTGGGTTGTGCTGACCCCTGCGAATTCCCCAAATGTGGGAATCTCGACTGCATAATTTATGGTAGTGGGGGACTGCGTTCGCGCTCTCCCCTGGACAACACTGGTTAAAAGGGCAGATTGTTAAAGCTCCACTTGAGGTTCTTTTGTTTTGTTTTTTTTCTCCACTTCTTCAATATCCAGAGGCAGTCCAGAGAGTTGAACTGCGGCGGTTGCTCGAGAGATACGAAACAGTCTAGGACCGGTCTGTGTGAGGAGGGTTTTCTTTTTTCTCCTCAATTCTTCAAATAGTCTCCAATATTTGACGGACGACTTAGTTCACAGCAGTTGTCCTGGAGGCAAAGTTGTTCGGAATGAGGAGTTCTATCATGTGGTATGAAAACATTGTGCACGTGTGAAACGTCACGTGATACACAGCCACCCATGTTGTGTTTTTTTCTGTTTACAGCGCCACCAAGTGGCCAGTCGCCGCATTCCTCTTCACGTGACCACGGGCTGAGCCCGTACACAGGTGTACCGAGTTGGGTGCAATTGTCTCATTCCGTTGGAGAGTTATAGCCGTTCAAGTAAAGCCCGCCTCGCCCACCCCCAACGTTTTGGCGTACCGTCGCCAACGTGGATGGAAATTCCAACTGTTTCCCGATCCCTGTTGGCAGTCAGACTCCAGAGAATCTTTCTGCACCGGTTTGGGTCAGATCGGGCAAAAAACCTAGGACTAGTGTGCAAAAGTAGGTTTTTCAGAAAATCCAAAATACCCGAAAATCTCGCCAGCGCGACCACCCAATCCGAGGCATGCATCTTGTTCGGCTCGAGCCAAGGATTCCGGTGATGTAAGACACTTGGGTCTGCGACCGACGGTCGAGGAGTTACGAGCCATTTCGTACTTTTGATCGCTGCAGCGCCACCTTGGGGCCGATCGGGGCGAGCCTTGGTGAGGTTGTAGTACCGGGCCGGTCCTACCATCCCTCAGAGTTTCAAGTCTCTACCACGGACGCTTTGGTCTGCCCGCTCACTTTTAAGGCGGAATGTTGATGATCCAAAATCCCAGGTTGCACTCCAGAGTGTCTTTGCTGTGCACTCTGTTGTGATCCATTTTCGGTGTCAACCAATCTGAGCTGAGCTTGTTTGCCGGCGACCTTAGACCCTCTCGCCGCGGCCCAGGTGGGCGTGGCCTTTGCCGGCTCCCCCGCCTCGGCGTCGCTGCGTCATCGCTTCTCGGCCTTTTGGCTAAGATCAAGTGTAGTATCTGTTCTTATCAGTTTAATATCTGATACGTGCCCTACCCGGGCACCACATATTAAATTGATTTTTGGTCCTGGGAGATGGAATAGGGGCTTGCTCCGTCCACTCCACGCATCGACCCGGTATTGCAGTACTTCTGGGAACGGTGCACCCTCCTAAAGTGTTCAATGAAAGAAATGTAGTGGTCTTGTGTGGCAGACGGTGATAATGGAGCTAGTGTGAGTGGGTGTTGTAGGTGATCATGTGCTATACTAGCCTGGGTAGAATTGTGGTGTAAAAACAAGACAAAAAGGAACCCCTGTTCCTCTGTCGGTTTAACATCTGATCCGTCCACTATTCGGGGACGGCGCATTATGTACATTTATGGCTCATGGAGCCGGATGCGGAGCGTGCAAAAAAAAAAAAAAAAAGCCCCTTTTTTGACTGGCAAACCGCTGGTGAGGATTGGGGAGAGGGACAGGGTGCTTCTGACTGAAGGCCTGGGAATTCATACTTACCTGGCAGGGGAGACACCATGATCAGGAAGGTGGTTCACCCAGGGCGAGGCTCGGCCATTGCACTCTGGGTTGTGCTGACCCCTGCGAATTCCCCAAATGTGGGAATCTCGACTGCATAATTTATGGTAGTGGGGGACTGCGTTCGCGCTCTCCCCTGGACAACACTGGTTAAAAGGGCAGATTGTTAAAGCTCCCCTTGAGGTTCTTTTGTTTTGTTTTTTTTCTCCACTTCTTCAATATCCAGAGGCAGTCCAGAGAGTTGAACTGCGGCGGTTGCTCGAGAGATACGAAACAGTCTAGGACCGGTCTGTGTGAGGAGGGTTTTCTTTTTTCTCCTCAATTCTTCAAATAGTCTCCAATATTTGACGGACGACTTAGTTCACAGCAGTTGTCCTGGAGGCAAAGTTGTTCGGAATGAGGAGTTCTATCATGTGGTATGAAAACATTGTGCACGTGTGAAACGTCACGTGATACACAGCCACCCATGTTGTGTTTTTTTCTGTTTACAGCGCCACCAAGTGGCCAGTCGCCGCATTCCTCTTCACGTGACCACGGGCTGAGCCCGTACACAGGTGTACCGAGTTGGGTGCAATTGTCTCATTCCGTTGGAGAGTTATAGCCGTTCAAGTAAAGCCCGCCTCGCCCACCCCCAACGTTTTGGCGTACCGTCGCCAACGTGGATGGAAATTCCAACTGTTTCCCGATCCCTGTTGGCAGTCAGACTCCAGAGAATCTTTCTGCACCGGTTTGGGTCAGATCGGGCAAAAAACCTAGGACTAGTGTGCAAAAGTAGGTTTTTCAGAAAATCCAAAATACCCGAAAATCTCGCCAGCGCGACCACCCAATCCGAGGCATGCATCTTGTTCGGCTCGAGCCAAGGATTCCGGTGATGTAAGACACTTGGGTCTGCGACCGACGGTCGAGGAGTTACGAGCCATTTCGTACTTTTGATCGCTGCAGCGCCACCTTGGGGCCGATCGGGGCGAGCCTTGGTGAGGTTGTAGTACCGGGCCGGTCCTACCATCCCTCAGAGTTTCAAGTCTCTACCACGGACGCTTTGGTCTGCCCGCTCACTTTTAAGGCGGAATGTTGATGATCCAAAATCCCAGGTTGCACTCCAGAGTGTCTTTGCTGTGCACTCTGTTGTGATCCATTTTCGGTGTCAACCAATCTGAGCTGAGCTTGTTTGCCGGCGACCTTAGACCCTCTCGCCGCGGCCCAGGTGGGCGTGGCCTTTGCCGGCTCCCCCGCCTCGGCGTCGCTGCGTCATCGCTTCTCGGCCTTTTGGCTAAGATCAAGTGTAGTATCTGTTCTTATCAGTTTAATATCTGATACGTGCCCTACCCGGGCACCACATATTAAATTGATTTTTGGTCCTGGGAGATGGAATAGGGGCTTGCTCCGTCCACTCCACGCATCGACCCGGTATTGCAGTACTTCTGGGAACGGTGCACCCTCCTAAAGTGTTCAATGAAAGAAATGTAGTGGTCTTGTGTGGCAGACGGTGATAATGGAGCTAGTGTGAGTGGGTGTTGTAGGTGATCATGTGCTATACTAGCCTGGGTAGAATTGTGGTGTAAAAACAAGACAAAAAGGAACCCCTGTTCCTCTGTCGGTTTAACATCTGATCCGTCCACTATTCGGGGACGGCGCATTATGTACATTTATGGCTCATGGAGCCGGATGCGGAGCGTGCAAAAAAAAAAAAAAAAAGCCCCTTTTTTGACTGGCAAACCGCTGGTGAGGATTGGGGAGAGGGACAGGGTGCTTCTGACTGAAGGCCTGGGAATTCATACTTACCTGGCAGGGGAGACACCATGATCAGGAAGGTGGTTCACCCAGGGCGAGGCTCGGCCATTGCACTCTGGGTTGTGCTGACCCCTGCGAATTCCCCAAATGTGGGAATCTCGACTGCATAATTTATGGTAGTGGGGGACTGCGTTCGCGCTCTCCCCTGGACAACACTGGTTAAAAGGGCAGATTGTTAAAGCTCCCCTTGAGGTTCTTTTGTTTTGTTTTTTTTCTCCACTTCTTCAATATCCAGAGGCAGTCCAGAGAGTTGAACTGCGGCGGTTGCTCGAGAGATACGAAACAGTCTAGGACCGGTCTGTGTGAGGAGGGTTTTCTTTTTTCTCCTCAATTCTTCAAATAGTCTCCAATATTTGACGGACGACTTAGTTCACAGCAGTTGTCCTGGAGGCAAAGTTGTTCGGAATGAGGAGTTCTATCATGTGGTATGAAAACATTGTGCACGTGTGAAACGTCACGTGATACACAGCCACCCATGTTGTGTTTTTTTCTGTTTACAGCGCCACCAAGTGGCCAGTCGCCGCATTCCTCTTCACGTGACCACGGGCTGAGCCCGTACACAGGTGTACCGAGTTGGGTGCAATTGTCTCATTCCGTTGGAGAGTTATAGCCGTTCAAGTAAAGCCCGCCTCGCCCACCCCCAACGTTTTGGCGTACCGTCGCCAACGTGGATGGAAATTCCAACTGTTTCCCGATCCCTGTTGGCAGTCAGACTCCAGAGAATCTTTCTGCACCGGTTTGGGTCAGATCGGGCAAAAAACCTAGGACTAGTGTGCAAAAGTAGGTTTTTCAGAAAATCCAAAATACCCGAAAATCTCGCCAGCGCGACCACCCAATCCGAGGCATGCATCTTGTTCGGCTCGAGCCAAGGATTCCGGTGATGTAAGACACTTGGGTCTGCGACCGACGGTCGAGGAGTTACGAGCCATTTCGTACTTTTGATCGCTGCAGCGCCACCTTGGGGCCGATCGGGGCGAGCCTTGGTGAGGTTGTAGTACCGGGCCGGTCCTACCATCCCTCAGAGTTTCAAGTCTCTACCACGGACGCTTTGGTCTGCCCGCTCACTTTTAAGGCGGAATGTTGATGATCCAAAAGATGATCCAAAATCCCAGGTTGCACTCCAGAGTGTCTTTGCTGTGCACTCTGTTGTGATCCATTTTCGGTGTCAACCAATCTGAGCTGAGCTTGTTTGCCGGCGACCTTAGACCCTCTCGCCGCGGCCCAGGTGGGCGTGGCCTTTGCCGGCTCCCCCGCCTCGGCGTCGCTGCGTCATCGCTTCTCGGCCTTTTGGCTAAGATCAAGTGTAGTATCTGTTCTTATCAGTTTAATATCTGATACGTGCCCTACCCGGGCACCACATATTAAATTGATTTTTGGTCCTGGGAGATGGAATAGGGGCTTGCTCCGTCCACTCCACGCATCGACCCGGTATTGCAGTACTTCTGGGAACGGTGCACCCTCCTAAAGTGTTCAATGAAAGAAATGTAGTGGTCTTGTGTGGCAGACGGTGATAATGGAGCTAGTGTGAGTGGGTGTTGTAGGTGATCATGTGCTATACTAGCCTGGGTAGAATTGTGGTGTAAAAACAAGACAAAAAGGAACCCCTGTTCCTCTGTCGGTTTAACATCTGATCCGTCCACTATTCGGGGACGGCGCATTATGTACATTTATGGCTCATGGAGCCGGATGCGGAGCGTGCAAAAAAAAAAAAAAAAAGCCCCTTTTTTGACTGGCAAACCGCTGGTGAGGATTGGGGAGAGGGACAGGGTGCTTCTGACTGAAGGCCTGGGAATTCATACTTACCTGGCAGGGGAGACACCATGATCAGGAAGGTGGTTCACCCAGGGCGAGGCTCGGCCATTGCACTCTGGGTTGTGCTGACCCCTGCGAATTCCCCAAATGTGGGAATCTCGACTGCATAATTTATGGTAGTGGGGGACTGCGTTCGCGCTCTCCCCTGGACAACACTGGTTAAAAGGGCAGATTGTTAAAGCTCCACTTGAGGTTCTTTTGTTTTGTTTTTTTTCTCCACTTCTTCAATATCCAGAGGCAGTCCAGAGAGTTGAACTGCGGCGGTTGCTCGAGAGATACGAAACAGTCTAGGACCGGTCTGTGTGAGGAGGGTTTTCTTTTTTCTCCTCAATTCTTCAAATAGTCTCCAATATTTGACGGACGACTTAGTTCACAGCAGTTGTCCTGGAGGCAAAGTTGTTCGGAATGAGGAGTTCTATCATGTGGTATGAAAACATTGTGCACGTGTGAAACGTCACGTGATACACAGCCACCCATGTTGTGTTTTTTTCTGTTTACAGCGCCACCAAGTGGCCAGTCGCCGCATTCCTCTTCACGTGACCACGGGCTGAGCCCGTACACAGGTGTACCGAGTTGGGTGCAATTGTCTCATTCCGTTGGAGAGTTATAGCCGTTCAAGTAAAGCCCGCCTCGCCCACCCCCAACGTTTTGGCGTACCGTCGCCAACGTGGATGGAAATTCCAACTGTTTCCCGATCCCTGTTGGCAGTCAGACTCCAGAGAATCTTTCTGCACCGGTTTGGGTCAGATCGGGCAAAAAACCTAGGACTAGTGTGCAAAAGTAGGTTTTTCAGAAAATCCAAAATACCCGAAAATCTCGCCAGCGCGACCACCCAATCCGAGGCATGCATCTTGTTCGGCTCGAGCCAAGGATTCCGGTGATGTAAGACACTTGGGTCTGCGACCGACGGTCGAGGAGTTACGAGCCATTTCGTACTTTTGATCGCTGCAGCGCCACCTTGGGGCCGATCGGGGCGAGCCTTGGTGAGGTTGTAGTACCGGGCCGGTCCTACCATCCCTCAGAGTTTCAAGTCTCTACCACGGACGCTTTGGTCTGCCCGCTCACTTTTAAGGCGGAATGTTGATGATCCAAAATCCCAGGTTGCACTCCAGAGTGTCTTTGCTGTGCACTCTGTTGTGATCCATTTTCGGTGTCAACCAATCTGAGCTGAGCTTGTTTGCCGGCGACCTTAGACCCTCTCGCCGCGGCCCAGGTGGGCGTGGCCTTTGCCGGCTCCCCCGCCTCGGCGTCGCTGCGTCATCGCTTCTCGGCCTTTTGGCTAAGATCAAGTGTAGTATCTGTTCTTATCAGTTTAATATCTGATACGTGCCCTACCCGGGCACCACATATTAAATTGATTTTTGGTCCTGGGAGATGGAATAGGGGCTTGCTCCGTCCACTCCACGCATCGACCCGGTATTGCAGTACTTCTGGGAACGGTGCACCCTCCTAAAGTGTTCAATGAAAGAAATGTAGTGGTCTTGTGTGGCAGACGGTGATAATGGAGCTAGTGTGAGTGGGTGTTGTAGGTGATCATGTGCTATACTAGCCTGGGTAGAATTGTGGTGTAAAAACAAGACAAAAAGGAACCCCTGTTCCTCTGTCGGTTTAACATCTGATCCGTCCACTATTCGGGGACGGCGCATTATGTACATTTATGGCTCATGGAGCCGGATGCGGAGCGTGCAAAAAAAAAAAAAAAAAGCCCCTTTTTTGACTGGCAAACCGCTGGTGAGGATTGGGGAGAGGGACAGGGTGCTTCTGACTGAAGGCCTGGGAATTCATACTTACCTGGCAGGGGAGACACCATGATCAGGAAGGTGGTTCACCCAGGGCGAGGCTCGGCCATTGCACTCTGGGTTGTGCTGACCCCTGCGAATTCCCCAAATGTGGGAATCTCGACTGCATAATTTATGGTAGTGGGGGACTGCGTTCGCGCTCTCCCCTGGACAACACTGGTTAAAAGGGCAGATTGTTAAAGCTCCCCTTGAGGTTCTTTTGTTTTGTTTTTTTTCTCCACTTCTTCAATATCCAGAGGCAGTCCAGAGAGTTGAACTGCGGCGGTTGCTCGAGAGATACGAAACAGTCTAGGACCGGTCTGTGTGAGGAGGGTTTTCTTTTTTCTCCTCAATTCTTCAAATAGTCTCCAATATTTGACGGACGACTTAGTTCACAGCAGTTGTCCTGGAGGCAAAGTTGTTCGGAATGAGGAGTTCTATCATGTGGTATGAAAACATTGTGCACGTGTGAAACGTCACGTGATACACAGCCACCCATGTTGTGTTTTTTTCTGTTTACAGCGCCACCAAGTGGCCAGTCGCCGCATTCCTCTTCACGTGACCACGGGCTGAGCCCGTACACAGGTGTACCGAGTTGGGTGCAATTGTCTCATTCCGTTGGAGAGTTATAGCCGTTCAAGTAAAGCCCGCCTCGCCCACCCCCAACGTTTTGGCGTACCGTCGCCAACGTGGATGGAAATTCCAACTGTTTCCCGATCCCTGTTGGCAGTCAGACTCCAGAGAATCTTTCTGCACCGGTTTGGGTCAGATCGGGCAAAAAACCTAGGACTAGTGTGCAAAAGTAGGTTTTTCAGAAAATCCAAAATACCCGAAAATCTCGCCAGCGCGACCACCCAATCCGAGGCATGCATCTTGTTCGGCTCGAGCCAAGGATTCCGGTGATGTAAGACACTTGGGTCTGCGACCGACGGTCGAGGAGTTACGAGCCATTTCGTACTTTTGATCGCTGCAGCGCCACCTTGGGGCCGATCGGGGCGAGCCTTGGTGAGGTTGTAGTACCGGGCCGGTCCTACCATCCCTCAGAGTTTCAAGTCTCTACCACGGACGCTTTGGTCTGCCCGCTCACTTTTAAGGCGGAATGTTGATGATCCAAAATCCCAGGTTGCACTCCAGAGTGTCTTTGCTGTGCACTCTGTTGTGATCCATTTTCGGTGTCAACCAATCTGAGCTGAGCTTGTTTGCCGGCGACCTTAGACCCTCTCGCCGCGGCCCAGGTGGGCGTGGCCTTTGCCGGCTCCCCCGCCTCGGCGTCGCTGCGTCATCGCTTCTCGGCCTTTTGGCTAAGATCAAGTGTAGTATCTGTTCTTATCAGTTTAATATCTGATACGTGCCCTACCCGGGCACCACATATTAAATTGATTTTTGGTCCTGGGAGATGGAATAGGGGCTTGCTCCGTCCACTCCACGCATCGACCCGGTATTGCAGTACTTCTGGGAACGGTGCACCCTCCTAAAGTGTTCAATGAAAGAAATGTAGTGGTCTTGTGTGGCAGACGGTGATAATGGAGCTAGTGTGAGTGGGTGTTGTAGGTGATCATGTGCTATACTAGCCTGGGTAGAATTGTGGTGTAAAAACAAGACAAAAAGGAACCCCTGTTCCTCTGTCGGTTTAACATCTGATCCGTCCACTATTCGGGGACGGCGCATTATGTACATTTATGGCTCATGGAGCCGGATGCGGAGCGTGCAAAAAAAAAAAAAAAAAGCCCCTTTTTTGACTGGCAAACCGCTGGTGAGGATTGGGGAGAGGGACAGGGTGCTTCTGACTGAAGGCCTGGGAATTCATACTTACCTGGCAGGGGAGACACCATGATCAGGAAGGTGGTTCACCCAGGGCGAGGCTCGGCCATTGCACTCTGGGTTGTGCTGACCCCTGCGAATTCCCCAAATGTGGGAATCTCGACTGCATAATTTATGGTAGTGGGGGACTGCGTTCGCGCTCTCCCCTGGACAACACTGGTTAAAAGGGCAGATTGTTAAAGCTCCCCTTGAGGTTCTTTTGTTTTGTTTTTTTTCTCCACTTCTTCAATATCCAGAGGCAGTCCAGAGAGTTGAACTGCGGCGGTTGCTCGAGAGATACGAAACAGTCTAGGACCGGTCTGTGTGAGGAGGGTTTTCTTTTTTCTCCTCAATTCTTCAAATAGTCTCCAATATTTGACGGACGACTTAGTTCACAGCAGTTGTCCTGGAGGCAAAGTTGTTCGGAATGAGGAGTTCTATCATGTGGTATGAAAACATTGTGCACGTGTGAAACGTCACGTGATACACAGCCACCCATGTTGTGTTTTTTTCTGTTTACAGCGCCACCAAGTGGCCAGTCGCCGCATTCCTCTTCACGTGACCACGGGCTGAGCCCGTACACAGGTGTACCGAGTTGGGTGCAATTGTCTCATTCCGTTGGAGAGTTATAGCCGTTCAAGTAAAGCCCGCCTCGCCCACCCCCAACGTTTTGGCGTACCGTCGCCAACGTGGATGGAAATTCCAACTGTTTCCCGATCCCTGTTGGCAGTCAGACTCCAGAGAATCTTTCTGCACCGGTTTGGGTCAGATCGGGCAAAAAACCTAGGACTAGTGTGCAAAAGTAGGTTTTTCAGAAAATCCAAAATACCCGAAAATCTCGCCAGCGCGACCACCCAATCCGAGGCATGCATCTTGTTCGGCTCGAGCCAAGGATTCCGGTGATGTAAGACACTTGGGTCTGCGACCGACGGTCGAGGAGTTACGAGCCATTTCGTACTTTTGATCGCTGCAGCGCCACCTTGGGGCCGATCGGGGCGAGCCTTGGTGAGGTTGTAGTACCGGGCCGGTCCTACCATCCCTCAGAGTTTCAAGTCTCTACCACGGACGCTTTGGTCTGCCCGCTCACTTTTAAGGCGGAATGTTGATGATCCAAAATCCCAGGTTGCACTCCAGAGTGTCTTTGCTGTGCACTCTGTTGTGATCCATTTTCGGTGTCAACCAATCTGAGCTGAGCTTGTTTGCCGGCGACCTTAGACCCTCTCGCCGCGGCCCAGGTGGGCGTGGCCTTTGCCGGCTCCCCCGCCTCGGCGTCGCTGCGTCATCGCTTCTCGGCCTTTTGGCTAAGATCAAGTGTAGTATCTGTTCTTATCAGTTTAATATCTGATACGTGCCCTACCCGGGCACCACATATTAAATTGATTTTTGGTCCTGGGAGATGGAATAGGGGCTTGCTCCGTCCACTCCACGCATCGACCCGGTATTGCAGTACTTCTGGGAACGGTGCACCCTCCTAAAGTGTTCAATGAAAGAAATGTAGTGGTCTTGTGTGGCAGACGGTGATAATGGAGCTAGTGTGAGTGGGTGTTGTAGGTGATCATGTGCTATACTAGCCTGGGTAGAATTGTGGTGTAAAAACAAGACAAAAAGGAACCCCTGTTCCTCTGTCGGTTTAACATCTGATCCGTCCACTATTCGGGGACGGCGCATTATGTACATTTATGGCTCATGGAGCCGGATGCGGAGCGTGCAAAAAAAAAAAAAAAAAGCCCCTTTTTTGACTGGCAAACCGCTGGTGAGGATTGGGGAGAGGGACAGGGTGCTTCTGACTGAAGGCCTGGGAATTCATACTTACCTGGCAGGGGAGACACCATGATCAGGAAGGTGGTTCACCCAGGGCGAGGCTCGGCCATTGCACTCTGGGTTGTGCTGACCCCTGCGAATTCCCCAAATGTGGGAATCTCGACTGCATAATTTATGGTAGTGGGGGACTGCGTTCGCGCTCTCCCCTGGACAACACTGGTTAAAAGGGCAGATTGTTAAAGCTCCCCTTGAGGTTCTTTTGTTTTGTTTTTTTTCTCCACTTCTTCAATATCCAGAGGCAGTCCAGAGAGTTGAACTGCGGCGGTTGCTCGAGAGATACGAAACAGTCTAGGACCGGTCTGTGTGAGGAGGGTTTTCTTTTTTCTCCTCAATTCTTCAAATAGTCTCCAATATTTGACGGACGACTTAGTTCACAGCAGTTGTCCTGGAGGCAAAGTTGTTCGGAATGAGGAGTTCTATCATGTGGTATGAAAACATTGTGCACGTGTGAAACGTCACGTGATACACAGCCACCCATGTTGTGTTTTTTTCTGTTTACAGCGCCACCAAGTGGCCAGTCGCCGCATTCCTCTTCACGTGACCACGGGCTGAGCCCGTACACAGGTGTACCGAGTTGGGTGCAATTGTCTCATTCCGTTGGAGAGTTATAGCCGTTCAAGTAAAGCCCGCCTCGCCCACCCCCAACGTTTTGGCGTACCGTCGCCAACGTGGATGGAAATTCCAACTGTTTCCCGATCCCTGTTGGCAGTCAGACTCCAGAGAATCTTTCTGCACCGGTTTGGGTCAGATCGGGCAAAAAACCTAGGACTAGTGTGCAAAAGTAGGTTTTTCAGAAAATCCAAAATACCCGAAAATCTCGCCAGCGCGACCACCCAATCCGAGGCATGCATCTTGTTCGGCTCGAGCCAAGGATTCCGGTGATGTAAGACACTTGGGTCTGCGACCGACGGTCGAGGAGTTACGAGCCATTTCGTACTTTTGATCGCTGCAGCGCCACCTTGGGGCCGATCGGGGCGAGCCTTGGTGAGGTTGTAGTACCGGGCCGGTCCTACCATCCCTCAGAGTTTCAAGTCTCTACCACGGACGCTTTGGTCTGCCCGCTCACTTTTAAGGCGGAATGTTGATGATCCAAAATCCCAGGTTGCACTCCAGAGTGTCTTTGCTGTGCACTCTGTTGTGATCCATTTTCGGTGTCAACCAATCTGAGCTGAGCTTGTTTGCCGGCGACCTTAGACCCTCTCGCCGCGGCCCAGGTGGGCGTGGCCTTTGCCGGCTCCCCCGCCTCGGCGTCGCTGCGTCATCGCTTCTCGGCCTTTTGGCTAAGATCAAGTGTAGTATCTGTTCTTATCAGTTTAATATCTGATACGTGCCCTACCCGGGCACCACATATTAAATTGATTTTTGGTCCTGGGAGATGGAATAGGGGCTTGCTCCGTCCACTCCACGCATCGACCCGGTATTGCAGTACTTCTGGGAACGGTGCACCCTCCTAAAGTGTTCAATGAAAGAAATGTAGTGGTCTTGTGTGGCAGACGGTGATAATGGAGCTAGTGTGAGTGGGTGTTGTAGGTGATCATGTGCTATACTAGCCTGGGTAGAATTGTGGTGTAAAAACAAGACAAAAAGGAACCCCTGTTCCTCTGTCGGTTTAACATCTGATCCGTCCACTATTCGGGGACGGCGCATTATGTACATTTATGGCTCATGGAGCCGGATGCGGAGCGTGCAAAAAAAAAAAAAAAAAGCCCCTTTTTTGACTGGCAAACCGCTGGTGAGGATTGGGGAGAGGGACAGGGTGCTTCTGACTGAAGGCCTGGGAATTCATACTTACCTGGCAGGGGAGACACCATGATCAGGAAGGTGGTTCACCCAGGGCGAGGCTCGGCCATTGCACTCTGGGTTGTGCTGACCCCTGCGAATTCCCCAAATGTGGGAATCTCGACTGCATAATTTATGGTAGTGGGGGACTGCGTTCGCGCTCTCCCCTGGACAACACTGGTTAAAAGGGCAGATTGTTAAAGCTCCACTTGAGGTTCTTTTGTTTTGTTTTTTTTCTCCACTTCTTCAATATCCAGAGGCAGTCCAGAGAGTTGAACTGCGGCGGTTGCTCGAGAGATACGAAACAGTCTAGGACCGGTCTGTGTGAGGAGGGTTTTCTTTTTTCTCCTCAATTCTTCAAATAGTCTCCAATATTTGACGGACGACTTAGTTCACAGCAGTTGTCCTGGAGGCAAAGTTGTTCGGAATGAGGAGTTCTATCATGTGGTATGAAAACATTGTGCACGTGTGAAACGTCACGTGATACACAGCCACCCATGTTGTGTTTTTTTCTGTTTACAGCGCCACCAAGTGGCCAGTCGCCGCATTCCTCTTCACGTGACCACGGGCTGAGCCCGTACACAGGTGTACCGAGTTGGGTGCAATTGTCTCATTCCGTTGGAGAGTTATAGCCGTTCAAGTAAAGCCCGCCTCGCCCACCCCCAACGTTTTGGCGTACCGTCGCCAACGTGGATGGAAATTCCAACTGTTTCCCGATCCCTGTTGGCAGTCAGACTCCAGAGAATCTTTCTGCACCGGTTTGGGTCAGATCGGGCAAAAAACCTAGGACTAGTGTGCAAAAGTAGGTTTTTCAGAAAATCCAAAATACCCGAAAATCTCGCCAGCGCGACCACCCAATCCGAGGCATGCATCTTGTTCGGCTCGAGCCAAGGATTCCGGTGATGTAAGACACTTGGGTCTGCGACCGACGGTCGAGGAGTTACGAGCCATTTCGTACTTTTGATCGCTGCAGCGCCACCTTGGGGCCGATCGGGGCGAGCCTTGGTGAGGTTGTAGTACCGGGCCGGTCCTACCATCCCTCAGAGTTTCAAGTCTCTACCACGGACGCTTTGGTCTGCCCGCTCACTTTTAAGGCGGAATGTTGATGATCCAAAATCCCAGGTTGCACTCCAGAGTGTCTTTGCTGTGCACTCTGTTGTGATCCATTTTCGGTGTCAACCAATCTGAGCTGAGCTTGTTTGCCGGCGACCTTAGACCCTCTCGCCGCGGCCCAGGTGGGCGTGGCCTTTGCCGGCTCCCCCGCCTCGGCGTCGCTGCGTCATCGCTTCTCGGCCTTTTGGCTAAGATCAAGTGTAGTATCTGTTCTTATCAGTTTAATATCTGATACGTGCCCTACCCGGGCACCACATATTAAATTGATTTTTGGTCCTGGGAGATGGAATAGGGGCTTGCTCCGTCCACTCCACGCATCGACCCGGTATTGCAGTACTTCTGGGAACGGTGCACCCTCCTAAAGTGTTCAATGAAAGAAATGTAGTGGTCTTGTGTGGCAGACGGTGATAATGGAGCTAGTGTGAGTGGGTGTTGTAGGTGATCATGTGCTATACTAGCCTGGGTAGAATTGTGGTGTAAAAACAAGACAAAAAGGAACCCCTGTTCCTCTGTCGGTTTAACATCTGATCCGTCCACTATTCGGGGACGGCGCATTATGTACATTTATGGCTCATGGAGCCGGATGCGGAGCGTGCAAAAAAAAAAAAAAAAAGCCCCTTTTTTGACTGGCAAACCGCTGGTGAGGATTGGGGAGAGGGACAGGGTGCTTCTGACTGAAGGCCTGGGAATTCATACTTACCTGGCAGGGGAGACACCATGATCAGGAAGGTGGTTCACCCAGGGCGAGGCTCGGCCATTGCACTCTGGGTTGTGCTGACCCCTGCGAATTCCCCAAATGTGGGAATCTCGACTGCATAATTTATGGTAGTGGGGGACTGCGTTCGCGCTCTCCCCTGGACAACACTGGTTAAAAGGGCAGATTGTTAAAGCTCCCCTTGAGGTTCTTTTGTTTTGTTTTTTTTCTCCACTTCTTCAATATCCAGAGGCAGTCCAGAGAGTTGAACTGCGGCGGTTGCTCGAGAGATACGAAACAGTCTAGGACCGGTCTGTGTGAGGAGGGTTTTCTTTTTTCTCCTCAATTCTTCAAATAGTCTCCAATATTTGACGGACGACTTAGTTCACAGCAGTTGTCCTGGAGGCAAAGTTGTTCGGAATGAGGAGTTCTATCATGTGGTATGAAAACATTGTGCACGTGTGAAACGTCACGTGATACACAGCCACCCATGTTGTGTTTTTTTCTGTTTACAGCGCCACCAAGTGGCCAGTCGCCGCATTCCTCTTCACGTGACCACGGGCTGAGCCCGTACACAGGTGTACCGAGTTGGGTGCAATTGTCTCATTCCGTTGGAGAGTTATAGCCGTTCAAGTAAAGCCCGCCTCGCCCACCCCCAACGTTTTGGCGTACCGTCGCCAACGTGGATGGAAATTCCAACTGTTTCCCGATCCCTGTTGGCAGTCAGACTCCAGAGAATCTTTCTGCACCGGTTTGGGTCAGATCGGGCAAAAAACCTAGGACTAGTGTGCAAAAGTAGGTTTTTCAGAAAATCCAAAATACCCGAAAATCTCGCCAGCGCGACCACCCAATCCGAGGCATGCATCTTGTTCGGCTCGAGCCAAGGATTCCGGTGATGTAAGACACTTGGGTCTGCGACCGACGGTCGAGGAGTTACGAGCCATTTCGTACTTTTGATCGCTGCAGCGCCACCTTGGGGCCGATCGGGGCGAGCCTTGGTGAGGTTGTAGTACCGGGCCGGTCCTACCATCCCTCAGAGTTTCAAGTCTCTACCACGGACGCTTTGGTCTGCCCGCTCACTTTTAAGGCGGAATGTTGATGATCCAAAATCCCAGGTTGCACTCCAGAGTGTCTTTGCTGTGCACTCTGTTGTGATCCATTTTCGGTGTCAACCAATCTGAGCTGAGCTTGTTTGCCGGCGACCTTAGACCCTCTCGCCGCGGCCCAGGTGGGCGTGGCCTTTGCCGGCTCCCCCGCCTCGGCGTCGCTGCGTCATCGCTTCTCGGCCTTTTGGCTAAGATCAAGTGTAGTATCTGTTCTTATCAGTTTAATATCTGATACGTGCCCTACCCGGGCACCACATATTAAATTGATTTTTGGTCCTGGGAGATGGAATAGGGGCTTGCTCCGTCCACTCCACGCATCGACCCGGTATTGCAGTACTTCTGGGAACGGTGCACCCTCCTAAAGTGTTCAATGAAAGAAATGTAGTGGTCTTGTGTGGCAGACGGTGATAATGGAGCTAGTGTGAGTGGGTGTTGTAGGTGATCATGTGCTATACTAGCCTGGGTAGAATTGTGGTGTAAAAACAAGACAAAAAGGAACCCCTGTTCCTCTGTCGGTTTAACATCTGATCCGTCCACTATTCGGGGACGGCGCATTATGTACATTTATGGCTCATGGAGCCGGATGCGGAGCGTGCAAAAAAAAAAAAAAAAAGCCCCTTTTTTGACTGGCAAACCGCTGGTGAGGATTGGGGAGAGGGACAGGGTGCTTCTGACTGAAGGCCTGGGAATTCATACTTACCTGGCAGGGGAGACACCATGATCAGGAAGGTGGTTCACCCAGGGCGAGGCTCGGCCATTGCACTCTGGGTTGTGCTGACCCCTGCGAATTCCCCAAATGTGGGAATCTCGACTGCATAATTTATGGTAGTGGGGGACTGCGTTCGCGCTCTCCCCTGGACAACACTGGTTAAAAGGGCAGATTGTTAAAGCTCCCCTTGAGGTTCTTTTGTTTTGTTTTTTTTCTCCACTTCTTCAATATCCAGAGGCAGTCCAGAGAGTTGAACTGCGGCGGTTGCTCGAGAGATACGAAACAGTCTAGGACCGGTCTGTGTGAGGAGGGTTTTCTTTTTTCTCCTCAATTCTTCAAATAGTCTCCAATATTTGACGGACGACTTAGTTCACAGCAGTTGTCCTGGAGGCAAAGTTGTTCGGAATGAGGAGTTCTATCATGTGGTATGAAAACATTGTGCACGTGTGAAACGTCACGTGATACACAGCCACCCATGTTGTGTTTTTTTCTGTTTACAGCGCCACCAAGTGGCCAGTCGCCGCATTCCTCTTCACGTGACCACGGGCTGAGCCCGTACACAGGTGTACCGAGTTGGGTGCAATTGTCTCATTCCGTTGGAGAGTTATAGCCGTTCAAGTAAAGCCCGCCTCGCCCACCCCCAACGTTTTGGCGTACCGTCGCCAACGTGGATGGAAATTCCAACTGTTTCCCGATCCCTGTTGGCAGTCAGACTCCAGAGAATCTTTCTGCACCGGTTTGGGTCAGATCGGGCAAAAAACCTAGGACTAGTGTGCAAAAGTAGGTTTTTCAGAAAATCCAAAATACCCGAAAATCTCGCCAGCGCGACCACCCAATCCGAGGCATGCATCTTGTTCGGCTCGAGCCAAGGATTCCGGTGATGTAAGACACTTGGGTCTGCGACCGACGGTCGAGGAGTTACGAGCCATTTCGTACTTTTGATCGCTGCAGCGCCACCTTGGGGCCGATCGGGGCGAGCCTTGGTGAGGTTGTAGTACCGGGCCGGTCCTACCATCCCTCAGAGTTTCAAGTCTCTACCACGGACGCTTTGGTCTGCCCGCTCACTTTTAAGGCGGAATGTTGATGATCCAAAATCCCAGGTTGCACTCCAGAGTGTCTTTGCTGTGCACTCTGTTGTGATCCATTTTCGGTGTCAACCAATCTGAGCTGAGCTTGTTTGCCGGCGACCTTAGACCCTCTCGCCGCGGCCCAGGTGGGCGTGGCCTTTGCCGGCTCCCCCGCCTCGGCGTCGCTGCGTCATCGCTTCTCGGCCTTTTGGCTAAGATCAAGTGTAGTATCTGTTCTTATCAGTTTAATATCTGATACGTGCCCTACCCGGGCACCACATATTAAATTGATTTTTGGTCCTGGGAGATGGAATAGGGGCTTGCTCCGTCCACTCCACGCATCGACCCGGTATTGCAGTACTTCTGGGAACGGTGCACCCTCCTAAAGTGTTCAATGAAAGAAATGTAGTGGTCTTGTGTGGCAGACGGTGATAATGGAGCTAGTGTGAGTGGGTGTTGTAGGTGATCATGTGCTATACTAGCCTGGGTAGAATTGTGGTGTAAAAACAAGACAAAAAGGAACCCCTGTTCCTCTGTCGGTTTAACATCTGATCCGTCCACTATTCGGGGACGGCGCATTATGTACATTTATGGCTCATGGAGCCGGATGCGGAGCGTGCAAAAAAAAAAAAAAAAAGCCCCTTTTTTGACTGGCAAACCGCTGGTGAGGATTGGGGAGAGGGACAGGGTGCTTCTGACTGAAGGCCTGGGAATTCATACTTACCTGGCAGGGGAGACACCATGATCAGGAAGGTGGTTCACCCAGGGCGAGGCTCGGCCATTGCACTCTGGGTTGTGCTGACCCCTGCGAATTCCCCAAATGTGGGAATCTCGACTGCATAATTTATGGTAGTGGGGGACTGCGTTCGCGCTCTCCCCTGGACAACACTGGTTAAAAGGGCAGATTGTTAAAGCTCCCCTTGAGGTTCTTTTGTTTTGTTTTTTTTCTCCACTTCTTCAATATCCAGAGGCAGTCCAGAGAGTTGAACTGCGGCGGTTGCTCGAGAGATACGAAACAGTCTAGGACCGGTCTGTGTGAGGAGGGTTTTCTTTTTTCTCCTCAATTCTTCAAATAGTCTCCAATATTTGACGGACGACTTAGTTCACAGCAGTTGTCCTGGAGGCAAAGTTGTTCGGAATGAGGAGTTCTATCATGTGGTATGAAAACATTGTGCACGTGTGAAACGTCACGTGATACACAGCCACCCATGTTGTGTTTTTTTCTGTTTACAGCGCCACCAAGTGGCCAGTCGCCGCATTCCTCTTCACGTGACCACGGGCTGAGCCCGTACACAGGTGTACCGAGTTGGGTGCAATTGTCTCATTCCGTTGGAGAGTTATAGCCGTTCAAGTAAAGCCCGCCTCGCCCACCCCCAACGTTTTGGCGTACCGTCGCCAACGTGGATGGAAATTCCAACTGTTTCCCGATCCCTGTTGGCAGTCAGACTCCAGAGAATCTTTCTGCACCGGTTTGGGTCAGATCGGGCAAAAAACCTAGGACTAGTGTGCAAAAGTAGGTTTTTCAGAAAATCCAAAATACCCGAAAATCTCGCCAGCGCGACCACCCAATCCGAGGCATGCATCTTGTTCGGCTCGAGCCAAGGATTCCGGTGATGTAAGACACTTGGGTCTGCGACCGACGGTCGAGGAGTTACGAGCCATTTCGTACTTTTGATCGCTGCAGCGCCACCTTGGGGCCGATCGGGGCGAGCCTTGGTGAGGTTGTAGTACCGGGCCGGTCCTACCATCCCTCAGAGTTTCAAGTCTCTACCACGGACGCTTTGGTCTGCCCGCTCACTTTTAAGGCGGAATGTTGATGATCCAAAATCCCAGGTTGCACTCCAGAGTGTCTTTGCTGTGCACTCTGTTGTGATCCATTTTCGGTGTCAACCAATCTGAGCTGAGCTTGTTTGCCGGCGACCTTAGACCCTCTCGCCGCGGCCCAGGTGGGCGTGGCCTTTGCCGGCTCCCCCGCCTCGGCGTCGCTGCGTCATCGCTTCTCGGCCTTTTGGCTAAGATCAAGTGTAGTATCTGTTCTTATCAGTTTAATATCTGATACGTGCCCTACCCGGGCACCACATATTAAATTGATTTTTGGTCCTGGGAGATGGAATAGGGGCTTGCTCCGTCCACTCCACGCATCGACCCGGTATTGCAGTACTTCTGGGAACGGTGCACCCTCCTAAAGTGTTCAATGAAAGAAATGTAGTGGTCTTGTGTGGCAGACGGTGATAATGGAGCTAGTGTGAGTGGGTGTTGTAGGTGATCATGTGCTATACTAGCCTGGGTAGAATTGTGGTGTAAAAACAAGACAAAAAGGAACCCCTGTTCCTCTGTCGGTTTAACATCTGATCCGTCCACTATTCGGGGACGGCGCATTATGTACATTTATGGCTCATGGAGCCGGATGCGGAGCGTGCAAAAAAAAAAAAAAAAAGCCCCTTTTTTGACTGGCAAACCGCTGGTGAGGATTGGGGAGAGGGACAGGGTGCTTCTGACTGAAGGCCTGGGAATTCATACTTACCTGGCAGGGGAGACACCATGATCAGGAAGGTGGTTCACCCAGGGCGAGGCTCGGCCATTGCACTCTGGGTTGTGCTGACCCCTGCGAATTCCCCAAATGTGGGAATCTCGACTGCATAATTTATGGTAGTGGGGGACTGCGTTCGCGCTCTCCCCTGGACAACACTGGTTAAAAGGGCAGATTGTTAAAGCTCCCCTTGAGGTTCTTTTGTTTTGTTTTTTTTCTCCACTTCTTCAATATCCAGAGGCAGTCCAGAGAGTTGAACTGCGGCGGTTGCTCGAGAGATACGAAACAGTCTAGGACCGGTCTGTGTGAGGAGGGTTTTCTTTTTTCTCCTCAATTCTTCAAATAGTCTCCAATATTTGACGGACGACTTAGTTCACAGCAGTTGTCCTGGAGGCAAAGTTGTTCGGAATGAGGAGTTCTATCATGTGGTATGAAAACATTGTGCACGTGTGAAACGTCACGTGATACACAGCCACCCATGTTGTGTTTTTTTCTGTTTACAGCGCCACCAAGTGGCCAGTCGCCGCATTCCTCTTCACGTGACCACGGGCTGAGCCCGTACACAGGTGTACCGAGTTGGGTGCAATTGTCTCATTCCGTTGGAGAGTTATAGCCGTTCAAGTAAAGCCCGCCTCGCCCACCCCCAACGTTTTGGCGTACCGTCGCCAACGTGGATGGAAATTCCAACTGTTTCCCGATCCCTGTTGGCAGTCAGACTCCAGAGAATCTTTCTGCACCGGTTTGGGTCAGATCGGGCAAAAAACCTAGGACTAGTGTGCAAAAGTAGGTTTTTCAGAAAATCCAAAATACCCGAAAATCTCGCCAGCGCGACCACCCAATCCGAGGCATGCATCTTGTTCGGCTCGAGCCAAGGATTCCGGTGATGTAAGACACTTGGGTCTGCGACCGACGGTCGAGGAGTTACGAGCCATTTCGTACTTTTGATCGCTGCAGCGCCACCTTGGGGCCGATCGGGGCGAGCCTTGGTGAGGTTGTAGTACCGGGCCGGTCCTACCATCCCTCAGAGTTTCAAGTCTCTACCACGGACGCTTTGGTCTGCCCGCTCACTTTTAAGGCGGAATGTTGATGATCCAAAATCCCAGGTTGCACTCCAGAGTGTCTTTGCTGTGCACTCTGTTGTGATCCATTTTCGGTGTCAACCAATCTGAGCTGAGCTTGTTTGCCGGCGACCTTAGACCCTCTCGCCGCGGCCCAGGTGGGCGTGGCCTTTGCCGGCTCCCCCGCCTCGGCGTCGCTGCGTCATCGCTTCTCGGCCTTTTGGCTAAGATCAAGTGTAGTATCTGTTCTTATCAGTTTAATATCTGATACGTGCCCTACCCGGGCACCACATATTAAATTGATTTTTGGTCCTGGGAGATGGAATAGGGGCTTGCTCCGTCCACTCCACGCATCGACCCGGTATTGCAGTACTTCTGGGAACGGTGCACCCTCCTAAAGTGTTCAATGAAAGAAATGTAGTGGTCTTGTGTGGCAGACGGTGATAATGGAGCTAGTGTGAGTGGGTGTTGTAGGTGATCATGTGCTATACTAGCCTGGGTAGAATTGTGGTGTAAAAACAAGACAAAAAGGAACCCCTGTTCCTCTGTCGGTTTAACATCTGATCCGTCCACTATTCGGGGACGGCGCATTATGTACATTTATGGCTCATGGAGCCGGATGCGGAGCGTGCAAAAAAAAAAAAAAAAAGCCCCTTTTTTGACTGGCAAACCGCTGGTGAGGATTGGGGAGAGGGACAGGGTGCTTCTGACTGAAGGCCTGGGAATTCATACTTACCTGGCAGGGGAGACACCATGATCAGGAAGGTGGTTCACCCAGGGCGAGGCTCGGCCATTGCACTCTGGGTTGTGCTGACCCCTGCGAATTCCCCAAATGTGGGAATCTCGACTGCATAATTTATGGTAGTGGGGGACTGCGTTCGCGCTCTCCCCTGGACAACACTGGTTAAAAGGGCAGATTGTTAAAGCTCCACTTGAGGTTCTTTTGTTTTGTTTTTTTTCTCCACTTCTTCAATATCCAGAGGCAGTCCAGAGAGTTGAACTGCGGCGGTTGCTCGAGAGATACGAAACAGTCTAGGACCGGTCTGTGTGAGGAGGGTTTTCTTTTTTCTCCTCAATTCTTCAAATAGTCTCCAATATTTGACGGACGACTTAGTTCACAGCAGTTGTCCTGGAGGCAAAGTTGTTCGGAATGAGGAGTTCTATCATGTGGTATGAAAACATTGTGCACGTGTGAAACGTCACGTGATACACAGCCACCCATGTTGTGTTTTTTTCTGTTTACAGCGCCACCAAGTGGCCAGTCGCCGCATTCCTCTTCACGTGACCACGGGCTGAGCCCGTACACAGGTGTACCGAGTTGGGTGCAATTGTCTCATTCCGTTGGAGAGTTATAGCCGTTCAAGTAAAGCCCGCCTCGCCCACCCCCAACGTTTTGGCGTACCGTCGCCAACGTGGATGGAAATTCCAACTGTTTCCCGATCCCTGTTGGCAGTCAGACTCCAGAGAATCTTTCTGCACCGGTTTGGGTCAGATCGGGCAAAAAACCTAGGACTAGTGTGCAAAAGTAGGTTTTTCAGAAAATCCAAAATACCCGAAAATCTCGCCAGCGCGACCACCCAATCCGAGGCATGCATCTTGTTCGGCTCGAGCCAAGGATTCCGGTGATGTAAGACACTTGGGTCTGCGACCGACGGTCGAGGAGTTACGAGCCATTTCGTACTTTTGATCGCTGCAGCGCCACCTTGGGGCCGATCGGGGCGAGCCTTGGTGAGGTTGTAGTACCGGGCCGGTCCTACCATCCCTCAGAGTTTCAAGTCTCTACCACGGACGCTTTGGTCTGCCCGCTCACTTTTAAGGCGGAATGTTGATGATCCAAAATCCCAGGTTGCACTCCAGAGTGTCTTTGCTGTGCACTCTGTTGTGATCCATTTTCGGTGTCAACCAATCTGAGCTGAGCTTGTTTGCCGGCGACCTTAGACCCTCTCGCCGCGGCCCAGGTGGGCGTGGCCTTTGCCGGCTCCCCCGCCTCGGCGTCGCTGCGTCATCGCTTCTCGGCCTTTTGGCTAAGATCAAGTGTAGTATCTGTTCTTATCAGTTTAATATCTGATACGTGCCCTACCCGGGCACCACATATTAAATTGATTTTTGGTCCTGGGAGATGGAATAGGGGCTTGCTCCGTCCACTCCACGCATCGACCCGGTATTGCAGTACTTCTGGGAACGGTGCACCCTCCTAAAGTGTTCAATGAAAGAAATGTAGTGGTCTTGTGTGGCAGACGGTGATAATGGAGCTAGTGTGAGTGGGTGTTGTAGGTGATCATGTGCTATACTAGCCTGGGTAGAATTGTGGTGTAAAAACAAGACAAAAAGGAACCCCTGTTCCTCTGTCGGTTTAACATCTGATCCGTCCACTATTCGGGGACGGCGCATTATGTACATTTATGGCTCATGGAGCCGGATGCGGAGCGTGCAAAAAAAAAAAAAAAAAGCCCCTTTTTTGACTGGCAAACCGCTGGTGAGGATTGGGGAGAGGGACAGGGTGCTTCTGACTGAAGGCCTGGGAATTCATACTTACCTGGCAGGGGAGACACCATGATCAGGAAGGTGGTTCACCCAGGGCGAGGCTCGGCCATTGCACTCTGGGTTGTGCTGACCCCTGCGAATTCCCCAAATGTGGGAATCTCGACTGCATAATTTATGGTAGTGGGGGACTGCGTTCGCGCTCTCCCCTGGACAACACTGGTTAAAAGGGCAGATTGTTAAAGCTCCCCTTGAGGTTCTTTTGTTTTGTTTTTTTTCTCCACTTCTTCAATATCCAGAGGCAGTCCAGAGAGTTGAACTGCGGCGGTTGCTCGAGAGATACGAAACAGTCTAGGACCGGTCTGTGTGAGGAGGGTTTTCTTTTTTCTCCTCAATTCTTCAAATAGTCTCCAATATTTGACGGACGACTTAGTTCACAGCAGTTGTCCTGGAGGCAAAGTTGTTCGGAATGAGGAGTTCTATCATGTGGTATGAAAACATTGTGCACGTGTGAAACGTCACGTGATACACAGCCACCCATGTTGTGTTTTTTTCTGTTTACAGCGCCACCAAGTGGCCAGTCGCCGCATTCCTCTTCACGTGACCACGGGCTGAGCCCGTACACAGGTGTACCGAGTTGGGTGCAATTGTCTCATTCCGTTGGAGAGTTATAGCCGTTCAAGTAAAGCCCGCCTCGCCCACCCCCAACGTTTTGGCGTACCGTCGCCAACGTGGATGGAAATTCCAACTGTTTCCCGATCCCTGTTGGCAGTCAGACTCCAGAGAATCTTTCTGCACCGGTTTGGGTCAGATCGGGCAAAAAACCTAGGACTAGTGTGCAAAAGTAGGTTTTTCAGAAAATCCAAAATACCCGAAAATCTCGCCAGCGCGACCACCCAATCCGAGGCATGCATCTTGTTCGGCTCGAGCCAAGGATTCCGGTGATGTAAGACACTTGGGTCTGCGACCGACGGTCGAGGAGTTACGAGCCATTTCGTACTTTTGATCGCTGCAGCGCCACCTTGGGGCCGATCGGGGCGAGCCTTGGTGAGGTTGTAGTACCGGGCCGGTCCTACCATCCCTCAGAGTTTCAAGTCTCTACCACGGACGCTTTGGTCTGCCCGCTCACTTTTAAGGCGGAATGTTGATGATCCAAAATCCCAGGTTGCACTCCAGAGTGTCTTTGCTGTGCACTCTGTTGTGATCCATTTTCGGTGTCAACCAATCTGAGCTGAGCTTGTTTGCCGGCGACCTTAGACCCTCTCGCCGCGGCCCAGGTGGGCGTGGCCTTTGCCGGCTCCCCCGCCTCGGCGTCGCTGCGTCATCGCTTCTCGGCCTTTTGGCTAAGATCAAGTGTAGTATCTGTTCTTATCAGTTTAATATCTGATACGTGCCCTACCCGGGCACCACATATTAAATTGATTTTTGGTCCTGGGAGATGGAATAGGGGCTTGCTCCGTCCACTCCACGCATCGACCCGGTATTGCAGTACTTCTGGGAACGGTGCACCCTCCTAAAGTGTTCAATGAAAGAAATGTAGTGGTCTTGTGTGGCAGACGGTGATAATGGAGCTAGTGTGAGTGGGTGTTGTAGGTGATCATGTGCTATACTAGCCTGGGTAGAATTGTGGTGTAAAAACAAGACAAAAAGGAACCCCTGTTCCTCTGTCGGTTTAACATCTGATCCGTCCACTATTCGGGGACGGCGCATTATGTACATTTATGGCTCATGGAGCCGGATGCGGAGCGTGCAAAAAAAAAAAAAAAAAGCCCCTTTTTTGACTGGCAAACCGCTGGTGAGGATTGGGGAGAGGGACAGGGTGCTTCTGACTGAAGGCCTGGGAATTCATACTTACCTGGCAGGGGAGACACCATGATCAGGAAGGTGGTTCACCCAGGGCGAGGCTCGGCCATTGCACTCTGGGTTGTGCTGACCCCTGCGAATTCCCCAAATGTGGGAATCTCGACTGCATAATTTATGGTAGTGGGGGACTGCGTTCGCGCTCTCCCCTGGACAACACTGGTTAAAAGGGCAGATTGTTAAAGCTCCCCTTGAGGTTCTTTTGTTTTGTTTTTTTTCTCCACTTCTTCAATATCCAGAGGCAGTCCAGAGAGTTGAACTGCGGCGGTTGCTCGAGAGATACGAAACAGTCTAGGACCGGTCTGTGTGAGGAGGGTTTTCTTTTTTCTCCTCAATTCTTCAAATAGTCTCCAATATTTGACGGACGACTTAGTTCACAGCAGTTGTCCTGGAGGCAAAGTTGTTCGGAATGAGGAGTTCTATCATGTGGTATGAAAACATTGTGCACGTGTGAAACGTCACGTGATACACAGCCACCCATGTTGTGTTTTTTTCTGTTTACAGCGCCACCAAGTGGCCAGTCGCCGCATTCCTCTTCACGTGACCACGGGCTGAGCCCGTACACAGGTGTACCGAGTTGGGTGCAATTGTCTCATTCCGTTGGAGAGTTATAGCCGTTCAAGTAAAGCCCGCCTCGCCCACCCCCAACGTTTTGGCGTACCGTCGCCAACGTGGATGGAAATTCCAACTGTTTCCCGATCCCTGTTGGCAGTCAGACTCCAGAGAATCTTTCTGCACCGGTTTGGGTCAGATCGGGCAAAAAACCTAGGACTAGTGTGCAAAAGTAGGTTTTTCAGAAAATCCAAAATACCCGAAAATCTCGCCAGCGCGACCACCCAATCCGAGGCATGCATCTTGTTCGGCTCGAGCCAAGGATTCCGGTGATGTAAGACACTTGGGTCTGCGACCGACGGTCGAGGAGTTACGAGCCATTTCGTACTTTTGATCGCTGCAGCGCCACCTTGGGGCCGATCGGGGCGAGCCTTGGTGAGGTTGTAGTACCGGGCCGGTCCTACCATCCCTCAGAGTTTCAAGTCTCTACCACGGACGCTTTGGTCTGCCCGCTCACTTTTAAGGCGGAATGTTGATGATCCAAAATCCCAGGTTGCACTCCAGAGTGTCTTTGCTGTGCACTCTGTTGTGATCCATTTTCGGTGTCAACCAATCTGAGCTGAGCTTGTTTGCCGGCGACCTTAGACCCTCTCGCCGCGGCCCAGGTGGGCGTGGCCTTTGCCGGCTCCCCCGCCTCGGCGTCGCTGCGTCATCGCTTCTCGGCCTTTTGGCTAAGATCAAGTGTAGTATCTGTTCTTATCAGTTTAATATCTGATACGTGCCCTACCCGGGCACCACATATTAAATTGATTTTTGGTCCTGGGAGATGGAATAGGGGCTTGCTCCGTCCACTCCACGCATCGACCCGGTATTGCAGTACTTCTGGGAACGGTGCACCCTCCTAAAGTGTTCAATGAAAGAAATGTAGTGGTCTTGTGTGGCAGACGGTGATAATGGAGCTAGTGTGAGTGGGTGTTGTAGGTGATCATGTGCTATACTAGCCTGGGTAGAATTGTGGTGTAAAAACAAGACAAAAAGGAACCCCTGTTCCTCTGTCGGTTTAACATCTGATCCGTCCACTATTCGGGGACGGCGCATTATGTACATTTATGGCTCATGGAGCCGGATGCGGAGCGTGCAAAAAAAAAAAAAAAAAGCCCCTTTTTTGACTGGCAAACCGCTGGTGAGGATTGGGGAGAGGGACAGGGTGCTTCTGACTGAAGGCCTGGGAATTCATACTTACCTGGCAGGGGAGACACCATGATCAGGAAGGTGGTTCACCCAGGGCGAGGCTCGGCCATTGCACTCTGGGTTGTGCTGACCCCTGCGAATTCCCCAAATGTGGGAATCTCGACTGCATAATTTATGGTAGTGGGGGACTGCGTTCGCGCTCTCCCCTGGACAACACTGGTTAAAAGGGCAGATTGTTAAAGCTCCACTTGAGGTTCTTTTGTTTTGTTTTTTTTCTCCACTTCTTCAATATCCAGAGGCAGTCCAGAGAGTTGAACTGCGGCGGTTGCTCGAGAGATACGAAACAGTCTAGGACCGGTCTGTGTGAGGAGGGTTTTCTTTTTTCTCCTCAATTCTTCAAATAGTCTCCAATATTTGACGGACGACTTAGTTCACAGCAGTTGTCCTGGAGGCAAAGTTGTTCGGAATGAGGAGTTCTATCATGTGGTATGAAAACATTGTGCACGTGTGAAACGTCACGTGATACACAGCCACCCATGTTGTGTTTTTTTCTGTTTACAGCGCCACCAAGTGGCCAGTCGCCGCATTCCTCTTCACGTGACCACGGGCTGAGCCCGTACACAGGTGTACCGAGTTGGGTGCAATTGTCTCATTCCGTTGGAGAGTTATAGCCGTTCAAGTAAAGCCCGCCTCGCCCACCCCCAACGTTTTGGCGTACCGTCGCCAACGTGGATGGAAATTCCAACTGTTTCCCGATCCCTGTTGGCAGTCAGACTCCAGAGAATCTTTCTGCACCGGTTTGGGTCAGATCGGGCAAAAAACCTAGGACTAGTGTGCAAAAGTAGGTTTTTCAGAAAATCCAAAATACCCGAAAATCTCGCCAGCGCGACCACCCAATCCGAGGCATGCATCTTGTTCGGCTCGAGCCAAGGATTCCGGTGATGTAAGACACTTGGGTCTGCGACCGACGGTCGAGGAGTTACGAGCCATTTCGTACTTTTGATCGCTGCAGCGCCACCTTGGGGCCGATCGGGGCGAGCCTTGGTGAGGTTGTAGTACCGGGCCGGTCCTACCATCCCTCAGAGTTTCAAGTCTCTACCACGGACGCTTTGGTCTGCCCGCTCACTTTTAAGGCGGAATGTTGATGATCCAAAATCCCAGGTTGCACTCCAGAGTGTCTTTGCTGTGCACTCTGTTGTGATCCATTTTCGGTGTCAACCAATCTGAGCTGAGCTTGTTTGCCGGCGACCTTAGACCCTCTCGCCGCGGCCCAGGTGGGCGTGGCCTTTGCCGGCTCCCCCGCCTCGGCGTCGCTGCGTCATCGCTTCTCGGCCTTTTGGCTAAGATCAAGTGCAAGTGGCTTGACCGCAGTTCTTGGTTGCTAAAGGTCTGTGAAGGAGTGGGGAAGTGATGGCGGAAGGAATTTTTGAGAGAAGAGTAAAGAACACGTCAAGACTTTACTGGGAAGGATCCAGAGAAGAAGAGATGCCGGAAAGGGAAGAATTCATCCAAAAAGTTATCATCAATTTGTTGAAGATTGACCCTCCAGAGATTCTCGGAATCCAAAGAAATGGCAAAGATAAGTATTTTGATGTCACGATGAAAGACAGCATTTTGTTTCAGAGACTTTTGGAAAAGTTCAGAGAAAATGAAGGTCAGCGTCCTCTGGATAAGTTTAGAATACAGTCCTTGGGGAGAAATAATTTCCGGATTTTGACAATCAACATGTTTGACATGAATATGGAAGATGAAGAGGTGGAATCTTTTCTTCGAAACCATGTTAAAATAATATCGACAGTAAGGTACAGAAGGGACAGATTCGGGGTATGGAACGGACAAAGGCAGTATCAAGTGTTGCTCAACGAGGACCCTGCTGGTTTCCAGGGTTACCATCATCCTCCGGCCAATTTTAAAATTGCGGGTGTAAGGGGGTACATAGTGTACTCCGGTCAGCCTCAATTTTGTAGAAGATGTCAGGAATTTGGACACTTGGAATACCAATGCGTTATAAGATGTCTGAACTGTAAAGAATTGGGGCATGCTGCCTCAGAGTGTCTGAAACCGAAAGTGTGCAAGGAGTGTGGGGCTACTGATCATCTTTTCAGGACATGTCCAAAACGGAAAAGAACGTATGCCAGTGCAGCAAGAGGAGAAGATGGAGAAGACCTTAGGCCAATTGAAGTTGTTATTAAGGAAGTACAGGCATACCATGGAGCTCTTACTGGCCAGAATGAAGAAGTATACCAGATGGGTTCACCTACGGATACAGAGATAATGGAGGGAGTGAGAGGAGTCACAGCAGGATGCCCTGTTTTAGCTTCTGTCCCAGCCGAGCTAACAAATCCAGCTTTTGAGGAATCGGAGAAAATGGAAGAGGAGGGGGGTGAGTTACAGGGTACAGTGAGTCCAGACACCCTACATCTCACAACTAATATTTCCTGGGGTGACAGAATGGAGGATGAGGAAGAGCAAGGAGCTGAAGGATCCTGGAAGTTAGCTTCTAAGACAAGTAAAAGGAAATTGGAAGGAAACGAGGAAGAAAATAAGATTGAGGTATCAAATTCATTTAGTGTGCTGGATCAGCGGACGGATGATGAGGAGTCTTTGAGCTTACCTGAGTTTGCGGATGGATCGTCGATGGCTGGGTCCCTGATAGTGCCTCCTGTGGTAACATCAGAGGAAGAGGTGGAGGTTTCGGAGCTGGGGTCGATGTCTGGTAGTTTCCTATCGAGGGAAGACGTGGAGTTTTTTATAGGGACCACTGGATTCATAGAAGGCACAGACAAGGAGAAAAGAAATGGAAAGAAGAAGAAAACGTTACCTGATGATCTTTATGAATGATGGACTTGAAGTTTGTATCTCTCAATGTGAGAGGTTTGAGGGATGCTGGAAAGAGGGGTGCTCTGTTTTGTTCTCTGTTATCTATGGACTTCGAGGTGGCATTCCTACAAGAGTGTCACCTGAAAGGAGAAGAAGATACAATAACTTTTTCTAAAGAATGGACTTCCGGGGTGTCATATTGGAGTATTGGGAATGTACATTCAGATGGACTGGGGATAGTGTTTAAGAAAAATGGATTCATGATAGAGAATTATGTATCTCTTGTGCCGGGGAGATTACAATGTCTGGATGCACGATGGGGTGAGTATAAATATCGCTTTATTAATGTATATGCACCCTGTAATAGAAGTAAAAGACTGGAATTTTTCAAAAACTTACCAAATTTATGGGATACCAATAGATGTGTAATAATGGGGGGTGATTTCAATATAACGTTGGACAGTTTGGAAAAAAATGGGGAAATTGACTTCTCAGGGATTTACTTAAAAGAGGAATTAGGAGAGCATTTCTTACAGGATGCATATAGGAAATGTTATAAAGATGATCCAGGGTTTACATGGGGTAATACGAGGGGCAATAGAAGTAGATTAGATTATTTTTTTATAACACAGGGGATAGAAATAAAAGAGTTGAGGATTGTACCATGTTGGTGTTCGGATCATGGAATGTTGTTAGTCACAATAGTTAATAATGAGGTAAGCATGGGTAAGGGCTATTGGAAGATGAATATTAGTTTGTTGGAGGATGATATATTTAAAAAGGAATTTAAAGATTTTTACAAATTATGGCAAGAGTTTAAAGTGGGGTATGTATCGCTTTTAGAATGGTGGGAGGTGATGAAAAAAGAAATTGCGGGGTTTTGCATAAGATATACAGAAAAGAAAAGAAGACAGGAAAGGAGGGAGGTTTGGAAGGACAATAATAGATTGCAAAAAATAATGGCAAATCAAAATGTTGGGTTAGAGGTGAGAGAGGAGGAAATTGCGGACATAAAGGGGAAAATTAAAATGTACTATACTAAAAAGGCAAAGGAGTTTGCGTTTTTAGCAAAGGTAGAGGAAAGGGAAAAAGATGAGAAAGTAACTAAATATTTTTTTCAAACAATAAAACAGAAACAGAGAGGGGAAATAATTGATGGGTTTATGTCAGAAAAAGGAGAAGTTAAAGGTAAAGAAAACATGTTTAAATATGTCTGTGGCTTTTATAAGGAACTGTTTTCTAAAAGAGAGGTAGATGGGAGGAAGGAAGGGGAGTTATTGGGAGGTATAAAGAGAGTCCTACTTAAGAAACATAGAGAAAAAATAGGGGGTGAGATCAAGGAAGAGGAAATTAAAGCAGCCCTTACCTCAATGAAAGGGAATAAAACTCCAGGGGGGGATGGGTTGCCGAAAGAGTTTTATGGGTGCTTTTGGGACATCATAAAAAAAGATTTGGTGATGGTATATAGAGAGGTGTATAAGACAGGCAAGTTAACTGAGTCTATGAGTTCGGGGGTAATACACCTAATCCACAAGAAAGGTGAAAAAAAAGATATAAAAAATTGGAGACCAATAACCGTTTTAACAACTGATTATAAAATTTTAAGTAAGTGTTTAACAAATAGGTTACTGGAGGTGATGTCGGTATTAGTGAATCCAGATCAAACTTGTGGGGTTAAGGGAAGGGCTGGTTCTTTTAATTTATTGCTCATAAGAGATATCATTAGCTGGGTTGAAGAGAGAGATCTGCCTTTGTGCATACTGAGTCTAGATCAGGAGAAAGCCTTCGACAGGGTTAACCATGAATTCTTATTTAAGGTATTAGGGGAAATGAATGTTGGGGAAGAGTTTATCTCATGGGTAAGGGTCCTATATAATGAAGTACATAGTAGGGTGAAGATAAATGGGGTTTTGAGTGAACCGATTGAACAAAGGGGAGGTGTTAGGCAGGGATGTCCATTGTCTCCTCTGTTGTATGTCTTGTTTATAGAGCCTTTGGCAGAAAGAATAAGGAACGAGCAATACATTGAAGGAGTGCACATACCGGGAGGGTTGGGTGAACGGGTAAAAGTATCTCAGTATGCAGACGATACAACTGTATTTATGTCTACAGATAGAGGGTTGGATAAAGTGGTGCAAATATTGGAAATGTATTGTGCAGCTACTGGCTCGGCCATAAACTATGCCAAATCATCATTAATGTATTGTGGAAAATGGAAAGGAAGGAAAGAGGTGAGGCACGGTTTTTCGTTGTGTCCTACGGGAATCAAAATTTTGGGGGTTAAATTTTATCATAAAGATTCGGCTAAACTAAATTGGGAGGAAAAAATTGAGAGGGTAAAAAAGAAATTGAACATTTGGAGGAGCAGAAAGCTTAGTATTACGGGGAAGGGGTTAGTAGTTAAGGTAGATCTGTTGTCTAGTTTGATTTACTTAGCCCTAATCTTTCCAATTCCTGCGAAAAGTAAATTAATTTTGACTAGGTTGGTCTTTTCATTTATATGGGGTGGGAAATATGAACCTGTTAAAAGGGAACAGATGTACCTAGAGGTTGAAGAAGGAGGTAGAGCGGTGGTGTGTATTCCTTTAAAGTTAGAGGTACTTTACATTTGTTTTTTATGTAAGATACTTATAAATAATGTGGAGCATAAAGCTATGTATTTTGTAAAATTGTGGGCAGCTCTGCCATTAAGGAGAATTGTTCCCTTGGACAACAGAGGACCAAAGGCTGAGAGTAGACCTTGGCAATATGAAAAGTTAATTTTGTTTTTAAGAGCCCATCCTGGTTGTGTAAAGGAGGAGTTACTAAAAAATCATAAACAATTATATCAAGATTTAAAAGAGAAAATGGTAGTAACACAACAAGCAGAAATGAGAAAGAAAAAAGTTAAGTGGAAATGTATTCAACATGAAAATTTAAGTAATGAGAGGAAGGATTTGAATTGGCTCGTAGCTTTGAATAGATTGCCGGTGAGGGAAAGATTGTATAATCAAGGATCTACAGGCACAAGAGGTTGTCCAAGAGGTTGTCCAGGGGACGAGACTCTACATCATGTTTTTTGTGAATGTTATTTAGCTCATTGCTTTTGGAAAAGAATACAACAACTGTTAAGGTTAGTAAGAATTGATATTGTTTTGAACCCTGACTTAATTGTAGGAGGAAAAGGGTTGGGACAGTCAAAAAAGGAAAGGATAATCTGGTGCATAATAAGTATTGGTAAAGAGATATTGTGGGAGGAACGGAATGCTCAAGTAAAAAAGAAAAGAGAAGGTAGAACATCAAAGCAATTGTGGTATGAATTGAAATACAAAGTGTTAATGGAAGCTAAAATATGGAAAATAAGAATGGAAAAAGATGAATATTTGCTTTTGTGGGGTGAATTGGAAAAACATTGTACTGTAAATAAATAAATAATAAAAAAAAAAAAAAAAAATCTGTTCTTATCAGTTTAATATCTGATACGTGCCCTACCCGGGCACCACATATTAAATTGATTTTTGGTCCTGGGAGATGGAATAGGGGCTTGCTCCGTCCACTCCACGCATCGACCCGGTATTGCAGTACTTCTGGGAACGGTGCACCCTCCTAAAGTGTTCAATGAAAGAAATGTAGTGGTCTTGTGTGGCAGACGGTGATAATGGAGCTAGTGTGAGTGGGTGTTGTAGGTGATCATGTGCTATACTAGCCTGGGTAGAATTGTGGTGTAAAAACAAGACAAAAAGGAACCCCTGTTCCTCTGTCGGTTTAACATCTGATCCGTCCACTATTCGGGGACGGCGCATTATGTACATTTATGGCTCATGGAGCCGGATGCGGAGCGTGCAAAAAAAAAAAAAAAAAGCCCCTTTTTTGACTGGCAAACCGCTGGTGAGGATTGGGGAGAGGGACAGGGTGCTTCTGACTGAAGGCCTGGGAATTCATACTTACCTGGCAGGGGAGACACCATGATCAGGAAGGTGGTTCACCCAGGGCGAGGCTCGGCCATTGCACTCTGGGTTGTGCTGACCCCTGCGAATTCCCCAAATGTGGGAATCTCGACTGCATAATTTATGGTAGTGGGGGACTGCGTTCGCGCTCTCCCCTGGACAACACTGGTTAAAAGGGCAGATTGTTAAAGCTCCCCTTGAGGTTCTTTTGTTTTGTTTTTTTTCTCCACTTCTTCAATATCCAGAGGCAGTCCAGAGAGTTGAACTGCGGCGGTTGCTCGAGAGATACGAAACAGTCTAGGACCGGTCTGTGTGAGGAGGGTTTTCTTTTTTCTCCTCAATTCTTCAAATAGTCTCCAATATTTGACGGACGACTTAGTTCACAGCAGTTGTCCTGGAGGCAAAGTTGTTCGGAATGAGGAGTTCTATCATGTGGTATGAAAACATTGTGCACGTGTGAAACGTCACGTGATACACAGCCACCCATGTTGTGTTTTTTTCTGTTTACAGCGCCACCAAGTGGCCAGTCGCCGCATTCCTCTTCACGTGACCACGGGCTGAGCCCGTACACAGGTGTACCGAGTTGGGTGCAATTGTCTCATTCCGTTGGAGAGTTATAGCCGTTCAAGTAAAGCCCGCCTCGCCCACCCCCAACGTTTTGGCGTACCGTCGCCAACGTGGATGGAAATTCCAACTGTTTCCCGATCCCTGTTGGCAGTCAGACTCCAGAGAATCTTTCTGCACCGGTTTGGGTCAGATCGGGCAAAAAACCTAGGACTAGTGTGCAAAAGTAGGTTTTTCAGAAAATCCAAAATACCCGAAAATCTCGCCAGCGCGACCACCCAATCCGAGGCATGCATCTTGTTCGGCTCGAGCCAAGGATTCCGGTGATGTAAGACACTTGGGTCTGCGACCGACGGTCGAGGAGTTACGAGCCATTTCGTACTTTTGATCGCTGCAGCGCCACCTTGGGGCCGATCGGGGCGAGCCTTGGTGAGGTTGTAGTACCGGGCCGGTCCTACCATCCCTCAGAGTTTCAAGTCTCTACCACGGACGCTTTGGTCTGCCCGCTCACTTTTAAGGCGGAATGTTGATGATCCAAAATCCCAGGTTGCACTCCAGAGTGTCTTTGCTGTGCACTCTGTTGTGATCCATTTTCGGTGTCAACCAATCTGAGCTGAGCTTGTTTGCCGGCGACCTTAGACCCTCTCGCCGCGGCCCAGGTGGGCGTGGCCTTTGCCGGCTCCCCCGCCTCGGCGTCGCTGCGTCATCGCTTCTCGGCCTTTTGGCTAAGATCAAGTGTAGTATCTGTTCTTATCAGTTTAATATCTGATACGTGCCCTACCCGGGCACCACATATTAAATTGATTTTTGGTCCTGGGAGATGGAATAGGGGCTTGCTCCGTCCACTCCACGCATCGACCCGGTATTGCAGTACTTCTGGGAACGGTGCACCCTCCTAAAGTGTTCAATGAAAGAAATGTAGTGGTCTTGTGTGGCAGACGGTGATAATGGAGCTAGTGTGAGTGGGTGTTGTAGGTGATCATGTGCTATACTAGCCTGGGTAGAATTGTGGTGTAAAAACAAGACAAAAAGGAACCCCTGTTCCTCTGTCGGTTTAACATCTGATCCGTCCACTATTCGGGGACGGCGCATTATGTACATTTATGGCTCATGGAGCCGGATGCGGAGCGTGCAAAAAAAAAAAAAAAAAGCCCCTTTTTTGACTGGCAAACCGCTGGTGAGGATTGGGGAGAGGGACAGGGTGCTTCTGACTGAAGGCCTGGGAATTCATACTTACCTGGCAGGGGAGACACCATGATCAGGAAGGTGGTTCACCCAGGGCGAGGCTCGGCCATTGCACTCTGGGTTGTGCTGACCCCTGCGAATTCCCCAAATGTGGGAATCTCGACTGCATAATTTATGGTAGTGGGGGACTGCGTTCGCGCTCTCCCCTGGACAACACTGGTTAAAAGGGCAGATTGTTAAAGCTCCACTTGAGGTTCTTTTGTTTTGTTTTTTTTCTCCACTTCTTCAATATCCAGAGGCAGTCCAGAGAGTTGAACTGCGGCGGTTGCTCGAGAGATACGAAACAGTCTAGGACCGGTCTGTGTGAGGAGGGTTTTCTTTTTTCTCCTCAATTCTTCAAATAGTCTCCAATATTTGACGGACGACTTAGTTCACAGCAGTTGTCCTGGAGGCAAAGTTGTTCGGAATGAGGAGTTCTATCATGTGGTATGAAAACATTGTGCACGTGTGAAACGTCACGTGATACACAGCCACCCATGTTGTGTTTTTTTCTGTTTACAGCGCCACCAAGTGGCCAGTCGCCGCATTCCTCTTCACGTGACCACGGGCTGAGCCCGTACACAGGTGTACCGAGTTGGGTGCAATTGTCTCATTCCGTTGGAGAGTTATAGCCGTTCAAGTAAAGCCCGCCTCGCCCACCCCCAACGTTTTGGCGTACCGTCGCCAACGTGGATGGAAATTCCAACTGTTTCCCGATCCCTGTTGGCAGTCAGACTCCAGAGAATCTTTCTGCACCGGTTTGGGTCAGATCGGGCAAAAAACCTAGGACTAGTGTGCAAAAGTAGGTTTTTCAGAAAATCCAAAATACCCGAAAATCTCGCCAGCGCGACCACCCAATCCGAGGCATGCATCTTGTTCGGCTCGAGCCAAGGATTCCGGTGATGTAAGACACTTGGGTCTGCGACCGACGGTCGAGGAGTTACGAGCCATTTCGTACTTTTGATCGCTGCAGCGCCACCTTGGGGCCGATCGGGGCGAGCCTTGGTGAGGTTGTAGTACCGGGCCGGTCCTACCATCCCTCAGAGTTTCAAGTCTCTACCACGGACGCTTTGGTCTGCCCGCTCACTTTTAAGGCGGAATGTTGATGATCCAAAATCCCAGGTTGCACTCCAGAGTGTCTTTGCTGTGCACTCTGTTGTGATCCATTTTCGGTGTCAACCAATCTGAGCTGAGCTTGTTTGCCGGCGACCTTAGACCCTCTCGCCGCGGCCCAGGTGGGCGTGGCCTTTGCCGGCTCCCCCGCCTCGGCGTCGCTGCGTCATCGCTTCTCGGCCTTTTGGCTAAGATCAAGTGTAGTATCTGTTCTTATCAGTTTAATATCTGATACGTGCCCTACCCGGGCACCACATATTAAATTGATTTTTGGTCCTGGGAGATGGAATAGGGGCTTGCTCCGTCCACTCCACGCATCGACCCGGTATTGCAGTACTTCTGGGAACGGTGCACCCTCCTAAAGTGTTCAATGAAAGAAATGTAGTGGTCTTGTGTGGCAGACGGTGATAATGGAGCTAGTGTGAGTGGGTGTTGTAGGTGATCATGTGCTATACTAGCCTGGGTAGAATTGTGGTGTAAAAACAAGACAAAAAGGAACCCCTGTTCCTCTGTCGGTTTAACATCTGATCCGTCCACTATTCGGGGACGGCGCATTATGTACATTTATGGCTCATGGAGCCGGATGCGGAGCGTGCAAAAAAAAAAAAAAAAAGCCCCTTTTTTGACTGGCAAACCGCTGGTGAGGATTGGGGAGAGGGACAGGGTGCTTCTGACTGAAGGCCTGGGAATTCATACTTACCTGGCAGGGGAGACACCATGATCAGGAAGGTGGTTCACCCAGGGCGAGGCTCGGCCATTGCACTCTGGGTTGTGCTGACCCCTGCGAATTCCCCAAATGTGGGAATCTCGACTGCATAATTTATGGTAGTGGGGGACTGCGTTCGCGCTCTCCCCTGGACAACACTGGTTAAAAGGGCAGATTGTTAAAGCTCCACTTGAGGTTCTTTTGTTTTGTTTTTTTTCTCCACTTCTTCAATATCCAGAGGCAGTCCAGAGAGTTGAACTGCGGCGGTTGCTCGAGAGATACGAAACAGTCTAGGACCGGTCTGTGTGAGGAGGGTTTTCTTTTTTCTCCTCAATTCTTCAAATAGTCTCCAATATTTGACGGACGACTTAGTTCACAGCAGTTGTCCTGGAGGCAAAGTTGTTCGGAATGAGGAGTTCTATCATGTGGTATGAAAACATTGTGCACGTGTGAAACGTCACGTGATACACAGCCACCCATGTTGTGTTTTTTTCTGTTTACAGCGCCACCAAGTGGCCAGTCGCCGCATTCCTCTTCACGTGACCACGGGCTGAGCCCGTACACAGGTGTACCGAGTTGGGTGCAATTGTCTCATTCCGTTGGAGAGTTATAGCCGTTCAAGTAAAGCCCGCCTCGCCCACCCCCAACGTTTTGGCGTACCGTCGCCAACGTGGATGGAAATTCCAACTGTTTCCCGATCCCTGTTGGCAGTCAGACTCCAGAGAATCTTTCTGCACCGGTTTGGGTCAGATCGGGCAAAAAACCTAGGACTAGTGTGCAAAAGTAGGTTTTTCAGAAAATCCAAAATACCCGAAAATCTCGCCAGCGCGACCACCCAATCCGAGGCATGCATCTTGTTCGGCTCGAGCCAAGGATTCCGGTGATGTAAGACACTTGGGTCTGCGACCGACGGTCGAGGAGTTACGAGCCATTTCGTACTTTTGATCGCTGCAGCGCCACCTTGGGGCCGATCGGGGCGAGCCTTGGTGAGGTTGTAGTACCGGGCCGGTCCTACCATCCCTCAGAGTTTCAAGTCTCTACCACGGACGCTTTGGTCTGCCCGCTCACTTTTAAGGCGGAATGTTGATGATCCAAAATCCCAGGTTGCACTCCAGAGTGTCTTTGCTGTGCACTCTGTTGTGATCCATTTTCGGTGTCAACCAATCTGAGCTGAGCTTGTTTGCCGGCGACCTTAGACCCTCTCGCCGCGGCCCAGGTGGGCGTGGCCTTTGCCGGCTCCCCCGCCTCGGCGTCGCTGCGTCATCGCTTCTCGGCCTTTTGGCTAAGATCAAGTGTAGTATCTGTTCTTATCAGTTTAATATCTGATACGTGCCCTACCCGGGCACCACATATTAAATTGATTTTTGGTCCTGGGAGATGGAATAGGGGCTTGCTCCGTCCACTCCACGCATCGACCCGGTATTGCAGTACTTCTGGGAACGGTGCACCCTCCTAAAGTGTTCAATGAAAGAAATGTAGTGGTCTTGTGTGGCAGACGGTGATAATGGAGCTAGTGTGAGTGGGTGTTGTAGGTGATCATGTGCTATACTAGCCTGGGTAGAATTGTGGTGTAAAAACAAGACAAAAAGGAACCCCTGTTCCTCTGTCGGTTTAACATCTGATCCGTCCACTATTCGGGGACGGCGCATTATGTACATTTATGGCTCATGGAGCCGGATGCGGAGCGTGCAAAAAAAAAAAAAAAAAGCCCCTTTTTTGACTGGCAAACCGCTGGTGAGGATTGGGGAGAGGGACAGGGTGCTTCTGACTGAAGGCCTGGGAATTCATACTTACCTGGCAGGGGAGACACCATGATCAGGAAGGTGGTTCACCCAGGGCGAGGCTCGGCCATTGCACTCTGGGTTGTGCTGACCCCTGCGAATTCCCCAAATGTGGGAATCTCGACTGCATAATTTATGGTAGTGGGGGACTGCGTTCGCGCTCTCCCCTGGACAACACTGGTTAAAAGGGCAGATTGTTAAAGCTCCCCTTGAGGTTCTTTTGTTTTGTTTTTTTTCTCCACTTCTTCAATATCCAGAGGCAGTCCAGAGAGTTGAACTGCGGCGGTTGCTCGAGAGATACGAAACAGTCTAGGACCGGTCTGTGTGAGGAGGGTTTTCTTTTTTCTCCTCAATTCTTCAAATAGTCTCCAATATTTGACGGACGACTTAGTTCACAGCAGTTGTCCTGGAGGCAAAGTTGTTCGGAATGAGGAGTTCTATCATGTGGTATGAAAACATTGTGCACGTGTGAAACGTCACGTGATACACAGCCACCCATGTTGTGTTTTTTTCTGTTTACAGCGCCACCAAGTGGCCAGTCGCCGCATTCCTCTTCACGTGACCACGGGCTGAGCCCGTACACAGGTGTACCGAGTTGGGTGCAATTGTCTCATTCCGTTGGAGAGTTATAGCCGTTCAAGTAAAGCCCGCCTCGCCCACCCCCAACGTTTTGGCGTACCGTCGCCAACGTGGATGGAAATTCCAACTGTTTCCCGATCCCTGTTGGCAGTCAGACTCCAGAGAATCTTTCTGCACCGGTTTGGGTCAGATCGGGCAAAAAACCTAGGACTAGTGTGCAAAAGTAGGTTTTTCAGAAAATCCAAAATACCCGAAAATCTCGCCAGCGCGACCACCCAATCCGAGGCATGCATCTTGTTCGGCTCGAGCCAAGGATTCCGGTGATGTAAGACACTTGGGTCTGCGACCGACGGTCGAGGAGTTACGAGCCATTTCGTACTTTTGATCGCTGCAGCGCCACCTTGGGGCCGATCGGGGCGAGCCTTGGTGAGGTTGTAGTACCGGGCCGGTCCTACCATCCCTCAGAGTTTCAAGTCTCTACCACGGACGCTTTGGTCTGCCCGCTCACTTTTAAGGCGGAATGTTGATGATCCAAAATCCCAGGTTGCACTCCAGAGTGTCTTTGCTGTGCACTCTGTTGTGATCCATTTTCGGTGTCAACCAATCTGAGCTGAGCTTGTTTGCCGGCGACCTTAGACCCTCTCGCCGCGGCCCAGGTGGGCGTGGCCTTTGCCGGCTCCCCCGCCTCGGCGTCGCTGCGTCATCGCTTCTCGGCCTTTTGGCTAAGATCAAGTGTAGTATCTGTTCTTATCAGTTTAATATCTGATACGTGCCCTACCCGGGCACCACATATTAAATTGATTTTTGGTCCTGGGAGATGGAATAGGGGCTTGCTCCGTCCACTCCACGCATCGACCCGGTATTGCAGTACTTCTGGGAACGGTGCACCCTCCTAAAGTGTTCAATGAAAGAAATGTAGTGGTCTTGTGTGGCAGACGGTGATAATGGAGCTAGTGTGAGTGGGTGTTGTAGGTGATCATGTGCTATACTAGCCTGGGTAGAATTGTGGTGTAAAAACAAGACAAAAAGGAACCCCTGTTCCTCTGTCGGTTTAACATCTGATCCGTCCACTATTCGGGGACGGCGCATTATGTACATTTATGGCTCATGGAGCCGGATGCGGAGCGTGCAAAAAAAAAAAAAAAAAGCCCCTTTTTTGACTGGCAAACCGCTGGTGAGGATTGGGGAGAGGGACAGGGTGCTTCTGACTGAAGGCCTGGGAATTCATACTTACCTGGCAGGGGAGACACCATGATCAGGAAGGTGGTTCACCCAGGGCGAGGCTCGGCCATTGCACTCTGGGTTGTGCTGACCCCTGCGAATTCCCCAAATGTGGGAATCTCGACTGCATAATTTATGGTAGTGGGGGACTGCGTTCGCGCTCTCCCCTGGACAACACTGGTTAAAAGGGCAGATTGTTAAAGCTCCACTTGAGGTTCTTTTGTTTTGTTTTTTTTCTCCACTTCTTCAATATCCAGAGGCAGTCCAGAGAGTTGAACTGCGGCGGTTGCTCGAGAGATACGAAACAGTCTAGGACCGGTCTGTGTGAGGAGGGTTTTCTTTTTTCTCCTCAATTCTTCAAATAGTCTCCAATATTTGACGGACGACTTAGTTCACAGCAGTTGTCCTGGAGGCAAAGTTGTTCGGAATGAGGAGTTCTATCATGTGGTATGAAAACATTGTGCACGTGTGAAACGTCACGTGATACACAGCCACCCATGTTGTGTTTTTTTCTGTTTACAGCGCCACCAAGTGGCCAGTCGCCGCATTCCTCTTCACGTGACCACGGGCTGAGCCCGTACACAGGTGTACCGAGTTGGGTGCAATTGTCTCATTCCGTTGGAGAGTTATAGCCGTTCAAGTAAAGCCCGCCTCGCCCACCCCCAACGTTTTGGCGTACCGTCGCCAACGTGGATGGAAATTCCAACTGTTTCCCGATCCCTGTTGGCAGTCAGACTCCAGAGAATCTTTCTGCACCGGTTTGGGTCAGATCGGGCAAAAAACCTAGGACTAGTGTGCAAAAGTAGGTTTTTCAGAAAATCCAAAATACCCGAAAATCTCGCCAGCGCGACCACCCAATCCGAGGCATGCATCTTGTTCGGCTCGAGCCAAGGATTCCGGTGATGTAAGACACTTGGGTCTGCGACCGACGGTCGAGGAGTTACGAGCCATTTCGTACTTTTGATCGCTGCAGCGCCACCTTGGGGCCGATCGGGGCGAGCCTTGGTGAGGTTGTAGTACCGGGCCGGTCCTACCATCCCTCAGAGTTTCAAGTCTCTACCACGGACGCTTTGGTCTGCCCGCTCACTTTTAAGGCGGAATGTTGATGATCCAAAATCCCAGGTTGCACTCCAGAGTGTCTTTGCTGTGCACTCTGTTGTGATCCATTTTCGGTGTCAACCAATCTGAGCTGAGCTTGTTTGCCGGCGACCTTAGACCCTCTCGCCGCGGCCCAGGTGGGCGTGGCCTTTGCCGGCTCCCCCGCCTCGGCGTCGCTGCGTCATCGCTTCTCGGCCTTTTGGCTAAGATCAAGTATCTTGTCAGACGGTTGAGACTGCGATCGCCTCTTGGAGGTTCTTGGCTCGAGATCTTCTGGTGTCCCGAGCCACACATCTCTTGAGAGGTAGATTGAACCTGCTGATTTTACTCCTGCTCAGTTTTAAGGTAAGACCTTTTTATCTATTTATTTATTTATTTATTTATTGTCTATTTATTGAATATTTATTGTGTTTTTAAAGTTTTAGGCTGTTGGTGCCTCCACCATGTCGGCAGCTCGTGCCGGTGTGCGGAGGCACCACAGCGTGCGGTTTTTATTTAGAGAGGTCGAGGGGAAGCTCCTGGGTATGTCCCGCATGGACTTTTCCAGGAAGCTGATCCAAAAGACCTTACATTTTAAGCCCGAGGACTTGAATTGTTTGATGACTCTGCCCCTGAACAAAGGATTTGATGTTAGCTTTAAGGCTGCTTCCCTGCTAAATGATTTTTGGCAACGGTTTGAAACTGTTAAGGCCCAGTTCTCCATGTTCACTGTGGAGAAACTTTCTGATAACACTCTTAAAACAGTGATTGTCAGGATGTTTAATGAAACAGTGACTGGAGATGATATTTGTGTCTGGCTGGGTAGATTTTGCACTGTTAGAAGTCAGCCTGTCAAAGTGCTAGATGAGGATGGCATTTGGAATTGCTCCTGGCGGATTCCCATTAAACAATGGGAAGACGCTGGGGGCTACCAGGGCCTGAAACATCTGCCTTCTATGATTGTGCTGGGAGAAAACAGAGGCTACATACACTATCAAGGAATGCCTAAGCTGTGTAGAAAATGTGGAAGAGTTGGGCATCTCGCCGAAGCATGCCAAGAACTAGTATGTGGGAAGTGCAAAGAAATTGGTCACAGTTTTGAAAACTGTACCAATGGCAGGCGGTGCAATCTTTGTGGAGAATCATCCCATCTCTACAGAGACTGCCCTAAAAGTTTTGCCAACAAGCTTAAAATGGCCGCCCCGCAAGCACACCAAACAAAAGAACAAAGGGAGGAGGAGGCGGTCCCTGAGGTTTTGGCGGGAATTGCAACTCTCCTGCCAGCCTCAGGGATTGGGGTAGAAGAAGGAAGTGGGGCGGCCACAGGGGCAGAGTCAAACATTCAAACAGCCACCACCACTGTGAAAGATAAGGAAGGAGATGAGATGCAGGAAGAAACAGATTCTTCATTAGAAACGGTTCCGGATGTGGTTTTAGAAACCAGTGGGAGTGAAACTGAGCTTTCACTCCCAAATGCTCAGGTGCAAAAAAGGCCTGCGGGATCTCCTCTGTTTGACACAGAGGAGAAAAAAGCTAGGGCTGCACATCGCTCAGATATTTCCTTTTTGGATGATCTGGAGCGTGTGTGGCCCCTAGAATCCCCAAATGAGGTGTCCTTTTTGCACGTAAAGCTAAGAACATCATCACCAAAAGAGCTGCAAGAGGTTTCCTCTGCAGCCCCGGAGGTGGTAAGCATTTGCCTCCCCGACCCCAGTCCATCTGGGAGGAGGGTAAGGCAATTGCCACAAGAAATCACATGATTTTAATGATTTTATTGTAGTCTTTTATTGTCTTCTATTTTAAATGTCTCATACCTTTTTTACCTTACTGCTCATGACCCTCACAATCTCAACCATCAATGTAAGAAGTGTGAGGTCCACCATACGAGCACAGAGCATTTTATCCTTTTTAAATACTTGTAAATCAGATTTGTTTTTAATACAAGAGTGTGCTTTGCCCTTTTTAAATAGGTACACAAAGATGGAGGAATTATGGCTCCCTGGTCCCTCCATATGGAGCGGATCAAACCAAAACAAAAATGACGGTGTTGCTATTTTAATAAAAAATCCCCATATCTTGGTGAAGGGCAGCACAGTGGTGAGGGAAGGGCGGGCTCTTTTAGCAAATCTGAGTTTTTTAGGTAGAGATTTAAATGTTCTTAATGTGTATGGTTTTACAGGTAAAAGTGAAAGGTATGAGCTTTTAGAAGACTTGCAGTCCCACATGTTAGGTAGGGCTCCCCTAGTGGTGGCAGGGGATTTTAACTGTGTTTTATCAAAAAAAGATAGGAAGAGGGTAGGAGAGGATTTTAAAGTAGATAAGACAACGGTTTTATTGCAGGGCTTAGTGAGAGATTTTAAATTAGTCGACTGTTTTAAAAATGTGCATCAAAGAGAGGAGGGCTACACTTGGTTCAGTAGTGATGGCTCCAGAGCCTCTCGCATCGACTATATTTTTACAAGAGACTGCCCGCCAACCGATGCTACAGTCACCCCCCTTTTCTTTTCTGACCACTTAATGCTGTCTTCCACCCTTTCACTGCCCACAGGTGTGACGGTAGGGGGAGGGCTGTGGAAGCTGAACTGCTCCCTCTTAGAAGATGAGGATGTAGTAAAGGAATATAGGGAGCAGTTCAGCCAATGGCAGACCCTCCAAGACTTTTACGATACACGCGCACAGTGGTGGGAGATGGTAAAGGACCGGACAAGACAGTTTTTTAGGAAAGTAGGAAGGGACAAGAAGAATAGGGAAAAGAGATACATGATGGGGCTGCAAAAAAGACTACAAAGATATTTTAATCTTTTTAATAATGGTTTTGATTTTAATGACGAAATGAAAGAGGTCAAGAAAGAAATGTCAGTTTTATCTAGTTATCAAAGTAAAGGGTTTATTTTAAGAAGTAAAGAGAGAGAGATAGAAGAAGGTGAAAAATGTACTAGGTATTTTTTTAAAAAGATATTAACAAGGGGAGGGGCTATAACTAGTGTAAAAGTAGAAGGGAGGGACGTAAAAACAACAGATGAAATTTTAAAAGGGGTTGAGTATTTTTACCAAGAGTTATACAGTCCAAAAGATGTACATGACACCACTCTAAAGGAAGTTTTAAATTTTTTAGTCAAGGAAGTAAAGAGTCCAAATGAGCTTTTAATACAAGATTTTACCATTTTAGAAACTCAAAAAGCACTGAAAGGTTTTAAGAGGGGTAAATCCCCAGGGGCAGATGGACTCCCCCTGGAGTTTTATCTTACCTTTTGGGACATTTTAGCTCACGAATTACTGACTGTTTTTAAGGACTTTGAGACCCTTGACAGACTTCCGGACAGTTTTAGAATAGGGATAGTTTCTTTACTTTACAAAAAAGGTGACCGGACTGACTTAAAAAATTGGAGACCTATCACTCTTTTAAATTTTGATTGCAAACTTTTTAGTAAAATTTTAGCTACACGTATGTCGACCGTTTTAGAGGACGTAATCCACCCGGATCAAGCTTGCGCTGTGCCCAGAAGAAAGATAACAGACAGCCTAGTTCTGATTAGAGATGCCATCTGTTATGCGAGAGACAGAAACATCCGGCTTGTAGCCCTAAATTTAGATTTTGAAAAAGCCTTTGATCGGGTCTCGCACCAGTACCTCTTTCAGGTACTGCAAAAAATGGGCTTTCCAGAGAGGTTTATAGCTTGGGTGGGGCTGCTGTATGAGGGCTTAAGCAGCAAATTTCTTGTAAATGGGCATCTTTCCAAAGCTGTAAATATCCACAGCGGTGTCCGTCAGGGGTGTCCTTTATCTCCCCTTCTGTATGTGGCTTGTATTGAGCCACTGGCACAGATCTTGAGAAGGGATAAATGGATTAAAGGACTAGACATCCCAGGAACTGGTGGACTGACGGCGACCTGTGTTTTATATATGGATGACGTGACTCTTTTAGCGACTGACCTTTTATCAGTACGAAGAGCAATGGACTTGACTGACTGGTACGGTCGGGCCTCGGGCGCCAAGCTTAACAGGAGTAAGTCCGAGGCCCTGCTCTTCGGGCCGTGGGGCGATATGGACACAGGAGGACTAGATTTGGATTTTAAAGAAAATGATTTGAAAATTTTAGGTGTGAAATTTGACAGGGAGGGTGGAGGACAAGGTAACTGGACTGACATGTTAGGGAAAGTTAGGCAAAGACTGGGCTTTTGGGGACTAAGACAACTGACGCTAGAAGGCAAGATTTTAATTTTTAAAGCTGTGATTTTACCACTGATTTTACTTGTCTGTTCTGTTTTTAGTCCCCCAAGACGATTCCTAGCCAAGTTGGAGAGGGCGGTATTTTACTTCCTGTGGGGGTCCAAGTGGGAAAGACTCAAGAGGGAGGTCGTCAAAAAGAAAAAAGAGAATGGCGGGAAAGGCCTCCCAGACCCCCACCTGTTTTTAGGCAGCCGCTTTGCCGCCCTCCACATCCAGTATGCACTGACCCCATCCAGAGAACACAAGACAGCAGCCATGACCCGATTCTGGATGGGGTCATACCTAAGAAGCTTGAAAATTTTACCCATTGATCTTAAAAGTCCAGTGTCTTTTAATTTGTCAAAAGAACACCTTTTTATTAAGACATTTTTAAAGAAATACCTTTTAGAAACAAATGATGCCACTATTTTAACTAACCACAAGTCTCTTGTCTCTCTTGTGCAGGATCGAGAATCGGTGAGTCCAGTTCCAGGCCTCACACTAGGTGAGGCCAAAGACGTTTGGAGGAACGCAGCCCACCCAGCTCTCCAGAACAGGCTCAAGGACTTGTCGTGGATGGTGGCTCATGAGATCCTCCCGGTCAGGGCGGTCATGCACTCCAGAGGCATGGCCAAAAACCCCACCTGCCCACGGTCCGGATGTGGTTCCCCGGAGACCGTCCAACATCTGCTCTGGGAGTGCGGCGCTGCGCGGGACCTGTGGGCCAAGACCGGCCCCCTGTTTTTCCCGTGCCTGCCGGCGGGTCGGGCCCAGGTGGACTACAAGCTCGCCATCCTGGGGGTGGGTCAGGGCTTGAAGGAGTTGACACCACCAACGTTTGCCTCGCTCTGGCTCACCCTCAACCATATAAAGGATGCCATCTGGGCCACCAGAAACCTGCTGGTGGGGAAACGCGTGACGGTCCCCCTCCACGCGTGCGAGCAAAGAATAAGATCAACGCTGCAGGGTGGGCCGCACGTCGTTATTCGGATGGGGGGGCCGGGGTCACACGGAGAGGGTCCCGGCCGCCACCGTACCTGGCTGCCCGTAGATGCACCCTCACCACTCTGGCTACGGGAACAGCGGGCCAGCGGGCCGGAGGAGAGGGGATCTCCGCTGGGCACTGGAAGCGGGGAGTCCGAGGCCTGTTCTGGAGACCTGGAGTGAATGGACATTCTTGATAGGGACTCACCCTCGATCCTGTACAAAAGATGTTTTATGTGGCATAATTTATTGTTTTATTGTTTTTTATCTGACATGTTTTATTGTTTTATTCCTATTATTTGAACCATTTACCTGTCTTTTAAAACATACATGGACTTTTTACACAACACACAAACACAAGAAACTTTTAACAGTAAATAATGTGTCCCTTTTAATATGTGTAAAAATGTGATCTAAAAGAAAAAAATGTACATGCAAATGGAAATAATGGAATGACACTGTGACAATAAAACTTTTCGAAAGAAAATCTGTTCTTATCAGTTTAATATCTGATACGTGCCCTACCCGGGCACCACATATTAAATTGATTTTTGGTCCTGGGAGATGGAATAGGGGCTTGCTCCGTCCACTCCACGCATCGACCCGGTATTGCAGTACTTCTGGGAACGGTGCACCCTCCTAAAGTGTTCAATGAAAGAAATGTAGTGGTCTTGTGTGGCAGACGGTGATAATGGAGCTAGTGTGAGTGGGTGTTGTAGGTGATCATGTGCTATACTAGCCTGGGTAGAATTGTGGTGTAAAAACAAGACAAAAAGGAACCCCTGTTCCTCTGTCGGTTTAACATCTGATCCGTCCACTATTCGGGGACGGCGCATTATGTACATTTATGGCTCATGGAGCCGGATGCGGAGCGTGCAAAAAAAAAAAAAAAAAGCCCCTTTTTTGACTGGCAAACCGCTGGTGAGGATTGGGGAGAGGGACAGGGTGCTTCTGACTGAAGGCCTGGGAATTCATACTTACCTGGCAGGGGAGACACCATGATCAGGAAGGTGGTTCACCCAGGGCGAGGCTCGGCCATTGCACTCTGGGTTGTGCTGACCCCTGCGAATTCCCCAAATGTGGGAATCTCGACTGCATAATTTATGGTAGTGGGGGACTGCGTTCGCGCTCTCCCCTGGACAACACTGGTTAAAAGGGCAGATTGTTAAAGCTCCCCTTGAGGTTCTTTTGTTTTGTTTTTTTTCTCCACTTCTTCAATATCCAGAGGCAGTCCAGAGAGTTGAACTGCGGCGGTTGCTCGAGAGATACGAAACAGTCTAGGACCGGTCTGTGTGAGGAGGGTTTTCTTTTTTCTCCTCAATTCTTCAAATAGTCTCCAATATTTGACGGACGACTTAGTTCACAGCAGTTGTCCTGGAGGCAAAGTTGTTCGGAATGAGGAGTTCTATCATGTGGTATGAAAACATTGTGCACGTGTGAAACGTCACGTGATACACAGCCACCCATGTTGTGTTTTTTTCTGTTTACAGCGCCACCAAGTGGCCAGTCGCCGCATTCCTCTTCACGTGACCACGGGCTGAGCCCGTACACAGGTGTACCGAGTTGGGTGCAATTGTCTCATTCCGTTGGAGAGTTATAGCCGTTCAAGTAAAGCCCGCCTCGCCCACCCCCAACGTTTTGGCGTACCGTCGCCAACGTGGATGGAAATTCCAACTGTTTCCCGATCCCTGTTGGCAGTCAGACTCCAGAGAATCTTTCTGCACCGGTTTGGGTCAGATCGGGCAAAAAACCTAGGACTAGTGTGCAAAAGTAGGTTTTTCAGAAAATCCAAAATACCCGAAAATCTCGCCAGCGCGACCACCCAATCCGAGGCATGCATCTTGTTCGGCTCGAGCCAAGGATTCCGGTGATGTAAGACACTTGGGTCTGCGACCGACGGTCGAGGAGTTACGAGCCATTTCGTACTTTTGATCGCTGCAGCGCCACCTTAGGGCCGATCGGGGCGAGCCTTGGTGAGGTTGTAGTACCGGGCCGGTCCTACCATCCCTCAGAGTTTCAAGTCTCTACCACGGACGCTTTGGTCTGCCCGCTCACTTTTAAGGCGGAATGTTGATGATCCAAAATCCCAGGTTGCACTCCAGAGTGTCTTTGCTGTGCACTCTGTTGTGATCCATTTTCGGTGTCAACCAATCTGAGCTGAGCTTGTTTGCCGGCGACCTTAGACCCTCTCGCCGCGGCCCAGGTGGGCGTGGCCTTTGCCGGCTCCCCCGCCTCGGCGTCGCTGCGTCATCGCTTCTCGGCCTTTTGGCTAAGATCAAGTGTAGTATCTGTTCTTATCAGTTTAATATCTGATACGTGCCCTACCCGGGCACCACATATTAAATTGATTTTTGGTCCTGGGAGATGGAATAGGGGCTTGCTCCGTCCACTCCACGCATCGACCCGGTATTGCAGTACTTCTGGGAACGGTGCACCCTCCTAAAGTGTTCAATGAAAGAAATGTAGTGGTCTTGTGTGGCAGACGGTGATAATGGAGCTAGTGTGAGTGGGTGTTGTAGGTGATCATGTGCTATACTAGCCTGGGTAGAATTGTGGTGTAAAAACAAGACAAAAAGGAACCCCTGTTCCTCTGTCGGTTTAACATCTGATCCGTCCACTATTCGGGGACGGCGCATTATGTACATTTATGGCTCATGGAGCCGGATGCGGAGCGTGCAAAAAAAAAAAAAAAAAGCCCCTTTTTTGACTGGCAAACCGCTGGTGAGGATTGGGGAGAGGGACAGGGTGCTTCTGACTGAAGGCCTGGGAATTCATACTTACCTGGCAGGGGAGACACCATGATCAGGAAGGTGGTTCACCCAGGGCGAGGCTCGGCCATTGCACTCTGGGTTGTGCTGACCCCTGCGAATTCCCCAAATGTGGGAATCTCGACTGCATAATTTATGGTAGTGGGGGACTGCGTTCGCGCTCTCCCCTGGACAACACTGGTTAAAAGGGCAGATTGTTAAAGCTCCCCTTGAGGTTCTTTTGTTTTGTTTTTTTTCTCCACTTCTTCAATATCCAGAGGCAGTCCAGAGAGTTGAACTGCGGCGGTTGCTCGAGAGATACGAAACAGTCTAGGACCGGTCTGTGTGAGGAGGGTTTTCTTTTTTCTCCTCAATTCTTCAAATAGTCTCCAATATTTGACGGACGACTTAGTTCACAGCAGTTGTCCTGGAGGCAAAGTTGTTCGGAATGAGGAGTTCTATCATGTGGTATGAAAACATTGTGCACGTGTGAAACGTCACGTGATACACAGCCACCCATGTTGTGTTTTTTTCTGTTTACAGCGCCACCAAGTGGCCAGTCGCCGCATTCCTCTTCACGTGACCACGGGCTGAGCCCGTACACAGGTGTACCGAGTTGGGTGCAATTGTCTCATTCCGTTGGAGAGTTATAGCCGTTCAAGTAAAGCCCGCCTCGCCCACCCCCAACGTTTTGGCGTACCGTCGCCAACGTGGATGGAAATTCCAACTGTTTCCCGATCCCTGTTGGCAGTCAGACTCCAGAGAATCTTTCTGCACCGGTTTGGGTCAGATCGGGCAAAAAACCTAGGACTAGTGTGCAAAAGTAGGTTTTTCAGAAAATCCAAAATACCCGAAAATCTCGCCAGCGCGACCACCCAATCCGAGGCATGCATCTTGTTCGGCTCGAGCCAAGGATTCCGGTGATGTAAGACACTTGGGTCTGCGACCGACGGTCGAGGAGTTACGAGCCATTTCGTACTTTTGATCGCTGCAGCGCCACCTTGGGGCCGATCGGGGCGAGCCTTGGTGAGGTTGTAGTACCGGGCCGGTCCTACCATCCCTCAGAGTTTCAAGTCTCTACCACGGACGCTTTGGTCTGCCCGCTCACTTTTAAGGCGGAATGTTGATGATCCAAAATCCCAGGTTGCACTCCAGAGTGTCTTTGCTGTGCACTCTGTTGTGATCCATTTTCGGTGTCAACCAATCTGAGCTGAGCTTGTTTGCCGGCGACCTTAGACCCTCTCGCCGCGGCCCAGGTGGGCGTGGCCTTTGCCGGCTCCCCCGCCTCGGCGTCGCTGCGTCATCGCTTCTCGGCCTTTTGGCTAAGATCAAGTGTAGTATCTGTTCTTATCAGTTTAATATCTGATACGTGCCCTACCCGGGCACCACATATTAAATTGATTTTTGGTCCTGGGAGATGGAATAGGGGCTTGCTCCGTCCACTCCACGCATCGACCCGGTATTGCAGTACTTCTGGGAACGGTGCACCCTCCTAAAGTGTTCAATGAAAGAAATGTAGTGGTCTTGTGTGGCAGACGGTGATAATGGAGCTAGTGTGAGTGGGTGTTGTAGGTGATCATGTGCTATACTAGCCTGGGTAGAATTGTGGTGTAAAAACAAGACAAAAAGGAACCCCTGTTCCTCTGTCGGTTTAACATCTGATCCGTCCACTATTCGGGGACGGCGCATTATGTACATTTATGGCTCATGGAGCCGGATGCGGAGCGTGCAAAAAAAAAAAAAAAAAGCCCCTTTTTTGACTGGCAAACCGCTGGTGAGGATTGGGGAGAGGGACAGGGTGCTTCTGACTGAAGGCCTGGGAATTCATACTTACCTGGCAGGGGAGACACCATGATCAGGAAGGTGGTTCACCCAGGGCGAGGCTCGGCCATTGCACTCTGGGTTGTGCTGACCCCTGCGAATTCCCCAAATGTGGGAATCTCGACTGCATAATTTATGGTAGTGGGGGACTGCGTTCGCGCTCTCCCCTGGACAACACTGGTTAAAAGGGCAGATTGTTAAAGCTCCACTTGAGGTTCTTTTGTTTTGTTTTTTTTCTCCACTTCTTCAATATCCAGAGGCAGTCCAGAGAGTTGAACTGCGGCGGTTGCTCGAGAGATACGAAACAGTCTAGGACCGGTCTGTGTGAGGAGGGTTTTCTTTTTTCTCCTCAATTCTTCAAATAGTCTCCAATATTTGACGGACGACTTAGTTCACAGCAGTTGTCCTGGAGGCAAAGTTGTTCGGAATGAGGAGTTCTATCATGTGGTATGAAAACATTGTGCACGTGTGAAACGTCACGTGATACACAGCCACCCATGTTGTGTTTTTTTCTGTTTACAGCGCCACCAAGTGGCCAGTCGCCGCATTCCTCTTCACGTGACCACGGGCTGAGCCCGTACACAGGTGTACCGAGTTGGGTGCAATTGTCTCATTCCGTTGGAGAGTTATAGCCGTTCAAGTAAAGCCCGCCTCGCCCACCCCCAACGTTTTGGCGTACCGTCGCCAACGTGGATGGAAATTCCAACTGTTTCCCGATCCCTGTTGGCAGTCAGACTCCAGAGAATCTTTCTGCACCGGTTTGGGTCAGATCGGGCAAAAAACCTAGGACTAGTGTGCAAAAGTAGGTTTTTCAGAAAATCCAAAATACCCGAAAATCTCGCCAGCGCGACCACCCAATCCGAGGCATGCATCTTGTTCGGCTCGAGCCAAGGATTCCGGTGATGTAAGACACTTGGGTCTGCGACCGACGGTCGAGGAGTTACGAGCCATTTCGTACTTTTGATCGCTGCAGCGCCACCTTGGGGCCGATCGGGGCGAGCCTTGGTGAGGTTGTAGTACCGGGCCGGTCCTACCATCCCTCAGAGTTTCAAGTCTCTACCACGGACGCTTTGGTCTGCCCGCTCACTTTTAAGGCGGAATGTTGATGATCCAAAATCCCAGGTTGCACTCCAGAGTGTCTTTGCTGTGCACTCTGTTGTGATCCATTTTCGGTGTCAACCAATCTGAGCTGAGCTTGTTTGCCGGCGACCTTAGACCCTCTCGCCGCGGCCCAGGTGGGCGTGGCCTTTGCCGGCTCCCCCGCCTCGGCGTCGCTGCGTCATCGCTTCTCGGCCTTTTGGCTAAGATCAAGTGTCTGGTCCCAAGGTAGAGACAGCGATCGCCTCTTGGAGGTTTTTCCGGCTCGGGTCCTTCCGTGACTTGAGCCTCAAACTTTTGAGAGGTACATTGATCCAGCTGCTTTTATTCCGGTTCGGTTTTAAGGTAAGACCTTTTTATCTATTTATTTATTTATTTATTTATTTATTGTTTTTTTAAGTTTTAGGCTGTTGGTGCCTCCACCATGTCGGCTGCCCGTGCCGGCATGCGGAGGCACCACAGCGTGCGGTTTTTATTTAAAGAGGTGAATGGTAAGCTCCTGGGGTTGTCACGTCTTGACTTCTCCAGGAAGCTGATCCAGAAAACCCTCAATTTTAAACCTGATGACTTGAACTGCTTGGTAACTCTCCCCCTGAACAAAGGTTTTGATTTAAGTTTCAAAAGCGCTTCCCTGTTAACTGAATTCTGGCAAAGGTTTGATGCATGCAAAGCCCAGTTTTCAATGTTTACTGTGGAAAAACTTTCTGACAATTCACTTAAAACTGTGATTGTCAGGATGTTTAATGAAACTGTGAATGGAGAAGACATTTGTGTCTGGTTGGGTAGATTTTGCACTGTTCGGGGGCAACCAGTCAAAGTGTTAGATGAAGACGGCATCTGGAATTGCTCCTGGCGAATTCCCATTAAACAATGGGAAGACGCCGGGGGCTACCAGGGCCTGAAACATCTACCTTCAATGATTGTGTTGGGAGAGAACAGAGGCTACATTCACTATCAAGGAATGCCTAAATTGTGCAGAAAGTGTGGGAGAATGGGGCATTTAGCCGATGCATGCAATGAATTAACATGTGGGAAGTGTAGAGGAATTGGTCATACTTTTGAAGAATGTACCATTGGCAGAAGGTGTAATCTTTGTGGTGAAACTAACCATCTCTACAGAGATTGCCCTAAAAGTTTTGCCAACAAATTGAAAGGTAACAAAATGGCCGCCCCACATGTGGAACAAACAAAAGAGCAAAGGAAGGAGGAGGCGGTCCCTGAGGTTTTGGCGGGAAATTCTATTTCCCAGCCAGCCTCAGGGAGTGGGCAAGAGGAAGGAAGTGGGGCGGCCATAGGGGCGGAGCCAAGTTTTAACAGCAAACAGAGTGAGGAAGCCGTTCCCCAACAAGAGATAAGCGAAAACAAAATAGAGGAGGAGGATGTAACGGCTTCCTCACTCTACACCGTATCGGAGGTTAGCGTGGTGGATAGTGGGGGTGAATCCGAGGGTTCACTTCCCAATGCTCAGGTGCAAAAAAGGTCTGCGAGATCTCCTCTGCTTCAAACAGAGGAGAAAAGGCTGCGGGCATCGCTCCGGCTAGATAGTACCTCCTTGGTAGATCTAGACCGTGTGTGGCCCGCAGATTCTCCCAATGAAGTCTCCTTTTTGCACGTTAAGCTAATAACATCGTCGCCGAAGGATCCACAAGAGGCCCTCTCTGTGGACTCCAAGGTGACGAGCATTTGCCCTCCTGATCCCAGTTTTTCTGGGGAAAAGGAGAAGCAAGTGATACATGACATAACATGATTTTAATGTAACTTTCTGCAGTCTTTTGGTTTTATTCTTCTATTAATGCTTGTATTTTTAACCTTACTGCTCATGGCCCTCACTATCTCTACAATCAATGTGAGAAGTGTGAGGTCTACTCTGCGAGCACAGAGTGTGTTATCCTTTTTAAAAACTTTTAAGTCAGATGTGTTTTTATTGCAAGAATGTGGTTTGCCTTTTTTAACAAATTACAGGAAGTGGGAGGAGATTTGGACCCCAGGATTTTCCATTTGGAGTGGGTCCAATTTTAACAAAAATGACGGTGTTGCTATTTTAATAAAAAATCCCAACCTTTTGGTGAAGGGCAGCACTGTGGTGAGGGACGGGCGGGCAATTTTAGCAAATCTGACTTTTTTAGGTAAGGATCTTAATATTTTAAATATGTATGGTTTTACAGAAAAAAAGAACAGGTATGAGCTTTTAGAAGACTCGCAACCCCACATGCTAGGCAGGGCTCCCCTAGTGGTAGCAGGGGATTTTAATTGTGTTTTATCAAAAAATGACAGAAAGAGGGTAGGAGATGATTTTAAGGTAGACAAGACATCGGTTTTATTACAAAATATAGTCAAAGATTTTAAGTTAGTCGACTGTTTTAAAACAATGCATCAAAGAGAGGAGGGCTTCACCTGGTTCAGTGGTGACGGTGCCAGAGCCTCTCGAATTGACTATGTTTTTACAAGGGACCTCCCGCCGACCGATGCTACATTGACCCCCCTCTTTTTTTCCGATCACATGATGCTGTCTTGCACTCTTTCACTTCCCACGGGTGTGACTGCAGGGGGAGGGCTGTGGAAGCTGAACTGTTCCCTGTTAGAAGACGAGGAAGTGGTAAAAGAGTATAGGGAGCAGTTCAGCCAATGGCAGACCCTCCAGGACTTTTACGACTCACGTGCACAGTGGTGGGAGATGGTGAAACAAAGGACAGGACGGTTTTTTAAACAAATTGGGAGAGAAAAAAAGAATAAAGAAAAAAGACGCATGATGGGGTTGCAAAAAAGACTGCAGAGATATTTTAACCTTTTAAACAATGGATTGGATTTTACAAATGAAATAAAAGAAGTAAAGAAAGAAATGTCAGATCTGTCTGAAATAAAGAGCAAAGGTGTCATTTTAAGATGTAAAGAAAGGGAGTTAGAGGAAGGAGAGAAGTGTACCAGATATTTTTTTAAAAAGACAATAGCTCGGGGAGGGTCCATCAATGCTTTAAAAACTTTTAGAGGGGAGGAAGTAAACACAACTGACCAGATTTTAGGGGAAATTGAAAGTTTTTACAGTAATTTATATGACACTAAAGAGGTACACAATGGCACCTTAGAGGAAGTTTTAGGGGTTTTAGATAAAAAAGTTAACAGTCCAAATGTGCTTTTATCCCAGGATTTTAATCTTTTAGAGTTGAAAAAAGCTTTAAAGGGTTTTAAGAAGGGGAAGTCACCGGGCATGGACGGACTCCCCTTTGAGTTTTACCTGACTTTCTGGGACATTTTAGCACACGACTTACTTACAGTTTTTAAAGAATTTGAGACTCTTGACAGACTTCCAGACAGCTTTAGAGTAGGGATAGTTACACTACTGTACAAAAAAGGAGACAAGACTGACTTAAGAAACTGGCGACCAATCACTCTTTTAAATTATGATTGTAAACTTTTTAGTAAAATTTTAGCTACACGCATGTCGACCGTTTTAGAGGACGTAATCCACCTGGATCAAGCTTGCGCTGTGCCCGGCAGGAAGATCACGGACAGCCTAATACTGATCAGAGACGCCATCTGTTATGCGAGAGACAGAAACATTCGGCTTGTAGTCCTAAATTTAGACTTCGAAAAAGCATTTGATCGAGTTTCGCACCAGTACCTCCTTCAGGTACTGCAAAAAATGGGCTTTTCTGAGAGGTTTCTAGCTTGGGTGGGACTGCTGTATGAGGACTTGGGCAGCAAAATTCTTGTAAATGGGCATCTTACCAAAGCTGTAAATATCCGCAGCGGTGTCCGTCAGGGGTGTCCCTTATCTCCCCTTCTGTACGTGGCTTGTATTGAGCCACTGGCACAAATCTTGAGAAGGGATAAATGGATTAAAGGACTAGACATCCCAGGAACTGGTGGACTGACGGCGACCTGTGTTTTATATATGGACGACGTGACCCTTTTAGCGACTGACCTTTTATCAGTACGAAGAGCAATGGACTTGACTGACTGGTACGGTCGGGCCTCGGGCGCCAAGCTTAACAGGAGTAAGTCCGAGGCCCTGCTCTTCGGGCCGTGGGGGGACGTTGACAAAGGCGGACTAGATTTGGATTTTAAAGATAATAATTTGAAAATTTTAGGTGTGAAATTTGACAGGGAGGGTGGAGGACAGGGTAACTGGACTGACATGTTAGGGAAAGTTAGGCAAAGACTGGGCTTTTGGGGACTAAGACAACTGACGTATGAAGGCAAGATTTTAATTTTTAAAGCTGTGATTTTACCACTGATTTTACTTGTCTGTTCTGTTTTTAGTCCCCCAAGACGATTCCTAGCCAAGTTGGAGAGGGCGGTATTTTATTTCCTGTGGGGGTCCAAGTGGGAAAGACTCAAGAGGGAGGTCGTCAAAAAGAAAAAAGAGAATGGCGGAAAAGGGCTCCCAGACCCCCACCTGTTTTTAGGCAGCCGCTTCACTGCCCTCCACATTAAATACGCCCTGACCCCATCCAGAGAACACAAGACAGCAGCCACGACCCGATTCTGGATGGGGTCATACTTAAGATCTTTGAAAATTTTACCCGTTGATCTTAAATGTCCAGTGTCTTTTAATCTGTCAAAAGAACATCTTTTTATTAAGAATTTTTTAAAGAAATACCTTTTAGAAACGAATGATGCCACTGTTTTAACTAACCACAAGTCTCTTGTCTCTCTTGTGCAGGATCGAGAATCGGTGAGTCCAGTTCCAGGCCTCACACTAGGTGAGGCCAAAGACGTTTGGAGGAACGCAGCCCACCCAGCTCTCCAGAACAGGCTTAAGGACTTGTCGTGGATGGTGGCCCATGAGATCCTCCCGGTCAGGGCGGTTATGCACTCCAGAGGCATGGCCAAAAACCCCACCTGCCCACGGTCCGGATGTGGTTCCCCGGAGACCGTCTACCATCTGCTCTGGGAGTGCGGTGCTGCGCGGGACCTGTGGGCCAAGACCAGCCCCCTGTTTTTCCCGTGCCTGCCGGCGGGTCGGGCCCAGGTGGGATACAGGCTCGCCATCCTGGGGGTGGGTCAGGGCTTGAAGGAGCTAACATCACAGCAATTTACCTCGCTCTGGCTCACCCTCAACCATATCAAGGATGCCATCTGGGCCACCAGAAACCTGCTGGTGGGGAAACGCGTTACGGTGCCCCTCCACGCGTGCGAGCAATTAGTTAGATCTGCGCTGCAGGAGGCGCCGGACGTCGTTATTCGGATGGGGGGGCTGGGGTCACACCAAAGAGGTCCCGGCCACCCCCGATCCTGGCCGCCCGTAGATGCACCCTCACCACACCGGCTACGGGAACAGCGGGCCAGCGGGCCGGAGGAGAGGGGATCTCCGCTGGGCGCTGGAAGCGAGGAGTCCGGGGCCTGTTCTGGAGACCTGGAGTGAATGGACATTCTTGATAGGGACTCACCCTCGATCCTGTACAAGAGATGTTTTATGTGGCATAATTTATTGTTTTATTGGTTTTTATCTGACATGTTTTATTGTTTTATTCCTATTATTTAAACCATTTACCTTTCTTTTAAAACATACATGGACTTTTTACACAACACACAAACACAAGAAACTTTTAACAGTATATAATGTGTCCCTTTTAATATGTGTAAAAATGTGATCTAAAAGAAAAAATGTACATGCAAATGGAAATAATGGAATGACACTGTGACAATAAAACTTTTCGAAAGAAAAAATCTGTTCTTATCAGTTTAATATCTGATACGTGCCCTACCCGGGCACCACATATTAAATTGATTTTTGGTCCTGGGAGATGGAATAGGGGCTTGCTCCGTCCACTCCACGCATCGACCCGGTATTGCAGTACTTCTGGGAACGGTGCACCCTCCTAAAGTGTTCAATGAAAGAAATGTAGTGGTCTTGTGTGGCAGACGGTGATAATGGAGCTAGTGTGAGTGGGTGTTGTAGGTGATCATGTGCTATACTAGCCTGGGTAGAATTGTGGTGTAAAAACAAGACAAAAAGGAACCCCTGTTCCTCTGTCGGTTTAACATCTGATCTGTCCACTATTCGGGGACGGCGCATTATGTACATTTATGGCTCATGGAGCCGGATGCGGAGCGTGCAAAAAAAAAAAAAAAAAGCCCCTTTTTTGACTGGCAAACCGCTGGTGAGGATTGGGGAGAGGGACAGGGTGCTTCTGACTGAAGGCCTGGGAATTCATACTTACCTGGCAGGGGAGACACCATGATCAGGAAGGTGGTTCACCCAGGGCGAGGCTCGGCCATTGCACTCTGGGTTGTGCTGACCCCTGCGAATTCCCCAAATGTGGGAATCTCGACTGCATAATTTATGGTAGTGGGGGACTGCGTTCGCGCTCTCCCCTGGACAACACTGGTTAAAAGGGCAGATTGTTAAAGCTCCCCTTGAGGTTCTTTTGTTTTGTTTTTTTTCTCCACTTCTTCAATATCCAGAGGCAGTCCAGAGAGTTGAACTGCGGCGGTTGCTCGAGAGATACGAAACAGTCTAGGACCGGTCTGTGTGAGGAGGGTTTTCTTTTTTCTCCTCAATTCTTCAAATAGTCTCCAATATTTGACGGACGACTTAGTTCACAGCAGTTGTCCTGGAGGCAAAGTTGTTCGGAATGAGGAGTTCTATCATGTGGTATGAAAACATTGTGCACGTGTGAAACGTCACGTGATACACAGCCACCCATGTTGTGTTTTTTTCTGTTTACAGCGCCACCAAGTGGCCAGTCGCCGCATTCCTCTTCACGTGACCACGGGCTGAGCCCGTACACAGGTGTACCGAGTTGGGTGCAATTGTCTCATTCCGTTGGAGAGTTATAGCCGTTCAAGTAAAGCCCGCCTCGCCCACCCCCAACGTTTTGGCGTACCGTCGCCAACGTGGATGGAAATTCCAACTGTTTCCCGATCCCTGTTGGCAGTCAGACTCCAGAGAATCTTTCTGCACCGGTTTGGGTCAGATCGGGCAAAAAACCTAGGACTAGTGTGCAAAAGTAGGTTTTTCAGAAAATCCAAAATACCCGAAAATCTCGCCAGCGCGACCACCCAATCCGAGGCATGCATCTTGTTCGGCTCGAGCCAAGGATTCCGGTGATGTAAGACACTTGGGTCTGCGACCGACGGTCGAGGAGTTACGAGCCATTTCGTACTTTTGATCGCTGCAGCGCCACCTTGGGGCCGATCGGGGCGAGCCTTGGTGAGGTTGTAGTACCGGGCCGGTCCTACCATCCCTCAGAGTTTCAAGTCTCTACCACGGACGCTTTGGTCTGCCCGCTCACTTTTAAGGCGGAATGTTGATGATCCAAAATCCCAGGTTGCACTCCAGAGTGTCTTTGCTGTGCACTCTGTTGTGATCCATTTTCGGTGTCAACCAATCTGAGCTGAGCTTGTTTGCCGGCGACCTTAGACCCTCTCGCCGCGGCCCAGGTGGGCGTGGCCTTTGCCGGCTCCCCCGCCTCGGCGTCGCTGCGTCATCGCTTCTCGGCCTTTTGGCTAAGATCAAGTGCAAGTGGCTTGACCGCAGTTCTTGGTTGCTAAAGGTCTGTGAAGGAGTGGGGAAGTGATGGCGGAAGGAATTTTTGAGAGAAGAGTAAAGAACACGTCAAGACTTTACTGGGAAGGATCCAGAGAAGAAGAGATGCCGGAAAGGGAAGAATTCATCCAAAAAGTTATCATCAATTTGTTGAAGATTGACCCTCCAGAGATTCTCGGAATCCAAAGAAATGGCAAAGATAAGTATTTTGATGTCACGATGAAAGACAGCATTTTGTTTCAGAGACTTTTGGAAAAGTTCAGAGAAAATGAAGGTCAGCGTCCTCTGGATAAGTTTAGAATACAGTCCTTGGGGAGAAATAATTTCCGGATTTTGACAATCAACATGTTTGACATGAATATGGAAGATGAAGAGGTGGAATCTTTTCTTCGAAACCATGTTAAAATAATATCGACAGTAAGGTACAGAAGGGACAGATTCGGGGTATGGAACGGACAAAGGCAGTATCAAGTGTTGCTCAACGAGGACCCTGCTGGTTTCCAGGGTTACCATCATCCTCCGGCCAATTTTAAAATTGCGGGTGTAAGGGGGTACATAGTGTACTCCGGTCAGCCTCAATTTTGTAGAAGATGTCAGGAATTTGGACACTTGGAATACCAATGCGTTATAAGATGTCTGAACTGTAAAGAATTGGGGCATGCTGCCTCAGAGTGTCTGAAACCGAAAGTGTGCAAGGAGTGTGGGGCTACTGATCATCTTTTCAGGACATGTCCAAAACGGAAAAGAACGTATGCCAGTGCAGCAAGAGGAGAAGATGGAGAAGACCTTAGGCCAATTGAAGTTGTTATTAAGGAAGTACAGGCATACCATGGAGCTCTTACTGGCCAGAATGAAGAAGTATACCAGATGGGTTCACCTACGGATACAGAGATAATGGAGGGAGTGAGAGGAGTCACAGCAGGATGCCCTGTTTTAGCTTCTGTCCCAGCCGAGCTAACAAATCCAGCTTTTGAGGAATCGGAGAAAATGGAAGAGGAGGGGGGTGAGTTACAGGGTACAGTGAGTCCAGACACCCTACATCTCACAACTAATATTTCCTGGGGTGACAGAATGGAGGATGAGGAAGAGCAAGGAGCTGAAGGATCCTGGAAGTTAGCTTCTAAGACAAGTAAAAGGAAATTGGAAGGAAACGAGGAAGAAAATAAGATTGAGGTATCAAATTCATTTAGTGTGCTGGATCAGCGGACGGATGATGAGGAGTCTTTGAGCTTACCTGAGTTTGCGGATGGATCGTCGATGGCTGGGTCCCTGATAGTGCCTCCTGTGGTAACATCAGAGGAAGAGGTGGAGGTTTCGGAGCTGGGGTCGATGTCTGGTAGTTTCCTATCGAGGGAAGACGTGGAGTTTTTTATAGGGACCACTGGATTCATAGAAGGCACAGACAAGGAGAAAAGAAATGGAAAGAAGAAGAAAACGTTACCTGATGATCTTTATGAATGATGGACTTGAAGTTTGTATCTCTCAATGTGAGAGGTTTGAGGGATGCTGGAAAGAGGGGTGCTCTGTTTTGTTCTCTGTTATCTATGGACTTCGAGGTGGCATTCCTACAAGAGTGTCACCTGAAAGGAGAAGAAGATACAATAACTTTTTCTAAAGAATGGACTTCCGGGGTGTCATATTGGAGTATTGGGAATGTACATTCAGATGGACTGGGGATAGTGTTTAAGAAAAATGGATTCATGATAGAGAATTATGTATCTCTTGTGCCGGGGAGATTACAATGTCTGGATGCACGATGGGGTGAGTATAAATATCGCTTTATTAATGTATATGCACCCTGTAATAGAAGTAAAAGACTGGAATTTTTCAAAAACTTACCAAATTTATGGGATACCAATAGATGTGTAATAATGGGGGGTGATTTCAATATAACGTTGGACAGTTTGGAAAAAAATGGGGAAATTGACTTCTCAGGGATTTACTTAAAAGAGGAATTAGGAGAGCATTTCTTACAGGATGCATATAGGAAATGTTATAAAGATGATCCAGGGTTTACATGGGGTAATACGAGGGGCAATAGAAGTAGATTAGATTATTTTTTTATAACACAGGGGATAGAAATAAAAGAGTTGAGGATTGTACCATGTTGGTGTTCGGATCATGGAATGTTGTTAGTCACAATAGTTAATAATGAGGTAAGCATGGGTAAGGGCTATTGGAAGATGAATATTAGTTTGTTGGAGGATGATATATTTAAAAAGGAATTTAAAGATTTTTACAAATTATGGCAAGAGTTTAAAGTGGGGTATGTATCGCTTTTAGAATGGTGGGAGGTGATGAAAAAAGAAATTGCGGGGTTTTGCATAAGATATACAGAAAAGAAAAGAAGACAGGAAAGGAGGGAGGTTTGGAAGGACAATAATAGATTGCAAAAAATAATGGCAAATCAAAATGTTGGGTTAGAGGTGAGAGAGGAGGAAATTGCGGACATAAAGGGGAAAATTAAAATGTACTATACTAAAAAGGCAAAGGAGTTTGCGTTTTTAGCAAAGGTAGAGGAAAGGGAAAAAGATGAGAAAGTAACTAAATATTTTTTTCAAACAATAAAACAGAAACAGAGAGGGGAAATAATTGATGGGTTTATGTCAGAAAAAGGAGAAGTTAAAGGTAAAGAAAACATGTTTAAATATGTCTGTGGCTTTTATAAGGAACTGTTTTCTAAAAGAGAGGTAGATGGGAGGAAGGAAGGGGAGTTATTGGGAGGTATAAAGAGAGTCCTACTTAAGAAACATAGAGAAAAAATAGGGGGTGAGATCAAGGAAGAGGAAATTAAAGCAGCCCTTACCTCAATGAAAGGGAATAAAACTCCAGGGGGGGATGGGTTGCCGAAAGAGTTTTATGGGTGCTTTTGGGACATCATAAAAAAAGATTTGGTGATGGTATATAGAGAGGTGTATAAGACAGGCAAGTTAACTGAGTCTATGAGTTCGGGGGTAATACACCTAATCCACAAGAAAGGTGAAAAAAAAGATATAAAAAATTGGAGACCAATAACCGTTTTAACAACTGATTATAAAATTTTAAGTAAGTGTTTAACAAATAGGTTACTGGAGGTGATGTCGGTATTAGTGAATCCAGATCAAACTTGTGGGGTTAAGGGAAGGGCTGGTTCTTTTAATTTATTGCTCATAAGAGATATCATTAGCTGGGTTGAAGAGAGAGATCTGCCTTTGTGCATACTGAGTCTAGATCAGGAGAAAGCCTTCGACAGGGTTAACCATGAATTCTTATTTAAGGTATTAGGGGAAATGAATGTTGGGGAAGAGTTTATCTCATGGGTAAGGGTCCTATATAATGAAGTACATAGTAGGGTGAAGATAAATGGGGTTTTGAGTGAACCGATTGAACAAAGGGGAGGTGTTAGGCAGGGATGTCCATTGTCTCCTCTGTTGTATGTCTTGTTTATAGAGCCTTTGGCAGAAAGAATAAGGAACGAGCAATACATTGAAGGAGTGCACATACCGGGAGGGTTGGGTGAACGGGTAAAAGTATCTCAGTATGCAGACGATACAACTGTATTTATGTCTACAGATAGAGGGTTGGATAAAGTGGTGCAAATATTGGAAATGTATTGTGCAGCTACTGGCTCGGCCATAAACTATGCCAAATCATCATTAATGTATTGTGGAAAATGGAAAGGAAGGAAAGAGGTGAGGCACGGTTTTTCGTTGTGTCCTACGGGAATCAAAATTTTGGGGGTTAAATTTTATCATAAAGATTCGGCTAAACTAAATTGGGAGGAAAAAATTGAGAGGGTAAAAAAGAAATTGAACATTTGGAGGAGCAGAAAGCTTAGTATTACGGGGAAGGGGTTAGTAGTTAAGGTAGATCTGTTGTCTAGTTTGATTTACTTAGCCCTAATCTTTCCAATTCCTGCGAAAAGTAAATTAATTTTGACTAGGTTGGTCTTTTCATTTATATGGGGTGGGAAATATGAACCTGTTAAAAGGGAACAGATGTACCTAGAGGTTGAAGAAGGAGGTAGAGCGGTGGTGTGTATTCCTTTAAAGTTAGAGGTACTTTACATTTGTTTTTTATGTAAGATACTTATAAATAATGTGGAGCATAAAGCTATGTATTTTGTAAAATTGTGGGCAGCTCTGCCATTAAGGAGAATTGTTCCCTTGGACAACAGAGGACCAAAGGCTGAGAGTAGACCTTGGCAATATGAAAAGTTAATTTTGTTTTTAAGAGCCCATCCTGGTTGTGTAAAGGAGGAGTTACTAAAAAATCATAAACAATTATATCAAGATTTAAAAGAGAAAATGGTAGTAACACAACAAGCAGAAATGAGAAAGAAAAAAGTTAAGTGGAAATGTATTCAACATGAAAATTTAAGTAATGAGAGGAAGGATTTGAATTGGCTCGTAGCTTTGAATAGATTGCCGGTGAGGGAAAGATTGTATAATCAAGGATCTACAGGCACAAGAGGTTGTCCAAGAGGTTGTCCAGGGGACGAGACTCTACATCATGTTTTTTGTGAATGTTATTTAGCTCATTGCTTTTGGAAAAGAATACAACAACTGTTAAGGTTAGTAAGAATTGATATTGTTTTGAACCCTGACTTAATTGTAGGAGGAAAAGGGTTGGGACAGTCAAAAAAGGAAAGGATAATCTGGTGCATAATAAGTATTGGTAAAGAGATATTGTGGGAGGAACGGAATGCTCAAGTAAAAAAGAAAAGAGAAGGTAGAACATCAAAGCAATTGTGGTATGAATTGAAATACAAAGTGTTAATGGAAGCTAAAATATGGAAAATAAGAATGGAAAAAGATGAATATTTGCTTTTGTGGGGTGAATTGGAAAAACATTGTACTGTAAATAAATAAATAATAAAAAAAAAAAAAAAAAAAAATAAAAAAAAAAAAAAAAAAAAAAAAAAAAAATCTGTTCTTATCAGTTTAATATCTGATACGTGCCCTACCCGGGCACCACATATTAAATTGATTTTTGGTCCTGGGAGATGGAATAGGGGCTTGCTCCGTCCACTCCACGCATCGACCCGGTATTGCAGTACTTCTGGGAACGGTGCACCCTCCTAAAGTGTTCAATGAAAGAAATGTAGTGGTCTTGTGTGGCAGACGGTGATAATGGAGCTAGTGTGAGTGGGTGTTGTAGGTGATCATGTGCTATACTAGCCTGGGTAGAATTGTGGTGTAAAAACAAGACAAAAAGGAACCCCTGTTCCTCTGTCGGTTTAACATCTGATCCGTCCACTATTCGGGGACGGCGCATTATGTACATTTATGGCTCATGGAGCCGGATGCGGAGCGTGCAAAAAAAAAAAAAAAAAGCCCCTTTTTTGACTGGCAAACCGCTGGTGAGGATTGGGGAGAGGGACAGGGTGCTTCTGACTGAAGGCCTGGGAATTCATACTTACCTGGCAGGGGAGACACCATGATCAGGAAGGTGGTTCACCCAGGGCGAGGCTCGGCCATTGCACTCTGGGTTGTGCTGACCCCTGCGTATTCCCCAAATGTGGGAATCTCGACTGCATAATTTATGGTAGTGGGGGACTGCGTTCGCGCTCTCCCCTGGACAACACTGGTTAAAAGGGCAGATTGTTAAAGCTCCACTTGAGGTTCTTTTGTTTTGTTTTTTTTCTCCACTTCTTCAATATCCAGAGGCAGTCCAGAGAGTTGAACTGCGGCGGTTGCTCGAGAGATACGAAACAGTCTAGGACCGGTCTGTGTGAGGAGGGTTTTCTTTTTTCTCCTCAATTCTTCAAATAGTCTCCAATATTTGACGGACGACTTAGTTCACAGCAGTTGTCCTGGAGGCAAAGTTGTTCGGAATGAGGAGTTCTATCATGTGGTATGAAAACATTGTGCACGTGTGAAACGTCACGTGATACACAGCCACCCATGTTGTGTTTTTTTCTGTTTACAGCGCCACCAAGTGGCCAGTCGCCGCATTCCTCTTCACGTGACCACGGGCTGAGCCCGTACACAGGTGTACCGAGTTGGGTGCAATTGTCTCATTCCGTTGGAGAGTTATAGCCGTTCAAGTAAAGCCCGCCTCGCCCACCCCCAACGTTTTGGCGTACCGTCGCCAACGTGGATGGAAATTCCAACTGTTTCCCGATCCCTGTTGGCAGTCAGACTCCAGAGAATCTTTCTGCACCGGTTTGGGTCAGATCGGGCAAAAAACCTAGGACTAGTGTGCAAAAGTAGGTTTTTCAGAAAATCCAAAATACCCGAAAATCTCGCCAGCGCGACCACCCAATCCGAGGCATGCATCTTGTTCGGCTCGAGCCAAGGATTCCGGTGATGTAAGACACTTGGGTCTGCGACCGACGGTCGAGGAGTTACGAGCCATTTCGTACTTTTGATCGCTGCAGCGCCACCTTGGGGCCGATCGGGGCGAGCCTTGGTGAGGTTGTAGTACCGGGCCGGTCCTACCATCCCTCAGAGTTTCAAGTCTCTACCACGGACGCTTTGGTCTGCCCGCTCACTTTTAAGGCGGAATGTTGATGATCCAAAATCCCAGGTTGCACTCCAGAGTGTCTTTGCTGTGCACTCTGTTGTGATCCATTTTCGGTGTCAACCAATCTGAGCTGAGCTTGTTTGCCGGCGACCTTAGACCCTCTCGCCGCGGCCCAGGTGGGCGTGGCCTTTGCCGGCTCCCCCGCCTCGGCGTCGCTGCGTCATCGCTTCTCGGCCTTTTGGCTAAGATCAAGTGGTCTGGTCGGACGTCTGAGACAGCGATCGCCTCTTGTTGGACTTGGTCTCGTGTGTTGCTTGTCACACGGGACATACACCCTTCAGGAGGTACATTGACAAGCGGCTTTTAATTGACGACTCGTTCTACGAGGAATCTTCTGGTTTTAAGGTAAGCAGGTTTTAATTTATTTATTGTATATTTATTGTTGGATTTTAGCCGCAGCAGGCTAGTGGTGCCTCCAACATGTCGGCTGCTCGTGCCGGCATGGGGAGGCACCACAGCGTGCGTTTTAAATTTAAGACAAAGGAGGATGGCACTCTCCAGGCGATGTCCAGGTTGGACTTTTCCAGGAAGTGCATCCAACAGACTCTCGGTTTTAAGGCTATTGATATTAACTGCTTGTTGACTCTGCCCCTGAATCATGGCTTCGACGTTAGTTTTGCTTCTGCTTCCTTGCTAAGTACTTTTTGGGCTCGGTATGAATTGTGTAAAGCCAATTTCTCCATGTTCACTGTGGAAAAACTGACTGATAATTCGCTGAAAGTGGTGATTGTCAGGATGTTTAATGAAACAGTTAGTGGAGAAGACATTGCTGTATGGTTGGCAAGATATTGCTCTATTCGTGGTCAACCAGTCAAGGTTTTAGATGAAGACGGTATCTGGAGCTGTGCGTGGAGAGTGCCCATTAAACAATGGGCAGATCCCAACAGCTACCATGGCCTGAGTCAAATTCCTTCTATGATTGTGTTGGGAGAGAATAGAGGTTACATCCATTATCAAGGGATGCCCAAGCTATGCCGCAAGTGTGGCCAACTTGGGCATCTCGCCGAGGCGTGCCAAGAAGTAGTGTGTAGGAAGTGCAGAGAAATTGGACACACTTTTGAAGAGTGCAAAAATGGCAGAAAGTGCAACCTCTGTGGAGAATCATCCCATCTCTACAGAGACTGCCCCCAAAGTTTTGCCAACAAGCTAAAAAACAACAAAATGGCCGCCCCACCCAAAGAGCAAACGATAAAGGAGGCGGGCCCTGAGGTTTTGGCGGGAAATTCAAATCCTCAGCCAGCCTCAGGGATTGGACTGGAAGAAGGAAGTGGGGCGGCCACAGGGGCGGAGTCAACTCGAACAGCTGGTCAGGGGGAGGAAGCCAATCCTCAAAATGATAATGGTAAAGAAGAGGTGGACGACAAAGAGGAGGAAACGGCTTCCTCCCTTGTCACCGTGTCTGAGGCTAGTGGGTCAACTAGTGGGAGTGAGACAGATTCTTCTCTTCCCAATGCTCAAGTGCAGAAAAGAACTGCGAGATCTCCTCTGGTCCAAACAGAGGAGAAAAAGCTGCGGGTAGCGCACCGGCTAGATAGTTCCCCCATGGAAGATCTAGACCGTGTGTGGCCCACAGACTCTCCTAATGAAGTATCTTTTCTGCATTTTAAGCTAAGAACATCGACGCCAAAGGCTTCACAAGAGGTTCTCTCTGTGAGCCCTGAGACGTCAAGCACTTTCCTCCCTGATCCCAGGCTTTCTGGGGAAAAGGGACGGCAAGTGCAACAAGAAATAACCTGATTTTAATTAAATCTCTGTAGTCCTTTTGTTGCTTTTAAATGTCTCATACCCTTTTAACCATACTGCTCATGGCTCTCACTATCTCCACCATCAATGTGAGAAGTGTGAGGAGCAATATACGAGCACAGAGTGTCCTATCCTTTTTAAAAACTTTTAAGTCAGATGTGTTTTTATTACAAGAATGTGGCCTGCCTTTTTTATCCAATTACAGAAAGTGGGAGGAGATTTGGACCCCAGGAGTTTCCGTTTGGAGTGGGTCCAATTTTAATAAAAATGACGGTGTCGCCATTTTAATACAAAACCCCAATATCTTGGTGAAGGGCAGCACTGTGGTGAGGGACGGGCGGGCAATTTTAGCTAATCTGACTTTTTTAGGTAAGGATTTTAACATTTTAAATGTGTATGGTTTTACAGACAAAAACAATAGGTATGAGCTTTTAGAAGACCTGCGGCCCCACATGTTAGGTAGGGCTCCCCTAGTGGTAGCAGGGGATTTTAATTGCGTTTTAACCAAGAAAGACAGGAAGAGGACAGAGGATTTTAAAGTTGACAAAACGTCGGTTTTATTGCAGGATTTAGTTAGAGATTTTAAATTAGTGGACTGTTTTAAAGCAATGCATCAGAGAGAGGAGGGCTTCACCTGGTTCAGTGGTGACGGCACCAGAGCCTCTCGCATTGACTACGTTTTTACACGGGACTGCCTGCCAACCGATGCAACATTAACCCCCCTCTTTTTTTCAGATCACACAATGCTGTCATGCACCCTTTCACTCCCCACTGGTGTGACTGCAGGGGGAGGGCTGTGGAAGCTGAACTGCTCCCTTTTGGAAGATAAAGATGTAGTCAGTGAGTACAGGGAGCAGTTCAGCCAATGGCAGACCCTCCAAGACTTCTACGACTCACGTGCACAGTGGTGGGAGATGGTAAAAGAACGGACGAGACAGTTTTTTAGAAAGATAGGAAAAATCAAAAAGAATAGATTAAATCGACGCATGATGGGGCTGCAAAAACGACTACAGAGATATTTTAACCTTTTAAACGATGGGATTGATTTTAGTGAAGAAATCAAAGAAATAAAGCAAGAAATGTCAGTTTTATCCGAAATTCAAAGCAAAGGTGTCATTTTAAGGAGCAGGGAGAAGGAGATTGAGGAAGGTGAAAGGTGCACAAGGTATTTCTTTAAAAAAATTATTTCACGGGGTGGGGCAATCACAGCTTTGAAAAGTGGAGGGAGGGAGGTTTACACCACAAAAGAAATTTTAAAGGAAACTGAAGTATTTTATGAAAACCTATACAGCACCAAAGAAGTCCACAATGACACATTACAGGAGGTTTTAGAGTTTTTAGAAAAGAAAGTCGAAGGCGAAGGTACAATTTTATCTCAAGATTTCAACATTTTAGAAATTCACAAAGCACTCAAAAGTTTTAAACGAGGAAAGTCCCCCGGCACCGATGGACTTCCTCTGGAGTTTTATTTGACTTTTTGGGATATTTTAGCTTTCGACTTACTGACTGTTTTTAAAGAATTTGAGACTCTTGAAAGACTTCCTGACAGCTTTAGAATAGGGATAGTTTCACTCTTACATAAGAAAGGGGACAAGACTGACTTACGGAACTGGCGACCCATCACTCTTTTAAATGTCGACTGTAAACTTTTTAGCAAAATTTTAGCCACACGCATGTCGACAGTTTTAGAGGACGTAATCCACCCGGATCAAGCATGCGCTGTGCCAGGAAGGAAGATCACGGACAGCCTGGTGCTGATCAGAGACGCCATCTGTTATGCGAGAGACAGAAACCTTCGGCTAGTAGTCCTAAATTTAGACTTTGAAAAAGCATTCGACCGTATCTCGCACCAGTTCCTTTTTAAGGTACTGGGTAAAATGGGATTTCCAGGGCGGTTCATAGCCTGGGTGGGACTGCTGTACAACAGTCTGGTCAGCAGAATTGTAGTTAATGGGCATTTATCCAAAGCTGTTAATATCTACAGCGGCGTCCGTCAGGGGTGTCCCTTATCTCCCCTTCTGTATGTGGCTTGTATAGAGCCACTGGCACAAATCTTGAGAAGGGACAAATGGATTAAAGGACTAGGCATTCCAGGGACTAGTGGACTGACGGCAACCTGCGTTTTATACATGGACGACGTGACCCTTTTAGCAACGGACGTTTTATCGGTACGAAGAGCAATGGACTTGACTGACTGGTACGGTCGGGCCTCAGGCGCCAAGCTCAATAGGAGCAAGTCTGAGGCCCAGCTCTTCGGGCCGTGGGGGAACGTTGACAAAGGTGGACTAGATTTGGATTTTAAAGATAATAATTTGAAAATTTTAGGTGTTAAATTTGACAGGGAGGGTGGAGGACAGGGTAACTGGACTGACATGTTAGGGAAAGTTAGGCAAAGACTGGGCTTTTGGGGACTAAGAAATCTGACGATTGAAGGCAAGATTTTAATTTTTAAAGCTGTGATTTTACCACTGATTTTACTTGTCTGTTCTGTTTTTAGTCCCCCACGAAGCTTCCTGATTGACCTGGAGAGAGCAGTGTTTTATTTCCTGTGGGGGTCCAAGTGGGAGCGACTCAAAAGAGAAGTAGTGAAGAAAAGGAAGGAGAATGGTGGAAAAGGGCTCCCAGACCCCCACCTGTTTTTAGGCAGCCGCTTCACTGCCCTCCACATTAAATACGCCCTGACCCCATCCAGAGAACACAAGACAGCAGCCATGACCCGATTCTGGATGGGGTCATACTTAAGATCTTTGAAAATTTTACCCGTTGATCTTAAATGTCCAGTGTCTTTTAATCTGTCAAAAGAACATCTTTTTATTAAGAATTTTTTAAAGAAATACCTTTTAGAAACGAATGATGCCACTGTTTTAACTAACCACAAGTCTCTTGTCTCTCTTGTGCAGGATCGAGAATCGGTGAGTCCAGTTCCAGGCCTCACACTAGGTGAGGCCAAAGACGTTTGGAGGAACGCAGCCCACCCAGCTCTCCAGAACAGGCTTAAGGACTTGTCGTGGATGGTGGCCCATGAGATCCTCCCGGTCAGGGCGGTTATGCACTCCAGAGGCATGGCCAAAAACCCCACCTGCCCACGGTCCGGATGTGGTTCCCCGGAGACCGTCTACCATCTGCTCTGGGAGTGCGGTGCTGCGCGGGACCTGTGGGCCAAGACCAGCCCCCTGGTTTTCCCGTGCCTGCCGGCGGGTCGGGCCCAGGTGGGATACAGGCTCGCCATCCTGGGGGTGGGTCAGGGCTTGAAGGAGCTAACATCACAGCAATTTACCTCGCTCTGGCTCACCCTCAACCATATCAAGGATGCCATCTGGGCCACCAGAAACCTGCTGGTGGGGAAACGCGTTACGGTGCCCCTCCACGCGTGCGAGCAATTAGTTAGATCTGCGCTGCAGGAGGCGCCGGACGTCGTTATTCGGATGGGGGGGCTGGGGTCACACCAAAGAGGTCCCGGCCACCCCCGACCCTGGCCGCCCGTAGATGCACCCTCACCACACTGGCTACGGGAACAGCGGGCCAGCGGGCCGGAGGAGAGGGGATCTCCGCTGGGCGCTGGAAGCGAGGAGTCCGGGGCCTGTTCTGGAGACCTGGAGTGAATGGACATTCTTGATAGGGACTCACCCTCGATCCTGTACAAGAGATGTTTTATGTGGCATAATTTATTGTTTTATTGGTTTTTATCTGACATGTTTTATTGTTTTATTCCTATTATTTAAACCATTTACCTTTCTTTTAAAACATACATGGACTTTTTACACAACACACAAACACAAGAAACTTTTAACAGTAAATAATGTGTCCCTTTTAATATGTGTAAAAATGTGATCTAAAAGAAAAAATGTACATGCAAATGGAAATAATGGAATGACACTGTGACAATAAAACTTTTCGAAAGAAAAAATCTGTTCTTATCAGTTTAATATCTGATACGTGCCCTACCCGGGCACCACATATTAAATTGATTTTTGGTCCTGGGAGATGGAATAGGGGCTTGCTCCGTCCACTCCACGCATCGACCCGGTATTGCAGTACTTCTGGGAACGGTGCACCCTCCTAAAGTGTTCAATGAAAGAAATGTAGTGGTCTTGTGTGGCAGACGGTGATAATGGAGCTAGTGTGAGTGGGTGTTGTAGGTGATCATGTGCTATACTAGCCTGGGTAGAATTGTGGTGTAAAAACAAGACAAAAAGGAACCCCTGTTCCTCTGTCGGTTTAACATCTGATCCGTCCACTATTCGGGGACGGCGCATTATGTACATTTATGGCTCATGGAGCCGGATGCGGAGCGTGCAAAAAAAAAAAAAAAAAGCCCCTTTTTTGACTGGCAAACCGCTGGTGAGGATTGGGGAGAGGGACAGGGTGCTTCTGACTGAAGGCCTGGGAATTCATACTTACCTGGCAGGGGAGACACCATGATCAGGAAGGTGGTTCACCCAGGGCGAGGCTCGGCCATTGCACTCTGGGTTGTGCTGACCCCTGCGAATTCCCCAAATGTGGGAATCTCGACTGCATAATTTATGGTAGTGGGGGACTGCGTTCGCGCTCTCCCCTGGACAACACTGGTTAAAAGGGCAGATTGTTAAAGCTCCCCTTGAGGTTCTTTTGTTTTGTTTTTTTTCTCCACTTCTTCAATATCCAGAGGCAGTCCAGAGAGTTGAACTGCGGCGGTTGCTCGAGAGATACGAAACAGTCTAGGACCGGTCTGTGTGAGGAGGGTTTTCTTTTTTCTCCTCAATTCTTCAAATAGTCTCCAATATTTGACGGACGACTTAGTTCACAGCAGTTGTCCTGGAGGCAAAGTTGTTCGGAATGAGGAGTTCTATCATGTGGTATGAAAACATTGTGCACGTGTGAAACGTCACGTGATACACAGCCACCCATGTTGTGTTTTTTTCTGTTTACAGCGCCACCAAGTGGCCAGTCGCCGCATTCCTCTTCACGTGACCACGGGCTGAGCCCGTACACAGGTGTACCGAGTTGGGTGCAATTGTCTCATTCCGTTGGAGAGTTATAGCCGTTCAAGTAAAGCCCGCCTCGCCCACCCCCAACGTTTTGGCGTACCGTCGCCAACGTGGATGGAAATTCCAACTGTTTCCCGATCCCTGTTGGCAGTCAGACTCCAGAGAATCTTTCTGCACCGGTTTGGGTCAGATCGGGCAAAAAACCTAGGACTAGTGTGCAAAAGTAGGTTTTTCAGAAAATCCAAAATACCCGAAAATCTCGCCAGCGCGACCACCCAATCCGAGGCATGCATCTTGTTCGGCTCGAGCCAAGGATTCCGGTGATGTAAGACACTTGGGTCTGCGACCGACGGTCGAGGAGTTACGAGCCATTTCGTACTTTTGATCGCTGCAGCGCCACCTTGGGGCCGATCGGGGCGAGCCTTGGTGAGGTTGTAGTACCGGGCCGGTCCTACCATCCCTCAGAGTTTCAAGTCTCTACCACGGACGCTTTGGTCTGCCCGCTCACTTTTAAGGCGGAATGTTGATGATCCAAAATCCCAGGTTGCACTCCAGAGTGTCTTTGCTGTGCACTCTGTTGTGATCCATTTTCGGTGTCAACCAATCTGAGCTGAGCTTGTTTGCCGGCGACCTTAGACCCTCTCGCCGCGGCCCAGGTGGGCGTGGCCTTTGCCGGCTCCCCCGCCTCGGCGTCGCTGCGTCATCGCTTCTCGGCCTTTTGGCTAAGATCAAGTGTAGTATCTGTTCTTATCAGTTTAATATCTGATACGTGCCCTACCCGGGCACCACATATTAAATTGATTTTTGGTCCTGGGAGATGGAATAGGGGCTTGCTCCGTCCACTCCACGCATCGACCCGGTATTGCAGTACTTCTGGGAACGGTGCACCCTCCTAAAGTGTTCAATGAAAGAAATGTAGTGGTCTTGTGTGGCAGACGGTGATAATGGAGCTAGTGTGAGTGGGTGTTGTAGGTGATCATGTGCTATACTAGCCTGGGTAGAATTGTGGTGTAAAAACAAGACAAAAAGGAACCCCTGTTCCTCTGTCGGTTTAACATCTGATCCGTCCACTATTCGGGGACGGCGCATTATGTACATTTATGGCTCATGGAGCCGGATGCGGAGCGTGCAAAAAAAAAAAAAAAAAGCCCCTTTTTTGACTGGCAAACCGCTGGTGAGGATTGGGGAGAGGGACAGGGTGCTTCTGACTGAAGGCCTGGGAATTCATACTTACCTGGCAGGGGAGACACCATGATCAGGAAGGTGGTTCACCCAGGGCGAGGCTCGGCCATTGCACTCTGGGTTGTGCTGACCCCTGCGAATTCCCCAAATGTGGGAATCTCGACTGCATAATTTATGGTAGTGGGGGACTGCGTTCGCGCTCTCCCCTGGACAACACTGGTTAAAAGGGCAGATTGTTAAAGCTCCACTTGAGGTTCTTTTGTTTTGTTTTTTTTCTCCACTTCTTCAATATCCAGAGGCAGTCCAGAGAGTTGAACTGCGGCGGTTGCTCGAGAGATACGAAACAGTCTAGGACCGGTCTGTGTGAGGAGGGTTTTCTTTTTTCTCCTCAATTCTTCAAATAGTCTCCAATATTTGACGGACGACTTAGTTCACAGCAGTTGTCCTGGAGGCAAAGTTGTTCGGAATGAGGAGTTCTATCATGTGGTATGAAAACATTGTGCACGTGTGAAACGTCACGTGATACACAGCCACCCATGTTGTGTTTTTTTCTGTTTACAGCGCCACCAAGTGGCCAGTCGCCGCATTCCTCTTCACGTGACCACGGGCTGAGCCCGTACACAGGTGTACCGAGTTGGGTGCAATTGTCTCATTCCGTTGGAGAGTTATAGCCGTTCAAGTAAAGCCCGCCTCGCCCACCCCCAACGTTTTGGCGTACCGTCGCCAACGTGGATGGAAATTCCAACTGTTTCCCGATCCCTGTTGGCAGTCAGACTCCAGAGAATCTTTCTGCACCGGTTTGGGTCAGATCGGGCAAAAAACCTAGGACTAGTGTGCAAAAGTAGGTTTTTCAGAAAATCCAAAATACCCGAAAATCTCGCCAGCGCGACCACCCAATCCGAGGCATGCATCTTGTTCGGCTCGAGCCAAGGATTCCGGTGATGTAAGACACTTGGGTCTGCGACCGACGGTCGAGGAGTTACGAGCCATTTCGTACTTTTGATCGCTGCAGCGCCACCTTGGGGCCGATCGGGGCGAGCCTTGGTGAGGTTGTAGTACCGGGCCGGTCCTACCATCCCTCAGAGTTTCAAGTCTCTACCACGGACGCTTTGGTCTGCCCGCTCACTTTTAAGGCGGAATGTTGATGATCCAAAATCCCAGGTTGCACTCCAGAGTGTCTTTGCTGTGCACTCTGTTGTGATCCATTTTCGGTGTCAACCAATCTGAGCTGAGCTTGTTTGCCGGCGACCTTAGACCCTCTCGCCGCGGCCCAGGTGGGCGTGGCCTTTGCCGGCTCCCCCGCCTCGGCGTCGCTGCGTCATCGCTTCTCGGCCTTTTGGCTAAGATCAAGTGCAAGTGGCTTGACCGCAGTTCTTGGTTGCTAAAGGTCTGTGAAGGAGTGGGGAAGTGATGGCGGAAGGAATTTTTGAGAGAAGAGTAAAGAACACGTCAAGACTTTACTGGGAAGGATCCAGAGAAGAAGAGATGCCGGAAAGGGAAGAATTCATCCAAAAAGTTATCATCAATTTGTTGAAGATTGACCCTCCAGAGATTCTCGGAATCCAAAGAAATGGCAAAGATAAGTATTTTGATGTCACGATGAAAGACAGCATTTTGTTTCAGAGACTTTTGGAAAAGTTCAGAGAAAATGAAGGTCAGCGTCCTCTGGATAAGTTTAGAATACAGTCCTTGGGGAGAAATAATTTCCGGATTTTGACAATCAACATGTTTGACATGAATATGGAAGATGAAGAGGTGGAATCTTTTCTTCGAAACCATGTTAAAATAATATCGACAGTAAGGTACAGAAGGGACAGATTCGGGGTATGGAACGGACAAAGGCAGTATCAAGTGTTGCTCAACGAGGACCCTGCTGGTTTCCAGGGTTACCATCATCCTCCGGCCAATTTTAAAATTGCGGGTGTAAGGGGGTACATAGTGTACTCCGGTCAGCCTCAATTTTGTAGAAGATGTCAGGAATTTGGACACTTGGAATACCAATGCGTTATAAGATGTCTGAACTGTAAAGAATTGGGGCATGCTGCCTCAGAGTGTCTGAAACCGAAAGTGTGCAAGGAGTGTGGGGCTACTGATCATCTTTTCAGGACATGTCCAAAACGGAAAAGAACGTATGCCAGTGCAGCAAGAGGAGAAGATGGAGAAGACCTTAGGCCAATTGAAGTTGTTATTAAGGAAGTACAGGCATACCATGGAGCTCTTACTGGCCAGAATGAAGAAGTATACCAGATGGGTTCACCTACGGATACAGAGATAATGGAGGGAGTGAGAGGAGTCACAGCAGGATGCCCTGTTTTAGCTTCTGTCCCAGCCGAGCTAACAAATCCAGCTTTTGAGGAATCGGAGAAAATGGAAGAGGAGGGGGGTGAGTTACAGGGTACAGTGAGTCCAGACACCCTACATCTCACAACTAATATTTCCTGGGGTGACAGAATGGAGGATGAGGAAGAGCAAGGAGCTGAAGGATCCTGGAAGTTAGCTTCTAAGACAAGTAAAAGGAAATTGGAAGGAAACGAGGAAGAAAATAAGATTGAGGTATCAAATTCATTTAGTGTGCTGGATCAGCGGACGGATGATGAGGAGTCTTTGAGCTTACCTGAGTTTGCGGATGGATCGTCGATGGCTGGGTCCCTGATAGTGCCTCCTGTGGTAACATCAGAGGAAGAGGTGGAGGTTTCGGAGCTGGGGTCGATGTCTGGTAGTTTCCTATCGAGGGAAGACGTGGAGTTTTTTATAGGGACCACTGGATTCATAGAAGGCACAGACAAGGAGAAAAGAAATGGAAAGAAGAAGAAAACGTTACCTGATGATCTTTATGAATGATGGACTTGAAGTTTGTATCTCTCAATGTGAGAGGTTTGAGGGATGCTGGAAAGAGGGGTGCTCTGTTTTGTTCTCTGTTATCTATGGACTTCGAGGTGGCATTCCTACAAGAGTGTCACCTGAAAGGAGAAGAAGATACAATAACTTTTTCTAAAGAATGGACTTCCGGGGTGTCATATTGGAGTATTGGGAATGTACATTCAGATGGACTGGGGATAGTGTTTAAGAAAAATGGATTCATGATAGAGAATTATGTATCTCTTGTGCCGGGGAGATTACAATGTCTGGATGCACGATGGGGTGAGTATAAATATCGCTTTATTAATGTATATGCACCCTGTAATAGAAGTAAAAGACTGGAATTTTTCAAAAACTTACCAAATTTATGGGATACCAATAGATGTGTAATAATGGGGGGTGATTTCAATATAACGTTGGACAGTTTGGAAAAAAATGGGGAAATTGACTTCTCAGGGATTTACTTAAAAGAGGAATTAGGAGAGCATTTCTTACAGGATGCATATAGGAAATGTTATAAAGATGATCCAGGGTTTACATGGGGTAATACGAGGGGCAATAGAAGTAGATTAGATTATTTTTTTATAACACAGGGGATAGAAATAAAAGAGTTGAGGATTGTACCATGTTGGTGTTCGGATCATGGAATGTTGTTAGTCACAATAGTTAATAATGAGGTAAGCATGGGTAAGGGCTATTGGAAGATGAATATTAGTTTGTTGGAGGATGATATATTTAAAAAGGAATTTAAAGATTTTTACAAATTATGGCAAGAGTTTAAAGTGGGGTATGTATCGCTTTTAGAATGGTGGGAGGTGATGAAAAAAGAAATTGCGGGGTTTTGCATAAGATATACAGAAAAGAAAAGAAGACAGGAAAGGAGGGAGGTTTGGAAGGACAATAATAGATTGCAAAAAATAATGGCAAATCAAAATGTTGGGTTAGAGGTGAGAGAGGAGGAAATTGCGGACATAAAGGGGAAAATTAAAATGTACTATACTAAAAAGGCAAAGGAGTTTGCGTTTTTAGCAAAGGTAGAGGAAAGGGAAAAAGATGAGAAAGTAACTAAATATTTTTTTCAAACAATAAAACAGAAACAGAGAGGGGAAATAATTGATGGGTTTATGTCAGAAAAAGGAGAAGTTAAAGGTAAAGAAAACATGTTTAAATATGTCTGTGGCTTTTATAAGGAACTGTTTTCTAAAAGAGAGGTAGATGGGAGGAAGGAAGGGGAGTTATTGGGAGGTATAAAGAGAGTCCTACTTAAGAAACATAGAGAAAAAATAGGGGGTGAGATCAAGGAAGAGGAAATTAAAGCAGCCCTTACCTCAATGAAAGGGAATAAAACTCCAGGGGGGGATGGGTTGCCGAAAGAGTTTTATGGGTGCTTTTGGGACATCATAAAAAAAGATTTGGTGATGGTATATAGAGAGGTGTATAAGACAGGCAAGTTAACTGAGTCTATGAGTTCGGGGGTAATACACCTAATCCACAAGAAAGGTGAAAAAAAAGATATAAAAAATTGGAGACCAATAACCGTTTTAACAACTGATTATAAAATTTTAAGTAAGTGTTTAACAAATAGGTTACTGGAGGTGATGTCGGTATTAGTGAATCCAGATCAAACTTGTGGGGTTAAGGGAAGGGCTGGTTCTTTTAATTTATTGCTCATAAGAGATATCATTAGCTGGGTTGAAGAGAGAGATCTGCCTTTGTGCATACTGAGTCTAGATCAGGAGAAAGCCTTCGACAGGGTTAACCATGAATTCTTATTTAAGGTATTAGGGGAAATGAATGTTGGGGAAGAGTTTATCTCATGGGTAAGGGTCCTATATAATGAAGTACATAGTAGGGTGAAGATAAATGGGGTTTTGAGTGAACCGATTGAACAAAGGGGAGGTGTTAGGCAGGGATGTCCATTGTCTCCTCTGTTGTATGTCTTGTTTATAGAGCCTTTGGCAGAAAGAATAAGGAACGAGCAATACATTGAAGGAGTGCACATACCGGGAGGGTTGGGTGAACGGGTAAAAGTATCTCAGTATGCAGACGATACAACTGTATTTATGTCTACAGATAGAGGGTTGGATAAAGTGGTGCAAATATTGGAAATGTATTGTGCAGCTACTGGCTCGGCCATAAACTATGCCAAATCATCATTAATGTATTGTGGAAAATGGAAAGGAAGGAAAGAGGTGAGGCACGGTTTTTCGTTGTGTCCTACGGGAATCAAAATTTTGGGGGTTAAATTTTATCATAAAGATTCGGCTAAACTAAATTGGGAGGAAAAAATTGAGAGGGTAAAAAAGAAATTGAACATTTGGAGGAGCAGAAAGCTTAGTATTACGGGGAAGGGGTTAGTAGTTAAGGTAGATCTGTTGTCTAGTTTGATTTACTTAGCCCTAATCTTTCCAATTCCTGCGAAAAGTAAATTAATTTTGACTAGGTTGGTCTTTTCATTTATATGGGGTGGGAAATATGAACCTGTTAAAAGGGAACAGATGTACCTAGAGGTTGAAGAAGGAGGTAGAGCGGTGGTGTGTATTCCTTTAAAGTTAGAGGTACTTTACATTTGTTTTTTATGTAAGATACTTATAAATAATGTGGAGCATAAAGCTATGTATTTTGTAAAATTGTGGGCAGCTCTGCCATTAAGGAGAATTGTTCCCTTGGACAACAGAGGACCAAAGGCTGAGAGTAGACCTTGGCAATATGAAAAGTTAATTTTGTTTTTAAGAGCCCATCCTGGTTGTGTAAAGGAGGAGTTACTAAAAAATCATAAACAATTATATCAAGATTTAAAAGAGAAAATGGTAGTAACACAACAAGCAGAAATGAGAAAGAAAAAAGTTAAGTGGAAATGTATTCAACATGAAAATTTAAGTAATGAGAGGAAGGATTTGAATTGGCTCGTAGCTTTGAATAGATTGCCGGTGAGGGAAAGATTGTATAATCAAGGATCTACAGGCACAAGAGGTTGTCCAAGAGGTTGTCCAGGGGACGAGACTCTACATCATGTTTTTTGTGAATGTTATTTAGCTCATTGCTTTTGGAAAAGAATACAACAACTGTTAAGGTTAGTAAGAATTGATATTGTTTTGAACCCTGACTTAATTGTAGGAGGAAAAGGGTTGGGACAGTCAAAAAAGGAAAGGATAATCTGGTGCATAATAAGTATTGGTAAAGAGATATTGTGGGAGGAACGGAATGCTCAAGTAAAAAAGAAAAGAGAAGGTAGAACATCAAAGCAATTGTGGTATGAATTGAAATACAAAGTGTTAATGGAAGCTAAAATATGGAAAATAAGAATGGAAAAAGATGAATATTTGCTTTTGTGGGGTGAATTGGAAAAACATTGTACTGTAAATAAATAAATAATAAAAAAAAAAAAAAAAAAAAAAAAATCTGTTCTTATCAGTTTAATATCTGATACGTGCCCTACCCGGGCACCACATATTAAATTGATTTTTGGTCCTGGGAGATGGAATAGGGGCTTGCTCCGTCCACTCCACGCATCGACCCGGTATTGCAGTACTTCTGGGAACGGTGCACCCTCCTAAAGTGTTCAATGAAAGAAATGTAGTGGTCTTGTGTGGCAGACGGTGATAATGGAGCTAGTGTGAGTGGGTGTTGTAGGTGATCATGTGCTATACTAGCCTGGGTAGAATTGTGGTGTAAAAACAAGACAAAAAGGAACCCCTGTTCCTCTGTCGGTTTAACATCTGATCCGTCCACTATTCGGGGACGGCGCATTATGTACATTTATGGCTCATGGAGCCGGATGCGGAGCGTGCAAAAAAAAAAAAAAAAAGCCCCTTTTTTGACTGGCAAACCGCTGGTGAGGATTGGGGAGAGGGACAGGGTGCTTCTGACTGAAGGCCTGGGAATTCATACTTACCTGGCAGGGGAGACACCATGATCAGGAAGGTGGTTCACCCAGGGCGAGGCTCGGCCATTGCACTCTGGGTTGTGCTGACCCCTGCGAATTCCCCAAATGTGGGAATCTCGACTGCATAATTTATGGTAGTGGGGGACTGCGTTCGCGCTCTCCCCTGGACAACACTGGTTAAAAGGGCAGATTGTTAAAGCTCCACTTGAGGTTCTTTTGTTTTGTTTTTTTTCTCCACTTCTTCAATATCCAGAGGCAGTCCAGAGAGTTGAACTGCGGCGGTTGCTCGAGAGATACGAAACAGTCTAGGACCGGTCTGTGTGAGGAGGGTTTTCTTTTTTCTCCTCAATTCTTCAAATAGTCTCCAATATTTGACGGACGACTTAGTTCACAGCAGTTGTCCTGGAGGCAAAGTTGTTCGGAATGAGGAGTTCTATCATGTGGTATGAAAACATTGTGCACGTGTGAAACGTCACGTGATACACAGCCACCCATGTTGTGTTTTTTTCTGTTTACAGCGCCACCAAGTGGCCAGTCGCCGCATTCCTCTTCACGTGACCACGGGCTGAGCCCGTACACAGGTGTACCGAGTTGGGTGCAATTGTCTCATTCCGTTGGAGAGTTATAGCCGTTCAAGTAAAGCCCGCCTCGCCCACCCCCAACGTTTTGGCGTACCGTCGCCAACGTGGATGGAAATTCCAACTGTTTCCCGATCCCTGTTGGCAGTCAGACTCCAGAGAATCTTTCTGCACCGGTTTGGGTCAGATCGGGCAAAAAACCTAGGACTAGTGTGCAAAAGTAGGTTTTTCAGAAAATCCAAAATACCCGAAAATCTCGCCAGCGCGACCACCCAATCCGAGGCATGCATCTTGTTCGGCTCGAGCCAAGGATTCCGGTGATGTAAGACACTTGGGTCTGCGACCGACGGTCGAGGAGTTACGAGCCATTTCGTACTTTTGATCGCTGCAGCGCCACCTTGGGGCCGATCGGGGCGAGCCTTGGTGAGGTTGTAGTACCGGGCCGGTCCTACCATCCCTCAGAGTTTCAAGTCTCTACCACGGACGCTTTGGTCTGCCCGCTCACTTTTAAGGCGGAATGTTGATGATCCAAAATCCCAGGTTGCACTCCAGAGTGTCTTTGCTGTGCACTCTGTTGTGATCCATTTTCGGTGTCAACCAATCTGAGCTGAGCTTGTTTGCCGGCGACCTTAGACCCTCTCGCCGCGGCCCAGGTGGGCGTGGCCTTTGCCGGCTCCCCCGCCTCGGCGTCGCTGCGTCATCGCTTCTCGGCCTTTTGGCTAAGATCAAGTGTAGTATCTGTTCTTATCAGTTTAATATCTGATACGTGCCCTACCCGGGCACCACATATTAAATTGATTTTTGGTCCTGGGAGATGGAATAGGGGCTTGCTCCGTCCACTCCACGCATCGACCCGGTATTGCAGTACTTCTGGGAACGGTGCACCCTCCTAAAGTGTTCAATGAAAGAAATGTAGTGGTCTTAAGAAATGTAGTGGTCTTGTGTGGCAGACGGTGATAATGGAGCTAGTGTGAGTGGGTGTTGTAGGTGATCATGTGCTATACTAGCCTGGGTAGAATTGTGGTGTAAAAACAAGACAAAAAGGAACCCCTGTTCCTCTGTCGGTTTAACATCTGATCCGTCCACTATTCGGGGACGGCGCATTATGTACATTTATGGCTCATGGAGCCGGATGCGGAGCGTGCAAAAAAAAAAAAAAAAAGCCCCTTTTTTGACTGGCAAACCGCTGGTGAGGATTGGGGAGAGGGACAGGGTGCTTCTGACTGAAGGCCTGGGAATTCATACTTACCTGGCAGGGGAGACACCATGATCAGGAAGGTGGTTCACCCAGGGCGAGGCTCGGCCATTGCACTCTGGGTTGTGCTGACCCCTGCGAATTCCCCAAATGTGGGAATCTCGACTGCATAATTTATGGTAGTGGGGGACTGCGTTCGCGCTCTCCCCTGGACAACACTGGTTAAAAGGGCAGATTGTTAAAGCTCCCCTTGAGGTTCTTTTGTTTTGTTTTTTTTCTCCACTTCTTCAATATCCAGAGGCAGTCCAGAGAGTTGAACTGCGGCGGTTGCTCGAGAGATACGAAACAGTCTAGGACCGGTCTGTGTGAGGAGGGTTTTCTTTTTTCTCCTCAATTCTTCAAATAGTCTCCAATATTTGACGGACGACTTAGTTCACAGCAGTTGTCCTGGAGGCAAAGTTGTTCGGAATGAGGAGTTCTATCATGTGGTATGAAAACATTGTGCACGTGTGAAACGTCACGTGATACACAGCCACCCATGTTGTGTTTTTTTCTGTTTACAGCGCCACCAAGTGGCCAGTCGCCGCATTCCTCTTCACGTGACCACGGGCTGAGCCCGTACACAGGTGTACCGAGTTGGGTGCAATTGTCTCATTCCGTTGGAGAGTTATAGCCGTTCAAGTAAAGCCCGCCTCGCCCACCCCCAACGTTTTGGCGTACCGTCGCCAACGTGGATGGAAATTCCAACTGTTTCCCGATCCCTGTTGGCAGTCAGACTCCAGAGAATCTTTCTGCACCGGTTTGGGTCAGATCGGGCAAAAAACCTAGGACTAGTGTGCAAAAGTAGGTTTTTCAGAAAATCCAAAATACCCGAAAATCTCGCCAGCGCGACCACCCAATCCGAGGCATGCATCTTGTTCGGCTCGAGCCAAGGATTCCGGTGATGTAAGACACTTGGGTCTGCGACCGACGGTCGAGGAGTTACGAGCCATTTCGTACTTTTGATCGCTGCAGCGCCACCTTGGGGCCGATCGGGGCGAGCCTTGGTGAGGTTGTAGTACCGGGCCGGTCCTACCATCCCTCAGAGTTTCAAGTCTCTACCACGGACGCTTTGGTCTGCCCGCTCACTTTTAAGGCGGAATGTTGATGATCCAAAATCCCAGGTTGCACTCCAGAGTGTCTTTGCTGTGCACTCTGTTGTGATCCATTTTCGGTGTCAACCAATCTGAGCTGAGCTTGTTTGCCGGCGACCTTAGACCCTCTCGCCGCGGCCCAGGTGGGCGTGGCCTTTGCCGGCTCCCCCGCCTCGGCGTCGCTGCGTCATCGCTTCTCGGCCTTTTGGCTAAGATCAAGTGTAGTATCTGTTCTTATCAGTTTAATATCTGATACGTGCCCTACCCGGGCACCACATATTAAATTGATTTTTGGTCCTGGGAGATGGAATAGGGGCTTGCTCCGTCCACTCCACGCATCGACCCGGTATTGCAGTACTTCTGGGAACGGTGCACCCTCCTAAAGTGTTCAATGAAAGAAATGTAGTGGTCTTGTGTGGCAGACGGTGATAATGGAGCTAGTGTGAGTGGGTGTTGTAGGTGATCATGTGCTATACTAGCCTGGGTAGAATTGTGGTGTAAAAACAAGACAAAAAGGAACCCCTGTTCCTCTGTCGGTTTAACATCTGATCCGTCCACTATTCGGGGACGGCGCATTATGTACATTTATGGCTCATGGAGCCGGATGCGGAGCGTGCAAAAAAAAAAAAAAAAAGCCCCTTTTTTGACTGGCAAACCGCTGGTGAGGATTGGGGAGAGGGACAGGGTGCTTCTGACTGAAGGCCTGGGAATTCATACTTACCTGGCAGGGGAGACACCATGATCAGGAAGGTGGTTCACCCAGGGCGAGGCTCGGCCATTGCACTCTGGGTTGTGCTGACCCCTGCGAATTCCCCAAATGTGGGAATCTCGACTGCATAATTTATGGTAGTGGGGGACTGCGTTCGCGCTCTCCCCTGGACAACACTGGTTAAAAGGGCAGATTGTTAAAGCTCCACTTGAGGTTCTTTTGTTTTGTTTTTTTTCTCCACTTCTTCAATATCCAGAGGCAGTCCAGAGAGTTGAACTGCGGCGGTTGCTCGAGAGATACGAAACAGTCTAGGACCGGTCTGTGTGAGGAGGGTTTTCTTTTTTCTCCTCAATTCTTCAAATAGTCTCCAATATTTGACGGACGACTTAGTTCACAGCAGTTGTCCTGGAGGCAAAGTTGTTCGGAATGAGGAGTTCTATCATGTGGTATGAAAACATTGTGCACGTGTGAAACGTCACGTGATACACAGCCACCCATGTTGTGTTTTTTTCTGTTTACAGCGCCACCAAGTGGCCAGTCGCCGCATTCCTCTTCACGTGACCACGGGCTGAGCCCGTACACAGGTGTACCGAGTTGGGTGCAATTGTCTCATTCCGTTGGAGAGTTATAGCCGTTCAAGTAAAGCCCGCCTCGCCCACCCCCAACGTTTTGGCGTACCGTCGCCAACGTGGATGGAAATTCCAACTGTTTCCCGATCCCTGTTGGCAGTCAGACTCCAGAGAATCTTTCTGCACCGGTTTGGGTCAGATCGGGCAAAAAACCTAGGACTAGTGTGCAAAAGTAGGTTTTTCAGAAAATCCAAAATACCCGAAAATCTCGCCAGCGCGACCACCCAATCCGAGGCATGCATCTTGTTCGGCTCGAGCCAAGGATTCCGGTGATGTAAGACACTTGGGTCTGCGACCGACGGTCGAGGAGTTACGAGCCATTTCGTACTTTTGATCGCTGCAGCGCCACCTTGGGGCCGATCGGGGCGAGCCTTGGTGAGGTTGTAGTACCGGGCCGGTCCTACCATCCCTCAGAGTTTCAAGTCTCTACCACGGACGCTTTGGTCTGCCCGCTCACTTTTAAGGCGGAATGTTGATGATCCAAAATCCCAGGTTGCACTCCAGAGTGTCTTTGCTGTGCACTCTGTTGTGATCCATTTTCGGTGTCAACCAATCTGAGCTGAGCTTGTTTGCCGGCGACCTTAGACCCTCTCGCCGCGGCCCAGGTGGGCGTGGCCTTTGCCGGCTCCCCCGCCTCGGCGTCGCTGCGTCATCGCTTCTCGGCCTTTTGGCTAAGATCAAGTATCTTGTCAGACGGTTGAGACTGCGATCGCCTCTTGGAGGTTCTTGGCTCGAGATCTTCTGGTATCCCGAGCCACACATCTCTTGAGAGGTAGATTGAACCTGCTGATTTTACTCCTGCTCAGTTTTAAGGTAAGACCTTTTTATCTATTTATTTATTTATTTATTTATTGTCTATTTATTTAATATTTATTGGGTTTTTAAAGTTTTAGGCTGTTGGTGCCTCCACCATGTCGGCAGCTCGTGCCGGTGTGCGGAGGCACCACAGCGTGCGGTTTTTATTTAGAGAGGTCGAGGGGAAGCTCCTGGGTATGTCCCGCATGGACTTTTCCAGGAAGCTGATCCAAAAGACCTTACATTTTAAGCCCGAGGACTTGAATTGTTTGATGACTCTGCCCCTGAACAAAGGATTTGATGTTAGCTTTAAGGCTGCTTCCCTGCTAAATGATTTTTGGCAACGGTTTGAAACTGTTAAGGCCCAGTTCTCCATGTTCACTGTGGAGAAACTTTCTGATAACACTCTTAAAACAGTGATTGTCAGGATGTTTAATGAAACAGTGACTGGAGATGATATTTGTGTCTGGCTGGGTAGATTTTGCACTGTTAGAAGTCAGCCTGTCAAAGTGCTAGATGAGGATGGCATTTGGAATTGCTCCTGGCGGATTCCCATTAAACAATGGGAAGACGCTGGGGGCTACCAGGGCCTGAAACATCTGCCTTCTATGATTGTGCTGGGAGAAAACAGAGGCTACATACACTATCAAGGAATGCCTAAGCTGTGTAGAAAATGTGGAAGAGTTGGGCATCTCGCCGAAGCATGCCAAGAACTAGTATGTGGGAAGTGCAAAGAAATTGGTCACAGTTTTGAAAACTGTACCAATGGCAGGCGGTGCAATCTTTGTGGAGAATCATCCCATCTCTACAGAGACTGCCCTAAAAGTTTTGCCAACAAGCTTAAAATGGCCGCCCCGCAAGCACACCAAACAAAGGAACAAAGGGAGGAGGAGGCGGTCCCTGAGGTTTTGGCGGGAATTGCTACTCTCCTGCCAGCCTCAGGGATTGGGGTAGAAGAAGGAAGTGGGGCGGCCACAGGGGCAGAGTCAAACATTCAAACAGCCACCACCACTGTGAAAGATAAGGAAGGAGATGGGATGCAGGAAGAAACAGATTCTTCATTAGAAACGGTTCCGGATGTGGTTTTAGAAACCAGTGGGAGTGAAACTGAGCTTTCACTCCCAAATGCTCAGGTGCAAAAAAGGCCTGCGGGATCTCCTCTGTTTGACACAGAGGAGAAAAAAGCTAGGGCTGCACATCGCTCAGATATTTCCTTTTTGGATGATCTGGAGCGTGTGTGGCCCCTAGAATCCCCAAATGAGGTGTCCTTTTTGCACGTAAAGCTAAGAACATCATCACCAAAAGAGCTGCAAGAGGTTTCCTCTGCAGCCCCGGAGGTGGTAAGCATTTGCCTCCCCGACCCCAGTCCATCTGGGAGGAGGGTAAGGCAATTGCCACAAGAAATCACATGATTTTAATGATTTTATTGTAGTCTTTTATTGTCTTCTATTTTAAATGTCTCATACCTTTTTTACCTTACTGCTCATGACCCTCACAATCTCAACCATCAATGTAAGAAGTGTGAGGTCCACCATACGAGCACAGAGCATTTTATCCTTTTTAAATACTTGTAAATCAGATTTGTTTTTAATACAAGAGTGTGCTTTGCCCTTTTTAAATAGGTACACAAAGATGGAGGAATTATGGCTCCCTGGTCCCTCCATATGGAGCGGATCAAACCAAAACAAAAATGACGGTGTTGCTATTTTAATAAAAAATCCCCATATCTTGGTGAAGGGCAGCACAGTGGTGAGGGAAGGGCGGGCTCTTTTAGCAAATCTGAGTTTTTTAGGTAGAGATTTAAATGTTCTTAATGTGTATGGTTTTACAGGTAAAAGTGAAAGGTATGAGCTTTTAGAAGACTTGCAGTCCCACATGTTAGGTAGGGCTCCCCTAGTGGTGGCAGGGGATTTTAACTGTGTTTTATCAAAAAAAGATAGGAAGAGGGTAGGAGAGGATTTTAAAGTAGATAAGACAACGGTTTTATTGCAGGGCTTAGTGAGAGATTTTAAATTAGTCGACTGTTTTAAAAATGTGCATCAAAGAGAGGAGGGCTACACTTGGTTCAGTAGTGATGGCTCCAGAGCCTCTCGCATCGACTATATTTTTACAAGAGACTGCCCGCCAACCGATGCTACAGTCACCCCCCTTTTCTTTTCTGACCACTTAATGCTGTCTTCCACCCTTTCACTGCCCACAGGTGTGACGGTAGGGGGAGGGCTGTGGAAGCTGAACTGCTCCCTCTTAGAAGATGAGGATGTAGTAAGGGAATATAGGGAGCAGTTCAGCCAATGGCAGACCCTCCAAGACTTTTACGATACACGCGCACAGTGGTGGGAGATGGTAAAGGACCGGACAAGACAGTTTTTTAGGAAAGTAGGAAGGGACAAGAAGAATAGGGAAAAGAGATACATGATGGGGCTGCAAAAAAGACTACAAAGATATTTTAATCTTTTTAATAATGGTTTTGATTTTAATGACGAAATGAAAGAGGTCAAGAAAGAAATGTCAGTTTTATCCAGTTATCAAAGTAAAGGGTTTATTTTAAGAAGTAAAGAGAGAGAGATAGAAGAAGGTGAAAAATGTACTAGGTATTTTTTTTAAAAGATATTAACAAGGGGAGGGGCTATAACTAGTGTAAAAGTAGAAGGGAGGGACGTAAAAACAACAGATGAAATTTTAAAAGGGGTTGAGTATTTTTACCAAGAGTTATACAGTCCAAAAGATGTACATGACACCACTCTAAAGGAAGTTTTAAATTTTTTAGTCAAGGAAGTAAAGAGTCCAAATGAGCTTTTAATACAAGATTTTACCATTTTAGAAACTCAAAAAGCACTGAAAGGTTTTAAGAGGGGTAAATCCCCAGGGGCAGATGGACTCCCCCTGGAGTTTTATCTTACCTTTTGGGACATTTTAGCTCACGAATTACTGACTGTTTTTAAGGACTTTGAGACCCTTGACAGACTTCCGGACAGTTTTAGAATAGGGATAGTTTCTTTACTTTACAAAAAAGGTGACCGGACTGACTTAAAAAATTGGAGACCTATCACTCTTTTAAATTTTGATTGCAAACTTTTTAGTAAAATTTTAGCTACACGTATGTCGACCGTTTTAGAGGACGTAATCCACCCGGATCAAGCTTGCGCTGTGCCCAGAAGAAAGATAACAGACAGCCTAGTTCTGATTAGAGATGCCATCTGTTATGCGAGAGACAGAAACATCCGGCTTGTAGCCCTAAATTTAGATTTTGAAAAAGCCTTTGATCGGGTCTCGCACCAGTACCTCTTTCAGGTACTGCAAAAAATGGGCTTTCCAGAGAGGTTTATAGCTTGGGTGGGGCTGCTGTATGAGGGCTTAAGCAGCAAATTTCTTGTAAATGGGCATCTTTCCAAAGCTGTAAATATCCACAGCGGTGTCCGTCAGGGGTGTCCTTTATCTCCCCTTCTGTATGTGGCTTGTATTGAGCCACTGGCACAGATCTTGAGAAGGGATAAATGGATTAAAGGACTAGACATCCCAGGAACTGGTGGACTGACGGCGACCTGTGTTTTATATATGGATGACGTGACTCTTTTAGCGACTGACCTTTTATCAGTACGAAGAGCAATGGACTTGACTGACTGGTACGGTCGGGCCTCGGGCGCCAAGCTTAACAGGAGTAAGTCCGAGGCCCTGCTCTTCGGGCCGTGGGGCGACATGGACACAGGAGGACTAGATTTGGATTTTAAAGAAAATGATTTGAAAATTTTAGGTGTGAAATTTGACAGGGAGGGTGGAGGACAAGGTAACTGGACTGACATGTTAGGGAAAGTTAGGCAAAGACTGGGCTTTTGGGGACTAAGACAACTGACGCTAGAAGGCAAGATTTTAATTTATAAAGCTGTGATTTTACCACTGATTTTACTTGTCTGTTCTGTTTTTAGTCCCCCAAGACGATTCCTAGCCAAGTTGGAGAGGGCGGTATTTTACTTCCTGTGGGGGTCCAAGTGGGAAAGACTCAAGAGGGAGGTCGTCAAAAAGAAAAAAGAGAATGGCGGGAAAGGCCTCCCAGACCCCCACCTGTTTTTAGGCAGCCGCTTTGCCGCCCTCCACATCCAGTATGCACTGACCCCATCCAGAGAACACAAGACAGCAGCCATGACCCGATTCTGGATGGGGGCATACCTAAGAAGCTTGAAAATTTTACCCATTGATCTTAAAAGTCCAGTGTCTTTTAATTTGTCAAAAGAACACCTTTTTATTAAGACATTTTTAAAGAAATACCTTTTAGAAACAAATGATGCCACTATTTTAACTAACCACAAGTCTCTTGTCTCTCTTGTGCAGGATCGAGAATCGGTGAGTCCAGTTCCAGGCCTCACACTAGGTGAGGTCAAAGACGTTTGGAGGAACGCAGCCCACCCAGCTCTCCAGAACAGGCTCAAGGACTTGTCGTGGATGGTGGCTCATGAGATCCTCCCGGTCAGGGCGGTCATGCACTCCAGAGGCATGGCCAAAAACCCCACCTGCCCACGGTCCGGATGTGGTTCCCCGGAGACCGTCCAACATCTGCTCTGGGAGTGCGGCGCTGCGCGGGACCTGTGGGCCAAGACCGGCCCCCTGTTTTTCCCGTGCCTGCCGGCGGGTCGGGCCCAGGTGGACTACAAGCTCGCCATCCTGGGGGTGGGTCAGGGCTTGAAGGAGTTGACACCACCAACGTTTGCCTCGCTCTGGCTCACCCTCAACCATATAAAGGATGCCATCTGGGCCACCAGAAACCTGCTGGTGGGGAAACGCGTGACGGTCCCCCTCCACGCGTGCGAGCAAAGAATAAGATCAACGCTGCAGGGTGGGCCGCACGTCGTTATTCGGATGGGGGGGCCGGGGTCACACGGAGAGGGTCCCGGCCGCCACCGTACCTGGCTGCCCGTAGATGCACCCTCACCACTCTGGCTACGGGAACAGCGGGCCAGCGGGCCGGAGGAGAGGGGATCTCCGCTGGGCACTGGAAGCGGGGAGTCCGAGGCCTGTTCTGGAGACCTGGAGTGAATGGACATTCTTGATAGGGACTCACCCTCGATCCTGTACAAGAGATGTTTTAAGTGGCATAATTTATTGTTTTATTGTTTTTTATCTGACATGTTTTATTGTTTTATTCCTATTATTTGAACCATTTACCTGTCTTTTAAAACATACATGGACTTTTTACACAACACACAAACACAAGAAACTTTTAACAGTAAATAATGTGTCCCTTTTAATATGTGTAAAAATGTGATCTAAAAGAAAAAATGTACATGCAAATGGAAATAATGGAATGACACTGTGACAATAAAACTTTTCGAAAGAAAAAAATCTGTTCTTATCAGTTTAATATCTGATACGTGCCCTACCCGGGCACCACATATTAAATTGATTTTTGGTCCTGGGAGATGGAATAGGGGCTTGCTCCGTCCACTCCACGCATCGACCCGGTATTGCAGTACTTCTGGGAACGGTGCACCCTCCTAAAGTGTTCAATGAAAGAAATGTAGTGGTCTTGTGTGGCAGACGGTGATAATGGAGCTAGTGTGAGTGGGTGTTGTAGGTGATCATGTGCTATACTAGCCTGGGTAGAATTGTGGTGTAAAAACAAGACAAAAAGGAACCCCTGTTCCTCTGTCGGTTTAACATCTGATCCGTCCACTATTCGGGGACGGCGCATTATGTACATTTATGGCTCATGGAGCCGGATGCGGAGCGTGCAAAAAAAAAAAAAAAAGCCCCTTTTTTGACTGGCAAACCGCTGGTGAGGATTGGGGAGAGGGACAGGGTGCTTCTGACTGAAGGCCTGGGAATTCATACTTACCTGGCAGGGGAGACACCATGATCAGGAAGGTGGTTCACCCAGGGCGAGGCTCGGCCATTGCACTCTGGGTTGTGCTGACCCCTGCGAATTCCCCAAATGTGGGAATCTCGACTGCATAATTTATGGTAGTGGGGGACTGCGTTCGCGCTCTCCCCTGGACAACACTGGTTAAAAGGGCAGATTGTTAAAGCTCCACTTGAGGTTCTTTTGTTTTGTTTTTTTTCTCCACTTCTTCAATATCCAGAGGCAGTCCAGAGAGTTGAACTGCGGCGGTTGCTCGAGAGATACGAAACAGTCTAGGACCGGTCTGTGTGAGGAGGGTTTTCTTTTTTCTCCTCAATTCTTCAAATAGTCTCCAATATTTGACGGACGACTTAGTTCACAGCAGTTGTCCTGGAGGCAAAGTTGTTCGGAATGAGGAGTTCTATCATGTGGTATGAAAACATTGTGCACGTGTGAAACGTCACGTGATACACAGCCACCCATGTTGTGTTTTTTTCTGTTTACAGCGCCACCAAGTGGCCAGTCGCCGCATTCCTCTTCACGTGACCACGGGCTGAGCCCGTACACAGGTGTACCGAGTTGGGTGCAATTGTCTCATTCCGTTGGAGAGTTATAGCCGTTCAAGTAAAGCCCGCCTCGCCCACCCCCAACGTTTTGGCGTACCGTCGCCAACGTGGATGGAAATTCCAACTGTTTCCCGATCCCTGTTGGCAGTCAGACTCCAGAGAATCTTTCTGCACCGGTTTGGGTCAGATCGGGCAAAAAACCTAGGACTAGTGTGCAAAAGTAGGTTTTTCAGAAAATCCAAAATACCCGAAAATCTCGCCAGCGCGACCACCCAATCCGAGGCATGCATCTTGTTCGGCTCGAGCCAAGGATTCCGGTGATGTAAGACACTTGGGTCTGCGACCGACGGTCGAGGAGTTACGAGCCATTTCGTACTTTTGATCGCTGCAGCGCCACCTTGGGGCCGATCGGGGCGAGCCTTGGTGAGGTTGTAGTACCGGGCCGGTCCTACCATCCCTCAGAGTTTCAAGTCTCTACCACGGACGCTTTGGTCTGCCCGCTCACTTTTAAGGCGGAATGTTGATGATCCAAAATCCCAGGTTGCACTCCAGAGTGTCTTTGCTGTGCACTCTGTTGTGATCCATTTTCGGTGTCAACCAATCTGAGCTGAGCTTGTTTGCCGGCGACCTTAGACCCTCTCGCCGCGGCCCAGGTGGGCGTGGCCTTTGCCGGCTCCCCCGCCTCGGCGTCGCTGCGTCATCGCTTCTCGGCCTTTTGGCTAAGATCAAGTGTAGTATCTGTTCTTATCAGTTTAATATCTGATACGTGCCCTACCCGGGCACCACATATTAAATTGATTTTTGGTCCTGGGAGATGGAATAGGGGCTTGCTCCGTCCACTCCACGCATCGACCCGGTATTGCAGTACTTCTGGGAACGGTGCACCCTCCTAAAGTGTTCAATGAAAGAAATGTAGTGGTCTTGTGTGGCAGACGGTGATAATGGAGCTAGTGTGAGTGGGTGTTGTAGGTGATCATGTGCTATACTAGCCTGGGTAGAATTGTGGTGTAAAAACAAGACAAAAAGGAACCCCTGTTCCTCTGTCGGTTTAACATCTGATCCGTCCACTATTCGGGGACGGCGCATTATGTACATTTATGGCTCATGGAGCCGGATGCGGAGCGTGCAAAAAAAAAAAAAAAAGCCCCTTTTTTGACTGGCAAACCGCTGGTGAGGATTGGGGAGAGGGACAGGGTGCTTCTGACTGAAGGCCTGGGAATTCATACTTACCTGGCAGGGGAGACACCATGATCAGGAAGGTGGTTCACCCAGGGCGAGGCTCGGCCATTGCACTCTGGGTTGTGCTGACCCCTGCGAATTCCCCAAATGTGGGAATCTCGACTGCATAATTTATGGTAGTGGGGGACTGCGTTCGCGCTCTCCCCTGGACAACACTGGTTAAAAGGGCAGATTGTTAAAGCTCCACTTGAGGTTCTTTTGTTTTGTTTTTTTTCTCCACTTCTTCAATATCCAGAGGCAGTCCAGAGAGTTGAACTGCGGCGGTTGCTCGAGAGATACGAAACAGTCTAGGACCGGTCTGTGTGAGGAGGGTTTTCTTTTTTCTCCTCAATTCTTCAAATAGTCTCCAATATTTGACGGACGACTTAGTTCACAGCAGTTGTCCTGGAGGCAAAGTTGTTCGGAATGAGGAGTTCTATCATGTGGTATGAAAACATTGTGCACGTGTGAAACGTCACGTGATACACAGCCACCCATGTTGTGTTTTTTTCTGTTTACAGCGCCACCAAGTGGCCAGTCGCCGCATTCCTCTTCACGTGACCACGGGCTGAGCCCGTACACAGGTGTACCGAGTTGGGTGCAATTGTCTCATTCCGTTGGAGAGTTATAGCCGTTCAAGTAAAGCCCGCCTCGCCCACCCCCAACGTTTTGGCGTACCGTCGCCAACGTGGATGGAAATTCCAACTGTTTCCCGATCCCTGTTGGCAGTCAGACTCCAGAGAATCTTTCTGCACCGGTTTGGGTCAGATCGGGCAAAAAACCTAGGACTAGTGTGCAAAAGTAGGTTTTTCAGAAAATCCAAAATACCCGAAAATCTCGCCAGCGCGACCACCCAATCCGAGGCATGCATCTTGTTCGGCTCGAGCCAAGGATTCCGGTGATGTAAGACACTTGGGTCTGCGACCGACGGTCGAGGAGTTACGAGCCATTTCGTACTTTTGATCGCTGCAGCGCCACCTTGGGGCCGATCGGGGCGAGCCTTGGTGAGGTTGTAGTACCGGGCCGGTCCTACCATCCCTCAGAGTTTCAAGTCTCTACCACGGACGCTTTGGTCTGCCCGCTCACTTTTAAGGCGGAATGTTGATGATCCAAAATCCCAGGTTGCACTCCAGAGTGTCTTTGCTGTGCACTCTGTTGTGATCCATTTTCGGTGTCAACCAATCTGAGCTGAGCTTGTTTGCCGGCGACCTTAGACCCTCTCGCCGCGGCCCAGGTGGGCGTGGCCTTTGCCGGCTCCCCCGCCTCGGCGTCGCTGCGTCATCGCTTCTCGGCCTTTTGGCTAAGATCAAGTGTAGTATCTGTTCTTATCAGTTTAATATCTGATACGTGCCCTACCCGGGCACCACATATTAAATTGATTTTTGGTCCTGGGAGATGGAATAGGGGCTTGCTCCGTCCACTCCACGCATCGACCCGGTATTGCAGTACTTCTGGGAACGGTGCACCCTCCTAAAGTGTTCAATGAAAGAAATGTAGTGGTCTTGTGTGGCAGACGGTGGTAATGGAGCTAGTGTGAGTGGGTGTTGTAGGTGATCATGTGCTATACTAGCCTGGGTAGAATTGTGGTGTAAAAACAAGACAAAAAGGAACCCCTGTTCCTCTGTCGGTTTAACATCTGATCCGTCCACTATTCGGGGACGGCGCATTATGTACATTTATGGCTCATGGAGCCGGATGCGGAGCGTGCAAAAAAAAAAAAAAAAGCCCCTTTTTTGACTGGCAAACCGCTGGTGAGGATTGGGGAGAGGGACAGGGTGCTTCTGACTGAAGGCCTGGGAATTCATACTTACCTGGCAGGGGAGACACCATGATCAGGAAGGTGGTTCACCCAGGGCGAGGCTCGGCCATTGCACTCTGGGTTGTGCTGACCCCTGCGAATTCCCCAAATGTGGGAATCTCGACTGCATAATTTATGGTAGTGGGGGACTGCGTTCGCGCTCTCCCCTGGACAACACTGGTTAAAAGGGCAGATTGTTAAAGCTCCACTTGAGGTTCTTTTGTTTTGTTTTTTTTCTCCACTTCTTCAATATCCAGAGGCAGTCCAGAGAGTTGAACTGCGGCGGTTGCTCGAGAGATACGAAACAGTCTAGGACCGGTCTGTGTGAGGAGGGTTTTCTTTTTTCTCCTCAATTCTTCAAATAGTCTCCAATATTTGACGGACGACTTAGTTCACAGCAGTTGTCCTGGAGGCAAAGTTGTTCGGAATGAGGAGTTCTATCATGTGGTATGAAAACATTGTGCACGTGTGAAACGTCACGTGATACACAGCCACCCATGTTGTGTTTTTTTCTGTTTACAGCGCCACCAAGTGGCCAGTCGCCGCATTCCTCTTCACGTGACCACGGGCTGAGCCCGTACACAGGTGTACCGAGTTGGGTGCAATTGTCTCATTCCGTTGGAGAGTTATAGCCGTTCAAGTAAAGCCCGCCTCGCCCACCCCCAACGTTTTGGCGTACCGTCGCCAACGTGGATGGAAATTCCAACTGTTTCCCGATCCCTGTTGGCAGTCAGACTCCAGAGAATCTTTCTGCACCGGTTTGGGTCAGATCGGGCAAAAAACCTAGGACTAGTGTGCAAAAGTAGGTTTTTCAGAAAATCCAAAATACCCGAAAATCTCGCCAGCGCGACCACCCAATCCGAGGCATGCATCTTGTTCGGCTCGAGCCAAGGATTCCGGTGATGTAAGACACTTGGGTCTGCGACCGACGGTCGAGGAGTTACGAGCCATTTCGTACTTTTGATCGCTGCAGCGCCACCTTGGGGCCGATCGGGGCGAGCCTTGGTGAGGTTGTAGTACCGGGCCGGTCCTACCATCCCTCAGAGTTTCAAGTCTCTACCACGGACGCTTTGGTCTGCCCGCTCACTTTTAAGGCGGAATGTTGATGATCCAAAATCCCAGGTTGCACTCCAGAGTGTCTTTGCTGTGCACTCTGTTGTGATCCATTTTCGGTGTCAACCAATCTGAGCTGAGCTTGTTTGCCGGCGACCTTAGACCCTCTCGCCGCGGCCCAGGTGGGCGTGGCCTTTGCCGGCTCCCCCGCCTCGGCGTCGCTGCGTCATCGCTTCTCGGCCTTTTGGCTAAGATCAAGTGTAGTATCTGTTCTTATCAGTTTAATATCTGATACGTGCCCTACCCGGGCACCACATATTAAATTGATTTTTGGTCCTGGGAGATGGAATAGGGGCTTGCTCCGTCCACTCCACGCATCGACCCGGTATTGCAGTACTTCTGGGAACGGTGCACCCTCCTAAAGTGTTCAATGAAAGAAATGTAGTGGTCTTGTGTGGCAGACGGTGATAATGGAGCTAGTGTGAGTGGGTGTTGTAGGTGATCATGTGCTATACTAGCCTGGGTAGAATTGTGGTGTAAAAACAAGACAAAAAGGAACCCCTGTTCCTCTGTCGGTTTAACATCTGATCCGTCCACTATTCGGGGACGGCGCATTATGTACATTTATGGCTCATGGAGCCGGATGCGGAGCGTGCAAAAAAAAAAAAAAAAGCCCCTTTTTTGACTGGCAAACCGCTGGTGAGGATTGGGGAGAGGGACAGGGTGCTTCTGACTGAAGGCCTGGGAATTCATACTTACCTGGCAGGGGAGACACCATGATCAGGAAGGTGGTTCACCCAGGGCGAGGCTCGGCCATTGCACTCTGGGTTGTGCTGACCCCTGCGAATTCCCCAAATGTGGGAATCTCGACTGCATAATTTATGGTAGTGGGGGACTGCGTTCGCGCTCTCCCCTGGACAACACTGGTTAAAAGGGCAGATTGTTAAAGCTCCACTTGAGGTTCTTTTGTTTTGTTTTTTTTCTCCACTTCTTCAATATCCAGAGGCAGTCCAGAGAGTTGAACTGCGGCGGTTGCTCGAGAGATACGAAACAGTCTAGGACCGGTCTGTGTGAGGAGGGTTTTCTTTTTTCTCCTCAATTCTTCAAATAGTCTCCAATATTTGACGGACGACTTAGTTCACAGCAGTTGTCCTGGAGGCAAAGTTGTTCGGAATGAGGAGTTCTATCATGTGGTATGAAAACATTGTGCACGTGTGAAACGTCACGTGATACACAGCCACCCATGTTGTGTTTTTTTCTGTTTACAGCGCCACCAAGTGGCCAGTCGCCGCATTCCTCTTCACGTGACCACGGGCTGAGCCCGTACACAGGTGTACCGAGTTGGGTGCAATTGTCTCATTCCGTTGGAGAGTTATAGCCGTTCAAGTAAAGCCCGCCTCGCCCACCCCCAACGTTTTGGCGTACCGTCGCCAACGTGGATGGAAATTCCAACTGTTTCCCGATCCCTGTTGGCAGTCAGACTCCAGAGAATCTTTCTGCACCGGTTTGGGTCAGATCGGGCAAAAAACCTAGGACTAGTGTGCAAAAGTAGGTTTTTCAGAAAATCCAAAATACCCGAAAATCTCGCCAGCGCGACCACCCAATCCGAGGCATGCATCTTGTTCGGCTCGAGCCAAGGATTCCGGTGATGTAAGACACTTGGGTCTGCGACCGACGGTCGAGGAGTTACGAGCCATTTCGTACTTTTGATCGCTGCAGCGCCACCTTGGGGCCGATCGGGGCGAGCCTTGGTGAGGTTGTAGTACCGGGCCGGTCCTACCATCCCTCAGAGTTTCAAGTCTCTACCACGGACGCTTTGGTCTGCCCGCTCACTTTTAAGGCGGAATGTTGATGATCCAAAATCCCAGGTTGCACTCCAGAGTGTCTTTGCTGTGCACTCTGTTGTGATCCATTTTCGGTGTCAACCAATCTGAGCTGAGCTTGTTTGCCGGCGACCTTAGACCCTCTCGCCGCGGCCCAGGTGGGCGTGGCCTTTGCCGGCTCCCCCGCCTCGGCGTCGCTGCGTCATCGCTTCTCGGCCTTTTGGCTAAGATCAAGTGTAGTATCTGTTCTTATCAGTTTAATATCTGATACGTGCCCTACCCGGGCACCACATATTAAATTGATTTTTGGTCCTGGGAGATGGAATAGGGGCTTGCTCCGTCCACTCCACGCATCGACCCGGTATTGCAGTACTTCTGGGAACGGTGCACCCTCCTAAAGTGTTCAATGAAAGAAATGTAGTGGTCTTGTGTGGCAGACGGTGGTAATGGAGCTAGTGTGAGTGGGTGTTGTAGGTGATCATGTGCTATACTAGCCTGGGTAGAATTGTGGTGTAAAAACAAGACAAAAAGGAACCCCTGTTCCTCTGTCGGTTTAACATCTGATCCGTCCACTATTCGGGGACGGCGCATTATGTACATTTATGGCTCATGGAGCCGGATGCGGAGCGTGCAAAAAAAAAAAAAAAAGCCCCTTTTTTGACTGGCAAACCGCTGGTGAGGATTGGGGAGAGGGACAGGGTGCTTCTGACTGAAGGCCTGGGAATTCATACTTACCTGGCAGGGGAGACACCATGATCAGGAAGGTGGTTCACCCAGGGCGAGGCTCGGCCATTGCACTCTGGGTTGTGCTGACCCCTGCGAATTCCCCAAATGTGGGAATCTCGACTGCATAATTTATGGTAGTGGGGGACTGCGTTCGCGCTCTCCCCTGGACAACACTGGTTAAAAGGGCAGATTGTTAAAGCTCCACTTGAGGTTCTTTTGTTTTGTTTTTTTTCTCCACTTCTTCAATATCCAGAGGCAGTCCAGAGAGTTGAACTGCGGCGGTTGCTCGAGAGATACGAAACAGTCTAGGACCGGTCTGTGTGAGGAGGGTTTTCTTTTTTCTCCTCAATTCTTCAAATAGTCTCCAATATTTGACGGACGACTTAGTTCACAGCAGTTGTCCTGGAGGCAAAGTTGTTCGGAATGAGGAGTTCTATCATGTGGTATGAAAACATTGTGCACGTGTGAAACGTCACGTGATACACAGCCACCCATGTTGTGTTTTTTTCTGTTTACAGCGCCACCAAGTGGCCAGTCGCCGCATTCCTCTTCACGTGACCACGGGCTGAGCCCGTACACAGGTGTACCGAGTTGGGTGCAATTGTCTCATTCCGTTGGAGAGTTATAGCCGTTCAAGTAAAGCCCGCCTCGCCCACCCCCAACGTTTTGGCGTACCGTCGCCAACGTGGATGGAAATTCCAACTGTTTCCCGATCCCTGTTGGCAGTCAGACTCCAGAGAATCTTTCTGCACCGGTTTGGGTCAGATCGGGCAAAAAACCTAGGACTAGTGTGCAAAAGTAGGTTTTTCAGAAAATCCAAAATACCCGAAAATCTCGCCAGCGCGACCACCCAATCCGAGGCATGCATCTTGTTCGGCTCGAGCCAAGGATTCCGGTGATGTAAGACACTTGGGTCTGCGACCGACGGTCGAGGAGTTACGAGCCATTTCGTACTTTTGATCGCTGCAGCGCCACCTTGGGGCCGATCGGGGCGAGCCTTGGTGAGGTTGTAGTACCGGGCCGGTCCTACCATCCCTCAGAGTTTCAAGTCTCTACCACGGACGCTTTGGTCTGCCCGCTCACTTTTAAGGCGGAATGTTGATGATCCAAAATCCCAGGTTGCACTCCAGAGTGTCTTTGCTGTGCACTCTGTTGTGATCCATTTTCGGTGTCAACCAATCTGAGCTGAGCTTGTTTGCCGGCGACCTTAGACCCTCTCGCCGCGGCCCAGGTGGGCGTGGCCTTTGCCGGCTCCCCCGCCTCGGCGTCGCTGCGTCATCGCTTCTCGGCCTTTTGGCTAAGATCTAGTGGTCTGGTCGGACGTCTGAGACAGCGATCGCCTCTTGTTGGACTTGGTCTCGTGTGTTGCTTGTCACACGGGACATACACCCTTCAGGAGGTACATTGACAAGCGGCTTTTAATTGACGACTCGTTCTACGAGGAATCTTCTGGTTTTAAGGTAAGCAGGTTTTAATTTATTTATTGTATATTTATTGTTGGATTTTAGCCGCAGCAGGCTAGTGGTGCCTCCAACATGTCGGCTGCTCGTGCCGGCATGAGGAGGCACCACAGCGTGCGTTTTAAATTTAAGACAAAGGAGGATGGCACTCTCCAGGCGATGTCCAGGTTGGACTTTTCCAGGAAGTGCATCCAACAGACTCTCGGTTTTAAGGCTATTGATATTAATTGCTTGTTGACTCTGCCCCTGAATCATGGCTTTGACGTTAGTTTTGCTTCTGCTTCCTTGCTAAGTACTTTTTGGGCTCGGTATGAATTGTGTAAAGCCAATTTCTCCATGTTCACTGTGGAAAAACTGACTGATAATTCGCTGAAAGTGGTGATTGTCAGGATGTTTAATGAAACAGTTAGTGGAGAAGACATTGCTGTATGGTTGGCAAGATATTGCTCTATTCGTGGTCAACCAGTCAAGGTTTTAGATGAAGACGGTATCTGGAGCTGTGCGTGGAGAGTGCCCATTAAACAATGGGCAGATCCCAACAGCTACCATGGCCTGAGTCAAATTCCTTCTATGATTGTGTTGGGAGAGAATAGAGGTTACATCCATTATCAAGGGATGCCCAAGCTATGCCGCAAGTGTGGCCAACTTGGGCATCTCGCCGAGGCGTGCCAAGAAGTAGTGTGTAGGAAGTGCAGAGAAATTGGACACACTTTTGAAGAGTGCAAAAATGGCAGAAAGTGCAACCTCTGTGGAGAATCATCCCATCTCTACAGAGACTGCCCCCAAAGTTTTGCCAACAAGCTAAAAAACAACAAAATGGCCGCCCCACCCAAAGAGCAAACGATAAAGGAGGCGGGCCCTGAGGTTTTGGCGGGAAATTCAAATCCTCAGCCAGCCTCAGGGATTGGACTGGAAGAAGGAAGTGGGGCGGCCACAGGGGCGGAGTCAACTCGAACAGCTGGTCAGGGGGAGGAAGCCAATCCTCAAAATGATAATGGTAAAGAAGAGGTGGACGACAAAGAGGAGGAAACGGCTTCCTCCCTTGTCACCGTGTCTGAGGCTAGTGGGTCAACTAGTGGGAGTGAGACAGATTCTTCTCTTCCCAATGCTCAAGTGCAGAAAAGAACTGCGAGATCTCCTCTGGTCCAAACAGAGGAGAAAAAGCTGCGGGTAGCGCACCGGCTAGATAGTTCCCCCATGGAAGATCTAGACCGTGTGTGGCCCACAGACTCTCCTAATGAAGTATCTTTTCTGCATTTTAAGCTAAGAACATCGACGCCAAAGGCTTCACAAGAGGTTCTCTCTGTGAGCCCTGAGACGTCAAGCACTTTCCTCCCTGATCCCAGGCTTTCTGGGGAAAAGGGACGGCAAGTGCAACAAGAAATAACCTGATTTTAATTAAATCTCTGTAGTCCTTTTGTTGCTTTTAAATGTCTCATACCCTTTTAACCATACTGCTCATGGCTCTCACTATCTCCACCATCAATGTGAGAAGTGTGAGGAGCAATATACGAGCACAGAGTGTCCTATCCTTTTTAAAAACTTTTAAGTCAGATGTGTTTTTATTGCAAGAATGTGGTCTGCCTTTTTTATCCAATTACAGAAAGTGGGAGGAGATTTGGACCCCAGGAGTTTCCGTTTGGAGTGGGTCCAATTTTAATAAAAATGACGGTGTCGCCATTTTAATACAAAACCCCAATATCTTGGTGAAGGGCAGCACTGTGGTGAGGGACGGGCGGGCAATTTTAGCTAATCTGACTTTTTTAGGTAAGGATTTTAACATCTTAAATGTGTATGGTTTTACAGACAAAAACAATAGGTATGAGCTTTTAGAAGACCTGCAGCCCCACATGTTAGGTAGGGCTCCCCTAGTGGTAGCAGGGGATTTTAATTGCGTTTTAACCAAGAAAGACAGGAAGAGGACAGAAGATTTTAAAGTTGACAAAACGTCGGTTTTATTGCAGGATTTAGTTAGAGATTTTAAATTAGTGGACTGTTTTAAAGCAATGCATCAGAGAGAGGAGGGCTTCACCTGGTTCAGTGGTGACGGCACCAGAGCCTCTCGCATTGACTACGTTTTTACACGGGACTGCCTGCCAACCGATGCAACATTAACCCCCCTCTTCTTTTCAGATCACACAATGCTGTCATGCACCCTTTCACTCCCCACTGGTGTGACTGCAGGGGGAGGGCTGTGGAAGCTGAACTGCTCCCTTTTGGAAGATAAAGATGTAGTCAGTGAGTACAGGGAGCAGTTCAGCCAATGGCAGACCCTCCAAGACTTCTACGACTCACGTGCACAGTGGTGGGAGATGGTAAAAGAACGGACGAGACAGTTTTTTAGAAAGATAGGAAAAATCAAAAAGAATAGATTAAATCGACGCAAAATGGGGCTGCAAAAACGACTACAGAGATATTTTAACCTTTTAAACGATGGGATCGATTTTAGTGAAGAAATCAAAGAAATAAAGCAAGAAATGTCAGTTTTATCCGAAATTCAAAGCAAAGGTGTCATTTTAAGGAGCAGGGAGAAGGAGATTGAGGAAGGTGAAAGGTGCACGAGGTATTTCTTTAAAAAAATTATTTCACGGGGTGGGGCAATCACAGCTTTAAAAAGTGGAGGGAGGGAGGTTTATACCACAAAAGAAATTTTAAAGGAAACTGAAGTATTTTATGAAAACCTATACAGCACCAAAGAAGTCCACAATGACACGTTACAGGAGGTTTTAGAGTTTTTAGAAAAGAAAGTCGATGGCGAAGGTACAATTTTATCTCAAGATTTCAACATTTTAGAAATTCACAAAGCACTCAAAAGTTTTAAACGAGGAAAGTCCCCCGGCACCGATGGACTTCCTCTGGAGTTTTATTTGACTTTTTGGGATATTTTAGCTTTCGACTTACTGACTGTTTTTAAAGAATTTGAGACTCTTGAAAGACTTCCTGACAGCTTTAGAATAGGGATAGTTTCACTCTTACATAAGAAAGGGGACAAGACTGACTTACGGAACTGGCGACCCATCACTCTTTTAAATGTCGACTGTAAACTTTTTAGCAAAATTTTAGCCACACGCATGTCGACAGTTTTGGAGGACGTAATCCACCCGGATCAAGCATGCGCTGTGCCAGGAAGGAAGATCACGGACAGCCTGGTGCTGATCAGAGACGCCATCTGTTATGCGAGAGACAGAAACCTTCGGCTAGTAGTCCTAAATTTAGACTTTGAAAAAGCATTCGACCGTATCTTGCACCAGTTCCTTTTTAAGGTACTGGGTAAAATGGGGTTTCCAGGGCGGTTCATAGCCTGGGTGGGACTGCTGTACAACAGCCTGGTCAGCAGAATTGTAGTTAATGGACATTTATCCAAAGCTGTTAATATCTACAGCGGCGTCCGTCAGGGGTGTCCCTTATCTCCCCTTCTGTATGTGGCTTGTATAGAGCCACTGGCACAAATCTTGAGAAGGGACAAATGGATTAAAGGACTAGGCATTCCAGGGACTAGTGGACTGACGGCAACCTGCGTTTTATACATGGACGACGTGACCCTTTTAGCAACGGACGTTTTATCGGTACGAAGAGCAATGGACTTGACTGACTGGTACGGTCGGGCCTCAGGCGCCAAGCTCAATAGGAGCAAGTCTGAGGCCCAGCTCTTCGGGCCGTGGGGGAACATTGACAAAGGTGGACTAGATTTGGTTTTTAAAGATAATAATTTGAAAATTCTAGGTGTTAAATTTGACAGGGAGGGTGGAGGACAGGGTAACTGGACTGACATGTTAGGGAAAGTTAGGCAAAGACTGGGCTTTTGGGGACTAAGAAACCTGACGATTGAAGGCAAGATTTTAATTTTTAAAGCTGTGATTTTACCACTGATTTTACTTGTCTGTTCTGTTTTTAGTCCCCCACAAAGCTTCCTGATCTACCTGGAGAGGGCAGTGTTTTATTTCCTGTGGGGGTCCAAGTGGGAGCGACTCAAAAGAGAAATAGTGAAGAAAAGGAAGGAGAATGGCGGAAAAGGGCTCCCAGACCCCCACCTGTTTTTAGGCAGCCGCTTCACTGCCCTCCACATTAAATACGCCCTGACCCCATCCAGAGAACACAAGACAGCAGCCATGACCCGATTCTGGATGGGGTCATACTTAAGATCTTTGAAAATTTTACCCGTTGATCTTAAATGTCCAGTGTCTTTTAATCTGTCAAAAGAACATCTTTTTATTAAGAATTTTTTAAAGAAATACCTTTTAGAAACGAATGATGCCACTGTTTTAACTAACCACAAGTCTCTTGTCTCTCTTGTGCAGGATCGAGAATCGGTGAGTCCAGTTCCAGGCCTCACACTAGGTGAGGCCAAAGACGTTTGGAGGAACGCAGCCCACCCAGCTCTCCAGAACAGGCTTAAGGACTTGTCGTGGATGGTGGCCCATGAGATCCTCCCGGTCAGGGCGGTTATGCACTCCAGAGGCATGGCCAAAAAACCCACCTGCCCACGGTCCGGATGTGGTTCCCCGGAGACCGTCTACCATCTGCTCTGGGAGTGCGGTGCTGCGCGGGACCTGTGGGCCAAGACCAGCCCCCTGGTTTTCCCGTGCCTGCCGGCGGGTCGGGCCCAGGTGGGATACAGGCTCGCCATCCTGGGGGTGGGTCAGGGCTTGAAGGAGCTAACATCACAGCAATTTACCTCGCTCTGGCTCACCCTCAACCATATCAAGGATGCCATCTGGGCCACCAGAAACCTGCTGGTGGGGAAACGCGTTACGGTGCCCCTCCACGCGTGCGAGCAATTAGTTAGATCTGCGCTGCAGGAGGCGCAGGACGTCGTTATTCGGATGGGGGGGCTGGGGTCACACCAAAGAGGTCCCGGCCACCCCCGACCCTGGCCGCCCGTAGATGCACCCTCACCACACCGGCTACGGGAACAGCGGGCCAGCGGGCCGGAGGAGAGGGGATCTCCGCTGGGCGCTGGAAGCGAGGAGTCCGGGGCCTGTTCTGGAGACCTGGAGTGAATGGACACTCTTGATAGGGACTCACCCTCGATCCTGTACAAGAGATGTTTTATTTGGCATATTTTATTGTTTTATTGTTTTATTGTTTTACATTTGCATTCCTGTTTTATTTTAATCCATTTTACCTTTCCTTTAAAACAACACACAACACACATGGACTTTTGCACAACACACCCACATAACTGTTTTTTTTACTGTAAATTATGTCCTTTTTGTTGTTTTAAAATATATGCAAAATGTGATTTATAAAGAAAAAAATGGATACTGAAAGAATGGAATGACACTGTGACAATAAAACTTTTTCGAAAGAAAAAATCTGTTCTTATCAGTTTAATATCTGATACGTGCCCTACCCGGGCACCACATATTAAATTGATTTTTGGTCCTGGGAGATGGAATAGGGGCTTGCTCCGTCCACTCCACGCATCGACCCGGTATTGCAGTACTTCTGGGAACGGTGCACCCTCCTAAAGTGTTCAATGAAAGAGTTGTAGTGGTCTTGTGTGGCAGAAGGTGATAATGGAGCTAGTGTGAGTGGGTGTTGTAGGTGATCATGTGCTATACTAGCCTGGGTAGAATTGTGGTGTAAAAACAAGACAAAAATGAACCCCTGTTCCTCTGTCAGTTTAACATCTGATCCATCCACTATTCGGGGACGGCGCATTATGTACATTTATGGCTCATGGAGCCGGATGCGGAGCGTGCAAAAAAAAAAAAAGCCCCTTTTTTGACTGGCAAACCGCTGGTGAGGATTGGGGAGAGGGACAGGGTGCTTCTGACTGAAGGCCTGGGAATTCATACTTACCTGGCAGGGGAGACACCATGATCAGGAAGGTGGTTCACCCAGGGCGAGGCTCGGCCATTGCACTCTGGGTTGTGCTGACCCCTGCGAATTCCCCAAATGTGGGAATCTCGACTGCATAATTTATGGTAGTGGGGGACTGCGTTCGCGCTCTCCCCTGGACAACACTGGTTAAAAGGGCAGATTGTTAAAGCTCCACTTGAGGTTCTTTTTTTTTTTTTTTTTTTTTTCTCCACTTCTTCAATATCCAGAGGCAGTCCAGAGAGTTGAACTGCGGCGGTTGCTCGAGAGATACGAAACAGTCTAGGACCGGTCTGTGTGAGGAGGGTTTTCTTTTTTCTCCTCAATTCTTCAAATAGTCTCCAATATTTGACGGACGACTTAGTTCACAGCAGTTGTCCTGGAGGCAAAGTTGTTCGGAATGAGGAGTTCTATCATGTGGTATGAAAACATTGTGCGCGTGTGAAACGTCACGTGATATACAGCCACCCATGTTGTGTTTTTTTCTGTTTACAGCGCCACCAAGTGGCCAGTCGCCGCATTCCTCTTCACGTGACCACGGGCTGAGCCCGTACACAGGTGTACCGAGTTGGGTGCAATTGTCTCATTCCGTTGGAGAGTTATAGCCGTTTAAGTAAAGCCCGCCTCGCCCACCCCCAACGTTTTGGCGTACCGTCGCCAACGTGGATGGAAATTCCAACTGTTTCCCGATCCCTGTTGGCAGTCGGACTCCAGAGAATCTTTCTGCACCGGTTTGGGTCAGATCGGGCAAAAAACCTAGGACTAGTGTGCAAAAGTAGGTTTTTCAGAAAATCCAAAATACCCGAAAATCTCGCCAGCGCGACCACCCAATCCGAGGCATGCATCTTGTTCGGCTCGAGCCAAGGATTCCGGTGATGTAAGACACTTGGGTCTGCGACCGACGGTCGAGGAGTTACGAGCCATTTCGTACTTTTGATCGCTGCAGCGCCACCTTGGGGCCGATCGGGGCGAGCCTTGGTGAGGTTGTAGTACCGGGCCGGTCCTACCATCCCTCAGAGTTTCAAGTCTCTACCACGGACGCTTTGGTCCGCCCGCTCACTTTTAAGGCGGAATGTTGATGATCCAAAATCCCAGGTTGCACTCCAGAGTGTCGTGCTGTGCACTCTGTTGTGATCCATTTTCGGTGTCAACCAATCTGAGCTGAGCTTGTTTGCCGGCGACCTTAGACCCTCTCGCCGCGGCCCAGGTGGGCGTGGCCTTTGCCGGCTCCCCCGCCTCGGCGTCGCTGCGTCATCGCTTCTCGGCCTTTTGGCTAAGATCAAGTGTAGTATCTGTTCTTATCAGTTTAATATCTGATACGTGCCCTACCCGGGCACCACATATTAAATTGATTTTTGGTCCTGGGAGATGGAATAGGGGCTTGCTCCGTCCACTCCACGCATCGACCCGGTATTGCAGTACTTCTGGGAACGGTGCACCCTCCTAAAGTGTTCAATGAAAGAGTTGTAGTGGTCTTGTGTGGCAGAAGGTGATAATGGAGCTAGTGTGAGTGGGTGTTGTAGGTGATCATGTGCTATACTAGCCTGGGTAGAATTGTGGTGTAAAAACAAGACAAAAATGAACCCCTGTTCCTCTGTCAGTTTAACATCTGATCCATCCACTATTCGGGGACGGCGCATTATGTACATTTATGGCTCATGGAGCCGGATGCGGAGCGTGCAAAAAAAAAAAAAGCCCCTTTTTTGACTGGCAAACCGCTGGTGAGGATTGGGGAGAGGGACAGGGTGCTTCTGACTGAAGGCCTGGGAATTCATACTTACCTGGCAGGGGAGACACCATGATCAGGAAGGTGGTTCACCCAGGGCGAGGCTCGGCCATTGCACTCTGGGTTGTGCTGACCCCTGCGAATTCCCCAAATGTGGGAATCTCGACTGCATAATTTATGGTAGTGGGGGACTGCGTTCGCGCTCTCCCCTGGACAACACTGGTTAAAAGGGCAGATTGTTAAAGCTCCACTTGAGGTTCTTTTTTTTTTTTTTTTTTTCTCCACTTCTTCAATATCCAGAGGCAGTCCAGAGAGTTGAACTGCGGCGGTTGCTCGAGAGATACGAAACAGTCTAGGACCGGTCTGTGTGAGGAGGGTTTTCTTTTTTCTCCTCAATTCTTCAAATAGTCTCCAATATTTGACGGACGACTTAGTTCACAGCAGTTGTCCTGGAGGCAAAGTTGTTCGGAATGAGGAGTTCTATCATGTGGTATGAAAACATTGTGCGCGTGTGAAACGTCACGTGATATACAGCCACCCATGTTGTGTTTTTTTCTGTTTACAGCGCCACCAAGTGGCCAGTCGCCGCATTCCTCTTCACGTGACCACGGGCTGAGCCCGTACACAGGTGTACCGAGTTGGGTGCAATTGTCTCATTCCGTTGGAGAGTTATAGCCGTTTAAGTAAAGCCCGCCTCGCCCACCCCCAACGTTTTGGCGTACCGTCGCCAACGTGGATGGAAATTCCAACTGTTTCCCGATCCCTGTTGGCAGTCGGACTCCAGAGAATCTTTCTGCACCGGTTTGGGTCAGATCGGGCAAAAAACCTAGGACTAGTGTGCAAAAGTAGGTTTTTCAGAAAATCCAAAATACCCGAAAATCTCGCCAGCGCGACCACCCAATCCGAGGCATGCATCTTGTTCGGCTCGAGCCAAGGATTCCGGTGATGTAAGACACTTGGGTCTGCGACCGACGGTCGAGGAGTTACGAGCCATTTCGTACTTTTGATCGCTGCAGCGCCACCTTGGGGCCGATCGGGGCGAGCCTTGGTGAGGTTGTAGTACCGGGCCGGTCCTACCATCCCTCAGAGTTTCAAGTCTCTACCACGGACGCTTTGGTCCGCCCGCTCACTTTTAAGGCGGAATGTTGATGATCCAAAATCCCAGGTTGCACTCCAGAGTGTCGTGCTGTGCACTCTGTTGTGATCCATTTTCGGTGTCAACCAATCTGAGCTGAGCTTGTTTGCCGGCGACCTTAGACCCTCTCGCCGCGGCCCAGGTGGGCGTGGCCTTTGCCGGCTCCCCCGCCTCGGCGTCGCTGCGTCATCGCTTCTCGGCCTTTTGGCTAAGATCAAGTGTAGTATCTGTTCTTATCAGTTTAATATCTGATACGTGCCCTACCCGGGCACCACATATTAAATTGATTTTTGGTCCTGGGAGATGGAATAGGGGCTTGCTCCGTCCACTCCACGCATCGACCCGGTATTGCAGTACTTCTGGGAACGGTGCACCCTCCTAAAGTGTTCAATGAAAGAGTTGTAGTGGTCTTGTGTGGCAGAAGGTGATAATGGAGCTAGTGTGAGTGGGTGTTGTAGGTGATCATGTGCTATACTAGCCTGGGTAGAATTGTGGTGTAAAAACAAGACAAAAATGAACCCCTGTTCCTCTGTCAGTTTAACATCTGATCCATCCACTATTCGGGGACGGCGCATTATGTACATTTATGGCTCATGGAGCCGGATGCGGAGCGTGCAAAAAAAAAAAAAGCCCCTTTTTTGACTGGCAAACCGCTGGTGAGGATTGGGGAGAGGGACAGGGTGCTTCTGACTGAAGGCCTGGGAATTCATACTTACCTGGCAGGGGAGACACCATGATCAGGAAGGTGGTTCACCCAGGGCGAGGCTCGGCCATTGCACTCTGGGTTGTGCTGACCCCTGCGAATTCCCCAAATGTGGGAATCTCGACTGCATAATTTATGGTAGTGGGGGACTGCGTTCGCGCTCTCCCCTGGACAACACTGGTTAAAAGGGCAGATTGTTAAAGCTCCACTTGAGGTTCTTTTTTTTTTTTTTTTTTTTTCTCCACTTCTTCAATATCCAGAGGCAGTCCAGAGAGTTGAACTGCGGCGGTTGCTCGAGAGATACGAAACAGTCTAGGACCGGTCTGTGTGAGGAGGGTTTTCTTTTTTCTCCTCAATTCTTCAAATAGTCTCCAATATTTGACGGACGACTTAGTTCACAGCAGTTGTCCTGGAGGCAAAGTTGTTCGGAATGAGGAGTTCTATCATGTGGTATGAAAACATTGTGCGCGTGTGAAACGTCACGTGATATACAGCCACCCATGTTGTGTTTTTTTCTGTTTACAGCGCCACCAAGTGGCCAGTCGCCGCATTCCTCTTCACGTGACCACGGGCTGAGCCCGTACACAGGTGTACCGAGTTGGGTGCAATTGTCTCATTCCGTTGGAGAGTTATAGCCGTTTAAGTAAAGCCCGCCTCGCCCACCCCCAACGTTTTGGCGTACCGTCGCCAACGTGGATGGAAATTCCAACTGTTTCCCGATCCCTGTTGGCAGTCGGACTCCAGAGAATCTTTCTGCACCGGTTTGGGTCAGATCGGGCAAAAAACCTAGGACTAGTGTGCAAAAGTAGGTTTTTCAGAAAATCCAAAATACCCGAAAATCTCGCCAGCGCGACCACCCAATCCGAGGCATGCATCTTGTTCGGCTCGAGCCAAGGATTCCGGTGATGTAAGACACTTGGGTCTGCGACCGACGGTCGAGGAGTTACGAGCCATTTCGTACTTTTGATCGCTGCAGCGCCACCTTGGGGCCGATCGGGGCGAGCCTTGGTGAGGTTGTAGTACCGGGCCGGTCCTACCATCCCTCAGAGTTTCAAGTCTCTACCACGGACGCTTTGGTCCGCCCGCTCACTTTTAAGGCGGAATGTTGATGATCCAAAATCCCAGGTTGCACTCCAGAGTGTCGTGCTGTGCACTCTGTTGTGATCCATTTTCGGTGTCAACCAATCTGAGCTGAGCTTGTTTGCCGGCGACCTTAGACCCTCTCGCCGCGGCCCAGGTGGGCGTGGCCTTTGCCGGCTCCCCCGCCTCGGCGTCGCTGCGTCATCGCTTCTCGGCCTTTTGGCTAAGATCAAGTGTAGTATCTGTTCTTATCAGTTTAATATCTGATACGTGCCCTACCCGGGCACCACATATTAAATTGATTTTTGGTCCTGGGAGATGGAATAGGGGCTTGCTCCGTCCACTCCACGCATCGACCCGGTATTGCAGTACTTCTGGGAACGGTGCACCCTCCTAAAGTGTTCAATGAAAGAGTTGTAGTGGTCTTGTGTGGCAGAAGGTGATAATGGAGCTAGTGTGAGTGGGTGTTGTAGGTGATCATGTGCTATACTAGCCTGGGTAGAATTGTGGTGTAAAAACAAGACAAAAATGAACCCCTGTTCCTCTGTCAGTTTAACATCTGATCCATCCACTATTCGGGGACGGCGCATTATGTACATTTATGGCTCATGGAGCCGGATGCGGAGCGTGCAAAAAAAAAAAAAGCCCCTTTTTTGACTGGCAAACCGCTGGTGAGGATTGGGGAGAGGGACAGGGTGCTTCTGACTGAAGGCCTGGGAATTCATACTTACCTGGCAGGGGAGACACCATGATCAGGAAGGTGGTTCACCCAGGGCGAGGCTCGGCCATTGCACTCTGGGTTGTGCTGACCCCTGCGAATTCCCCAAATGTGGGAATCTCGACTGCATAATTTATGGTAGTGGGGGACTGCGTTCGCGCTCTCCCCTGGACAACACTGGTTAAAAGGGCAGATTGTTAAAGCTCCACTTGAGGTTCTTTTTTTTTTTTTTTTTCTCCACTTCTTCAATATCCAGAGGCAGTCCAGAGAGTTGAACTGCGGCGGTTGCTCGAGAGATACGAAACAGTCTAGGACCGGTCTGTGTGAGGAGGGTTTTCTTTTTTCTCCTCAATTCTTCAAATAGTCTCCAATATTTGACGGACGACTTAGTTCACAGCAGTTGTCCTGGAGGCAAAGTTGTTCGGAATGAGGAGTTCTATCATGTGGTATGAAAACATTGTGCGCGTGTGAAACGTCACGTGATATACAGCCACCCATGTTGTGTTTTTTTCTGTTTACAGCGCCACCAAGTGGCCAGTCGCCGCATTCCTCTTCACGTGACCACGGGCTGAGCCCGTACACAGGTGTACCGAGTTGGGTGCAATTGTCTCATTCCGTTGGAGAGTTATAGCCGTTTAAGTAAAGCCCGCCTCGCCCACCCCCAACGTTTTGGCGTACCGTCGCCAACGTGGATGGAAATTCCAACTGTTTCCCGATCCCTGTTGGCAGTCGGACTCCAGAGAATCTTTCTGCACCGGTTTGGGTCAGATCGGGCAAAAAACCTAGGACTAGTGTGCAAAAGTAGGTTTTTCAGAAAATCCAAAATACCCGAAAATCTCGCCAGCGCGACCACCCAATCCGAGGCATGCATCTTGTTCGGCTCGAGCCAAGGATTCCGGTGATGTAAGACACTTGGGTCTGCGACCGACGGTCGAGGAGTTACGAGCCATTTCGTACTTTTGATCGCTGCAGCGCCACCTTGGGGCCGATCGGGGCGAGCCTTGGTGAGGTTGTAGTACCGGGCCGGTCCTACCATCCCTCAGAGTTTCAAGTCTCTACCACGGACGCTTTGGTCCGCCCGCTCACTTTTAAGGCGGAATGTTGATGATCCAAAATCCCAGGTTGCACTCCAGAGTGTCGTGCTGTGCACTCTGTTGTGATCCATTTTCGGTGTCAACCAATCTGAGCTGAGCTTGTTTGCCGGCGACCTTAGACCCTCTCGCCGCGGCCCAGGTGGGCGTGGCCTTTGCCGGCTCCCCCGCCTCGGCGTCGCTGCGTCATCGCTTCTCGGCCTTTTGGCTAAGATCAAGTGTAGTATCTGTTCTTATCAGTTTAATATCTGATACGTGCCCTACCCGGGCACCACATATTAAATTGATTTTTGGTCCTGGGAGATGGAATAGGGGCTTGCTCCGTCCACTCCACGCATCGACCCGGTATTGCAGTACTTCTGGGAACGGTGCACCCTCCTAAAGTGTTCAATGAAAGAGTTGTAGTGGTCTTGTGTGGCAGAAGGTGATAATGGAGCTAGTGTGAGTGGGTGTTGTAGGTGATCATGTGCTATACTAGCCTGGGTAGAATTGTGGTGTAAAAACAAGACAAAAATGAACCCCTGTTCCTCTGTCAGTTTAACATCTGATCCATCCACTATTCGGGGACGGCGCATTATGTACATTTATGGCTCATGGAGCCGGATGCGGAGCGTGCAAAAAAAAAAAAAGCCCCTTTTTTGACTGGCAAACCGCTGGTGAGGATTGGGGAGAGGGACAGGGTGCTTCTGACTGAAGGCCTGGGAATTCATACTTACCTGGCAGGGGAGACACCATGATCAGGAAGGTGGTTCACCCAGGGCGAGGCTCGGCCATTGCACTCTGGGTTGTGCTGACCCCTGCGAATTCCCCAAATGTGGGAATCTCGACTGCATAATTTATGGTAGTGGGGGACTGCGTTCGCGCTCTCCCCTGGACAACACTGGTTAAAAGGGCAGATTGTTAAAGCTCCACTTGAGGTTCTTTTTTTTTTTTTTTTTTTTCTCCACTTCTTCAATATCCAGAGGCAGTCCAGAGAGTTGAACTGCGGCGGTTGCTCGAGAGATACGAAACAGTCTAGGACCGGTCTGTGTGAGGAGGGTTTTCTTTTTTCTCCTCAATTCTTCAAATAGTCTCCAATATTTGACGGACGACTTAGTTCACAGCAGTTGTCCTGGAGGCAAAGTTGTTCGGAATGAGGAGTTCTATCATGTGGTATGAAAACATTGTGCGCGTGTGAAACGTCACGTGATATACAGCCACCCATGTTGTGTTTTTTTCTGTTTACAGCGCCACCAAGTGGCCAGTCGCCGCATTCCTCTTCACGTGACCACGGGCTGAGCCCGTACACAGGTGTACCGAGTTGGGTGCAATTGTCTCATTCCGTTGGAGAGTTATAGCCGTTTAAGTAAAGCCCGCCTCGCCCACCCCCAACGTTTTGGCGTACCGTCGCCAACGTGGATGGAAATTCCAACTGTTTCCCGATCCCTGTTGGCAGTCGGACTCCAGAGAATCTTTCTGCACCGGTTTGGGTCAGATCGGGCAAAAAACCTAGGACTAGTGTGCAAAAGTAGGTTTTTCAGAAAATCCAAAATACCCGAAAATCTCGCCAGCGCGACCACCCAATCCGAGGCATGCATCTTGTTCGGCTCGAGCCAAGGATTCCGGTGATGTAAGACACTTGGGTCTGCGACCGACGGTCGAGGAGTTACGAGCCATTTCGTACTTTTGATCGCTGCAGCGCCACCTTGGGGCCGATCGGGGCGAGCCTTGGTGAGGTTGTAGTACCGGGCCGGTCCTACCATCCCTCAGAGTTTCAAGTCTCTACCACGGACGCTTTGGTCCGCCCGCTCACTTTTAAGGCGGAATGTTGATGATCCAAAATCCCAGGTTGCACTCCAGAGTGTCGTGCTGTGCACTCTGTTGTGATCCATTTTCGGTGTCAACCAATCTGAGCTGAGCTTGTTTGCCGGCGACCTTAGACCCTCTCGCCGCGGCCCAGGTGGGCGTGGCCTTTGCCGGCTCCCCCGCCTCGGCGTCGCTGCGTCATCGCTTCTCGGCCTTTTGGCTAAGATCAAGTGTAGTATCTGTTCTTATCAGTTTAATATCTGATACGTGCCCTACCCGGGCACCACATATTAAATTGATTTTTGGTCCTGGGAGATGGAATAGGGGCTTGCTCCGTCCACTCCACGCATCGACCCGGTATTGCAGTACTTCTGGGAACGGTGCACCCTCCTAAAGTGTTCAATGAAAGAGTTGTAGTGGTCTTGTGTGGCAGAAGGTGATAATGGAGCTAGTGTGAGTGGGTGTTGTAGGTGATCATGTGCTATACTAGCCTGGGTAGAATTGTGGTGTAAAAACAAGACAAAAATGAACCCCTGTTCCTCTGTCAGTTTAACATCTGATCCATCCACTATTCGGGGACGGCGCATTATGTACATTTATGGCTCATGGAGCCGGATGCGGAGCGTGCAAAAAAAAAAAAAGCCCCTTTTTTGACTGGCAAACCGCTGGTGAGGATTGGGGAGAGGGACAGGGTGCTTCTGACTGAAGGCCTGGGAATTCATACTTACCTGGCAGGGGAGACACCATGATCAGGAAGGTGGTTCACCCAGGGCGAGGCTCGGCCATTGCACTCTGGGTTGTGCTGACCCCTGCGAATTCCCCAAATGTGGGAATCTCGACTGCATAATTTATGGTAGTGGGGGACTGCGTTCGCGCTCTCCCCTGGACAACACTGGTTAAAAGGGCAGATTGTTAAAGCTCCACTTGAGGTTCTTTTTTTTTTTTTTTTTTTTTCTCCACTTCTTCAATATCCAGAGGCAGTCCAGAGAGTTGAACTGCGGCGGTTGCTCGAGAGATACGAAACAGTCTAGGACCGGTCTGTGTGAGGAGGGTTTTCTTTTTTCTCCTCAATTCTTCAAATAGTCTCCAATATTTGACGGACGACTTAGTTCACAGCAGTTGTCCTGGAGGCAAAGTTGTTCGGAATGAGGAGTTCTATCATGTGGTATGAAAACATTGTGCGCGTGTGAAACGTCACGTGATATACAGCCACCCATGTTGTGTTTTTTTCTGTTTACAGCGCCACCAAGTGGCCAGTCGCCGCATTCCTCTTCACGTGACCACGGGCTGAGCCCGTACACAGGTGTACCGAGTTGGGTGCAATTGTCTCATTCCGTTGGAGAGTTATAGCCGTTTAAGTAAAGCCCGCCTCGCCCACCCCCAACGTTTTGGCGTACCGTCGCCAACGTGGATGGAAATTCCAACTGTTTCCCGATCCCTGTTGGCAGTCGGACTCCAGAGAATCTTTCTGCACCGGTTTGGGTCAGATCGGGCAAAAAACCTAGGACTAGTGTGCAAAAGTAGGTTTTTCAGAAAATCCAAAATATCCGAAAATCTCGCCAGCGCGACCACCCAATCCGAGGCATGCATCTTGTTCGGCTCGAGCCAAGGATTCCGGTGATGTAAGACACTTGGGTCTGCGACCGACGGTCGAGGAGTTACGAGCCATTTCGTACTTTTGATCGCTGCAGCGCCACCTTGGGGCCGATCGGGGCGAGCCTTGGTGAGGTTGTAGTACCGGGCCGGTCCTACCATCCCTCAGAGTTTCAAGTCTCTACCACGGACGCTTTGGTCCGCCCGCTCACTTTTAAGGCGGAATGTTGATGATCCAAAATCCCAGGTTGCACTCCAGAGTGTCGTGCTGTGCACTCTGTTGTGATCCATTTTCGGTGTCAACCAATCTGAGCTGAGCTTGTTTGCCGGCGACCTTAGACCCTCTCGCCGCGGCCCAGGTGGGCGTGGCCTTTGCCGGCTCCCCCGCCTCGGCGTCGCTGCGTCATCGCTTCTCGGCCTTTTGGCTAAGATCAAGTGTAGTATCTGTTCTTATCAGTTTAATATCTGATACGTGCCCTACCCGGGCACCACATATTAAATTGATTTTTGGTCCTGGGAGATGGAATAGGGGCTTGCTCCGTCCACTCCACGCATCGACCCGGTATTGCAGTACTTCTGGGAACGGTGCACCCTCCTAAAGTGTTCAATGAAAGAGTTGTAGTGGTCTTGTGTGGCAGAAGGTGATAATGGAGCTAGTGTGAGTGGGTGTTGTAGGTGATCATGTGCTATACTAGCCTGGGTAGAATTGTGGTGTAAAAACAAGACAAAAATGAACCCCTGTTCCTCTGTCAGTTTAACATCTGATCCATCCACTATTCGGGGACGGCGCATTATGTACATTTATGGCTCATGGAGCCGGATGCGGAGCGTGCAAAAAAAAAAAAAGCCCCTTTTTTGACTGGCAAACCGCTGGTGAGGATTGGGGAGAGGGACAGGGTGCTTCTGACTGAAGGCCTGGGAATTCATACTTACCTGGCAGGGGAGACACCATGATCAGGAAGGTGGTTCACCCAGGGCGAGGCTCGGCCATTGCACTCTGGGTTGTGCTGACCCCTGCGAATTCCCCAAATGTGGGAATCTCGACTGCATAATTTATGGTAGTGGGGGACTGCGTTCGCGCTCTCCCCTGGACAACACTGGTTAAAAGGGCAGATTGTTAAAGCTCCACTTGAGGTTCTTTTTTTTTTTTTTTTTTTTTCTCCACTTCTTCAATATCCAGAGGCAGTCCAGAGAGTTGAACTGCGGCGGTTGCTCGAGAGATACGAAACAGTCTAGGACCGGTCTGTGTGAGGAGGGTTTTCTTTTTTCTCCTCAATTCTTCAAATAGTCTCCAATATTTGACGGACGACTTAGTTCACAGCAGTTGTCCTGGAGGCAAAGTTGTTCGGAATGAGGAGTTCTATCATGTGGTATGAAAACATTGTGCGCGTGTGAAACGTCACGTGATATACAGCCACCCATGTTGTGTTTTTTTCTGTTTACAGCGCCACCAAGTGGCCAGTCGCCGCATTCCTCTTCACGTGACCACGGGCTGAGCCCGTACACAGGTGTACCGAGTTGGGTGCAATTGTCTCATTCCGTTGGAGAGTTATAGCCGTTTAAGTAAAGCCCGCCTCGCCCACCCCCAACGTTTTGGCGTACCGTCGCCAACGTGGATGGAAATTCCAACTGTTTCCCGATCCCTGTTGGCAGTCGGACTCCAGAGAATCTTTCTGCACCGGTTTGGGTCAGATCGGGCAAAAAACCTAGGACTAGTGTGCAAAAGTAGGTTTTTCAGAAAATCCAAAATATCCGAAAATCTCGCCAGCGCGACCACCCAATCCGAGGCATGCATCTTGTTCGGCTCGAGCCAAGGATTCCGGTGATGTAAGACACTTGGGTCTGCGACCGACGGTCGAGGAGTTACGAGCCATTTCGTACTTTTGATCGCTGCAGCGCCACCTTGGGGCCGATCGGGGCGAGCCTTGGTGAGGTTGTAGTACCGGGCCGGTCCTACCATCCCTCAGAGTTTCAAGTCTCTACCACGGACGCTTTGGTCCGCCCGCTCACTTTTAAGGCGGAATGTTGATGATCCAAAATCCCAGGTTGCACTCCAGAGTGTCGTGCTGTGCACTCTGTTGTGATCCATTTTCGGTGTCAACCAATCTGAGCTGAGCTTGTTTGCCGGCGACCTTAGACCCTCTCGCCGCGGCCCAGGTGGGCGTGGCCTTTGCCGGCTCCCCCGCCTCGGCGTCGCTGCGTCATCGCTTCTCGGCCTTTTGGCTAAGATCAAGTGTAGTATCTGTTCTTATCAGTTTAATATCTGATACGTGCCCTACCCGGGCACCACATATTAAATTGATTTTTGGTCCTGGGAGATGGAATAGGGGCTTGCTCCGTCCACTCCACGCATCGACCCGGTATTGCAGTACTTCTGGGAACGGTGCACCCTCCTAAAGTGTTCAATGAAAGAGTTGTAGTGGTCTTGTGTGGCAGAAGGTGATAATGGAGCTAGTGTGAGTGGGTGTTGTAGGTGATCATGTGCTATACTAGCCTGGGTAGAATTGTGGTGTAAAAACAAGACAAAAATGAACCCCTGTTCCTCTGTCAGTTTAACATCTGATCCATCCACTATTCGGGGACGGCGCATTATGTACATTTATGGCTCATGGAGCCGGATGCGGAGCGTGCAAAAAAAAAAAAAGCCCCTTTTTTGACTGGCAAACCGCTGGTGAGGATTGGGGAGAGGGACAGGGTGCTTCTGACTGAAGGCCTGGGAATTCATACTTACCTGGCAGGGGAGACACCATGATCAGGAAGGTGGTTCACCCAGGGCGAGGCTCGGCCATTGCACTCTGGGTTGTGCTGACCCCTGCGAATTCCCCAAATGTGGGAATCTCGACTGCATAATTTATGGTAGTGGGGGACTGCGTTCGCGCTCTCCCCTGGACAACACTGGTTAAAAGGGCAGATTGTTAAAGCTCCACTTGAGGTTCTTTTTTTTTTTTTTTTTTCTCCACTTCTTCAATATCCAGAGGCAGTCCAGAGAGTTGAACTGCGGCGGTTGCTCGAGAGATACGAAACAGTCTAGGACCGGTCTGTGTGAGGAGGGTTTTCTTTTTTCTCCTCAATTCTTCAAATAGTCTCCAATATTTGACGGACGACTTAGTTCACAGCAGTTGTCCTGGAGGCAAAGTTGTTCGGAATGAGGAGTTCTATCATGTGGTATGAAAACATTGTGCGCGTGTGAAACGTCACGTGATATACAGCCACCCATGTTGTGTTTTTTTCTGTTTACAGCGCCACCAAGTGGCCAGTCGCCGCATTCCTCTTCACGTGACCACGGGCTGAGCCCGTACACAGGTGTACCGAGTTGGGTGCAATTGTCTCATTCCGTTGGAGAGTTATAGCCGTTTAAGTAAAGCCCGCCTCGCCCACCCCCAACGTTTTGGCGTACCGTCGCCAACGTGGATGGAAATTCCAACTGTTTCCCGATCCCTGTTGGCAGTCGGACTCCAGAGAATCTTTCTGCACCGGTTTGGGTCAGATCGGGCAAAAAACCTAGGACTAGTGTGCAAAAGTAGGTTTTTCAGAAAATCCAAAATACCCGAAAATCTCGCCAGCGCGACCACCCAATCCGAGGCATGCATCTTGTTCGGCTCGAGCCAAGGATTCCGGTGATGTAAGACACTTGGGTCTGCGACCGACGGTCGAGGAGTTACGAGCCATTTCGTACTTTTGATCGCTGCAGCGCCACCTTGGGGCCGATCGGGGCGAGCCTTGGTGAGGTTGTAGTACCGGGCCGGTCCTACCATCCCTCAGAGTTTCAAGTCTCTACCACGGACGCTTTGGTCCGCCCGCTCACTTTTAAGGCGGAATGTTGATGATCCAAAATCCCAGGTTGCACTCCAGAGTGTCGTGCTGTGCACTCTGTTGTGATCCATTTTCGGTGTCAACCAATCTGAGCTGAGCTTGTTTGCCGGCGACCTTAGACCCTCTCGCCGCGGCCCAGGTGGGCGTGGCCTTTGCCGGCTCCCCCGCCTCGGCGTCGCTGCGTCATCGCTTCTCGGCCTTTTGGCTAAGATCAAGTGCAAGTGGCTTGACCGCAGTTCTTGGTTGCTAAAGGTCTGTGAAGGAGTGGGGAAGTGATGGCGGAAGGAATTTTTGAGAGAAGAGTAAAGAACACGTCAAGACTTTACTGGGAAGGATCCAGAGAAGAAGAGATGCCGGAAAGGGAAGAATTCATCCAAAAAGTTATCATCAATTTGTTGAAGATTGACCCTCCAGAGATTCTCGGAATCCAAAGAAATGGCAAAGATAAGTATTTTGATGTCACGATGAAAGACAGCATTTTGTTTCAGAGACTTTTGGAAAAGTTCAGAGAAAATGAAGGTCAGCGTCCTCTGGATAAGTTTAGAATACAGTCCTTGGGGAGAAATAATTTCCGGATTTTGACAATCAACATGTTTGACATGAATATGGAAGATGAAGAGGTGGAATCTTTTCTTCGAAACCATGTTAAAATAATATCGACAGTAAGGTACAGAAGGGACAGATTCGGGGTATGGAACGGACAAAGGCAGTATCAAGTGTTGCTCAACGAGGACCCTGCTGGTTTCCAGGGTTACCATCATCCTCCGGCCAATTTTAAAATTGCGGGTGTAAGGGGGTACATAGTGTACTCCGGTCAGCCTCAATTTTGTAGAAGATGTCAGGAATTTGGACACTTGGAATACCAATGCGTTATAAGATGTCTGAACTGTAAAGAATTGGGGCATGCTGCCTCAGAGTGTCTGAAACCGAAAGTGTGCAAGGAGTGTGGGGCTACTGATCATCTTTTCAGGACATGTCCAAAACGGAAAAGAACGTATGCCAGTGCAGCAAGAGGAGAAGATGGAGAAGACCTTAGGCCAATTGAAGTTGTTATTAAGGAAGTACAGGCATACCATGGAGCTCTTACTGGCCAGAATGAAGAAGTATACCAGATGGGTTCACCTACGGATACAGAGATAATGGAGGGAGTGAGAGGAGTCACAGCAGGATGCCCTGTTTTAGCTTCTGTCCCAGCCGAGCTAACAAATCCAGCTTTTGAGGAATCGGAGAAAATGGAAGAGGAGGGGGGTGAGTTACAGGGTACAGTGAGTCCAGACACCCTACATCTCACAACTAATATTTCCTGGGGTGACAGAATGGAGGATGAGGAAGAGCAAGGAGCTGAAGGATCCTGGAAGTTAGCTTCTAAGACAAGTAAAAGGAAATTGGAAGGAAACGAGGAAGAAAATAAGATTGAGGTATCAAATTCATTTAGTGTGCTGGATCAGCGGACGGATGATGAGGAGTCTTTGAGCTTACCTGAGTTTGCGGATGGATCGTCGATGGCTGGGTCCCTGATAGTGCCTCCTGTGGTAACATCAGAGGAAGAGGTGGAGGTTTCGGAGCTGGGGTCGATGTCTGGTAGTTTCCTATCGAGGGAAGACGTGGAGTTTTTTATAGGGACCACTGGATTCATAGAAGGCACAGACAAGGAGAAAAGAAATGGAAAGAAGAAGAAAACGTTACCTGATGATCTTTATGAATGATGGACTTGAAGTTTGTATCTCTCAATGTGAGAGGTTTGAGGGATGCTGGAAAGAGGGGTGCTCTGTTTTGTTCTCTGTTATCTATGGACTTCGAGGTGGCATTCCTACAAGAGTGTCACCTGAAAGGAGAAGAAGATACAATAACTTTTTCTAAAGAATGGACTTCCGGGGTGTCATATTGGAGTATTGGGAATGTACATTCAGATGGACTGGGGATAGTGTTTAAGAAAAATGGATTCATGATAGAGAATTATGTATCTCTTGTGCCGGGGAGATTACAATGTCTGGATGCACGATGGGGTGAGTATAAATATCGCTTTATTAATGTATATGCACCCTGTAATAGAAGTAAAAGACTGGAATTTTTCAAAAACTTACCAAATTTATGGGATACCAATAGATGTGTAATAATGGGGGGTGATTTCAATATAACGTTGGACAGTTTGGAAAAAAATGGGGAAATTGACTTCTCAGGGATTTACTTAAAAGAGGAATTAGGAGAGCATTTCTTACAGGATGCATATAGGAAATGTTATAAAGATGATCCAGGGTTTACATGGGGTAATACGAGGGGCAATAGAAGTAGATTAGATTATTTTTTTATAACACAGGGGATAGAAATAAAAGAGTTGAGGATTGTACCATGTTGGTGTTCGGATCATGGAATGTTGTTAGTCACAATAGTTAATAATGAGGTAAGCATGGGTAAGGGCTATTGGAAGATGAATATTAGTTTGTTGGAGGATGATATATTTAAAAAGGAATTTAAAGATTTTTACAAATTATGGCAAGAGTTTAAAGTGGGGTATGTATCGCTTTTAGAATGGTGGGAGGTGATGAAAAAAGAAATTGCGGGGTTTTGCATAAGATATACAGAAAAGAAAAGAAGACAGGAAAGGAGGGAGGTTTGGAAGGACAATAATAGATTGCAAAAAATAATGGCAAATCAAAATGTTGGGTTAGAGGTGAGAGAGGAGGAAATTGCGGACATAAAGGGGAAAATTAAAATGTACTATACTAAAAAGGCAAAGGAGTTTGCGTTTTTAGCAAAGGTAGAGGAAAGGGAAAAAGATGAGAAAGTAACTAAATATTTTTTTCAAACAATAAAACAGAAACAGAGAGGGGAAATAATTGATGGGTTTATGTCAGAAAAAGGAGAAGTTAAAGGTAAAGAAAACATGTTTAAATATGTCTGTGGCTTTTATAAGGAACTGTTTTCTAAAAGAGAGGTAGATGGGAGGAAGGAAGGGGAGTTATTGGGAGGTATAAAGAGAGTCCTACTTAAGAAACATAGAGAAAAAATAGGGGGTGAGATCAAGGAAGAGGAAATTAAAGCAGCCCTTACCTCAATGAAAGGGAATAAAACTCCAGGGGGGGATGGGTTGCCGAAAGAGTTTTATGGGTGCTTTTGGGACATCATAAAAAAAGATTTGGTGATGGTATATAGAGAGGTGTATAAGACAGGCAAGTTAACTGAGTCTATGAGTTCGGGGGTAATACACCTAATCCACAAGAAAGGTGAAAAAAAAGATATAAAAAATTGGAGACCAATAACCGTTTTAACAACTGATTATAAAATTTTAAGTAAGTGTTTAACAAATAGGTTACTGGAGGTGATGTCGGTATTAGTGAATCCAGATCAAACTTGTGGGGTTAAGGGAAGGGCTGGTTCTTTTAATTTATTGCTCATAAGAGATATCATTAGCTGGGTTGAAGAGAGAGATCTGCCTTTGTGCATACTGAGTCTAGATCAGGAGAAAGCCTTCGACAGGGTTAACCATGAATTCTTATTTAAGGTATTAGGGGAAATGAATGTTGGGGAAGAGTTTATCTCATGGGTAAGGGTCCTATATAATGAAGTACATAGTAGGGTGAAGATAAATGGGGTTTTGAGTGAACCGATTGAACAAAGGGGAGGTGTTAGGCAGGGATGTCCATTGTCTCCTCTGTTGTATGTCTTGTTTATAGAGCCTTTGGCAGAAAGAATAAGGAACGAGCAATACATTGAAGGAGTGCACATACCGGGAGGGTTGGGTGAACGGGTAAAAGTATCTCAGTATGCAGACGATACAACTGTATTTATGTCTACAGATAGAGGGTTGGATAAAGTGGTGCAAATATTGGAAATGTATTGTGCAGCTACTGGCTCGGCCATAAACTATGCCAAATCATCATTAATGTATTGTGGAAAATGGAAAGGAAGGAAAGAGGTGAGGCACGGTTTTTCGTTGTGTCCTACGGGAATCAAAATTTTGGGGGTTAAATTTTATCATAAAGATTCGGCTAAACTAAATTGGGAGGAAAAAATTGAGAGGGTAAAAAAGAAATTGAACATTTGGAGGAGCAGAAAGCTTAGTATTACGGGGAAGGGGTTAGTAGTTAAGGTAGATCTGTTGTCTAGTTTGATTTACTTAGCCCTAATCTTTCCAATTCCTGCGAAAAGTAAATTAATTTTGACTAGGTTGGTCTTTTCATTTATATGGGGTGGGAAATATGAACCTGTTAAAAGGGAACAGATGTACCTAGAGGTTGAAGAAGGAGGTAGAGCGGTGGTGTGTATTCCTTTAAAGTTAGAGGTACTTTACATTTGTTTTTTATGTAAGATACTTATAAATAATGTGGAGCATAAAGCTATGTATTTTGTAAAATTGTGGGCAGCTCTGCCATTAAGGAGAATTGTTCCCTTGGACAACAGAGGACCAAAGGCTGAGAGTAGACCTTGGCAATATGAAAAGTTAATTTTGTTTTTAAGAGCCCATCCTGGTTGTGTAAAGGAGGAGTTACTAAAAAATCATAAACAATTATATCAAGATTTAAAAGAGAAAATGGTAGTAACACAACAAGCAGAAATGAGAAAGAAAAAAGTTAAGTGGAAATGTATTCAACATGAAAATTTAAGTAATGAGAGGAAGGATTTGAATTGGCTCGTAGCTTTGAATAGATTGCCGGTGAGGGAAAGATTGTATAATCAAGGATCTACAGGCACAAGAGGTTGTCCAAGAGGTTGTCCAGGGGACGAGACTCTACATCATGTTTTTTGTGAATGTTATTTAGCTCATTGCTTTTGGAAAAGAATACAACAACTGTTAAGGTTAGTAAGAATTGATATTGTTTTGAACCCTGACTTAATTGTAGGAGGAAAAGGGTTGGGACAGTCAAAAAAGGAAAGGATAATCTGGTGCATAATAAGTATTGGTAAAGAGATATTGTGGGAGGAACGGAATGCTCAAGTAAAAAAGAAAAGAGAAGGTAGAACATCAAAGCAATTGTGGTATGAATTGAAATACAAAGTGTTAATGGAAGCTAAAATATGGAAAATAAGAATGGAAAAAGATGAATATTTGCTTTTGTGGGGTGAATTGGAAAAACATTGTACTGTAAATAAATAAATAATAAAAAAAAAAAAAAAAAAAAAAAAAAAAAATCTGTTCTTATCAGTTTAATATCTGATACGTGCCCTACCCGGGCACCACATATTAAATTGATTTTTGGTCCTGGGAGATGGAATAGGGGCTTGCTCCGTCCACTCCACGCATCGACCCGGTATTGCAGTACTTCTGGGAACGGTGCACCCTCCTAAAGTGTTCAATGAAAGAGTTGTAGTGGTCTTGTGTGGCAGAAGGTGATAATGGAGCTAGTGTGAGTAGGTGTTGTAGGTGATCATGTGCTATACTAGCCTGGGTAGAATTGTGGTGTAAAAACAAGACAAAAATGAACCCCTGTTCCTCTGTCAGTTTAACATCTGATCCATCCACTATTCGGGGACGGCGCATTATGTACATTTATGGCTCATGGAGCCGGATGCGGAGCGTGCAAAAAAAAAAAAAGCCCCTTTTTTGACTGGCAAACCGCTGGTGAGGATTGGGGAGAGGGACAGGGTGCTTCTGACTGAAGGCCTGGGAATTCATACTTACCTGGCAGGGGAGACACCATGATCAGGAAGGTGGTTCACCCAGGGCGAGGCTCGGCCATTGCACTCTGGGTTGTGCTGACCCCTGCGAATTCCCCAAATGTGGGAATCTCGACTGCATAATTTATGGTAGTGGGGGACTGCGTTCGCGCTCTCCCCTGGACAACACTGGTTAAAAGGGCAGATTGTTAAAGCTCCACTTGAGGTTCTTTTTTTTTTTTTTTTTTTTTTCTCCACTTCTTCAATATCCAGAGGCAGTCCAGAGAGTTGAACTGCGGCGGTTGCTCGAGAGATACGAAACAGTCTAGGACCGGTCTGTGTGAGGAGGGTTTTCTTTTTTCTCCTCAATTCTTCAAATAGTCTCCAATATTTGACGGACGACTTAGTTCACAGCAGTTGTCCTGGAGGCAAAGTTGTTCGGAATGAGGAGTTCTATCATGTGGTATGAAAACATTGTGCGCGTGTGAAACGTCACGTGATATACAGCCACCCATGTTGTGTTTTTTTCTGTTTACAGCGCCACCAAGTGGCCAGTCGCCGCATTCCTCTTCACGTGACCACGGGCTGAGCCCGTACACAGGTGTACCGAGTTGGGTGCAATTGTCTCATTCCGTTGGAGAGTTATAGCCGTTTAAGTAAAGCCCGCCTCGCCCACCCCCAACGTTTTGGCGTACCGTCGCCAACGTGGATGGAAATTCCAACTGTTTCCCGATCCCTGTTGGCAGTCGGACTCCAGAGAATCTTTCTGCACCGGTTTGGGTCAGATCGGGCAAAAAACCTAGGACTAGTGTGCAAAAGTAGGTTTTTCAGAAAATCCAAAATACCCGAAAATCTCGCCAGCGCGACCACCCAATCCGAGGCATGCATCTTGTTCGGCTCGAGCCAAGGATTCCGGTGATGTAAGACACTTGGGTCTGCGACCGACGGTCGAGGAGTTACGAGCCATTTCGTACTTTTGATCGCTGCAGCGCCACCTTGGGGCCGATCGGGGCGAGCCTTGGTGAGGTTGTAGTACCGGGCCGGTCCTACCATCCCTCAGAGTTTCAAGTCTCTACCACGGACGCTTTGGTCCGCCCGCTCACTTTTAAGGCGGAATGTTGATGATCCAAAATCCCAGGTTGCACTCCAGAGTGTCGTGCTGTGCACTCTGTTGTGATCCATTTTCGGTGTCAACCAATCTGAGCTGAGCTTGTTTGCCGGCGACCTTAGACCCTCTCGCCGCGGCCCAGGTGGGCGTGGCCTTTGCCGGCTCCCCCGCCTCGGCGTCGCTGCGTCATCGCTTCTCGGCCTTTTGGCTAAGATCAAGTGTAGTATCTGTTCTTATCAGTTTAATATCTGATACGTGCCCTACCCGGGCACCACATATTAAATTGATTTTTGGTCCTGGGAGATGGAATAGGGGCTTGCTCCGTCCACTCCACGCATCGACCCGGTATTGCAGTACTTCTGGGAACGGTGCACCCTCCTAAAGTGTTCAATGAAAGAGTTGTAGTGGTCTTGTGTGGCAGAAGGTGATAATGGAGCTAGTGTGAGTGGGTGTTGTAGGTGATCATGTGCTATACTAGCCTGGGTAGAATTGTGGTGTAAAAACAAGACAAAAATGAACCCCTGTTCCTCTGTCAGTTTAACATCTGATCCATCCACTATTCGGGGACGGCGCATTATGTACATTTATGGCTCATGGAGCCGGATGCGGAGCGTGCAAAAAAAAAAAAAGCCCCTTTTTTGACTGGCAAACCGCTGGTGAGGATTGGGGAGAGGGACAGGGTGCTTCTGACTGAAGGCCTGGGAATTCATACTTACCTGGCAGGGGAGACACCATGATCAGGAAGGTGGTTCACCCAGGGCGAGGCTCGGCCATTGCACTCTGGGTTGTGCTGACCCCTGCGAATTCCCCAAATGTGGGAATCTCGACTGCATAATTTATGGTAGTGGGGGACTGCGTTCGCGCTCTCCCCTGGACAACACTGGTTAAAAGGGCAGATTGTTAAAGCTCCACTTGAGGTTCTTTTTTTTTTTTTTTTTTTTCTCTCCACTTCTTCAATATCCAGAGGCAGTCCAGAGAGTTGAACTGCGGCGGTTGCTCGAGAGATACGAAACAGTCTAGGACCGGTCTGTGTGAGGAGGGTTTTCTTTTTTCTCCTCAATTCTTCAAATAGTCTCCAATATTTGACGGACGACTTAGTTCACAGCAGTTGTCCTGGAGGCAAAGTTGTTCGGAATGAGGAGTTCTATCATGTGGTATGAAAACATTGTGCGCGTGTGAAACGTCACGTGATATACAGCCACCCATGTTGTGTTTTTTTCTGTTTACAGCGCCACCAAGTGGCCAGTCGCCGCATTCCTCTTCACGTGACCACGGGCTGAGCCCGTACACAGGTGTACCGAGTTGGGTGCAATTGTCTCATTCCGTTGGAGAGTTATAGCCGTTTAAGTAAAGCCCGCCTCGCCCACCCCCAACGTTTTGGCGTACCGTCGCCAACGTGGATGGAAATTCCAACTGTTTCCCGATCCCTGTTGGCAGTCGGACTCCAGAGAATCTTTCTGCACCGGTTTGGGTCAGATCGGGCAAAAAACCTAGGACTAGTGTGCAAAAGTAGGTTTTTCAGAAAATCCAAAATACCCGAAAATCTCGCCAGCGCGACCACCCAATCCGAGGCATGCATCTTGTTCGGCTCGAGCCAAGGATTCCGGTGATGTAAGACACTTGGGTCTGCGACCGACGGTCGAGGAGTTACGAGCCATTTCGTACTTTTGATCGCTGCAGCGCCACCTTGGGGCCGATCGGGGCGAGCCTTGGTGAGGTTGTAGTACCGGGCCGGTCCTACCATCCCTCAGAGTTTCAAGTCTCTACCACGGACGCTTTGGTCCGCCCGCTCACTTTTAAGGCGGAATGTTGATGATCCAAAATCCCAGGTTGCACTCCAGAGTGTCGTGCTGTGCACTCTGTTGTGATCCATTTTCGGTGTCAACCAATCTGAGCTGAGCTTGTTTGCCGGCGACCTTAGACCCTCTCGCCGCGGCCCAGGTGGGCGTGGCCTTTGCCGGCTCCCCCGCCTCGGCGTCGCTGCGTCATCGCTTCTCGGCCTTTTGGCTAAGATCAAGTGTAGTATCTGTTCTTATCAGTTTAATATCTGATACGTGCCCTACCCGGGCACCACATATTAAATTGATTTTTGGTCCTGGGAGATGGAATAGGGGCTTGCTCCGTCCACTCCACGCATCGACCCGGTATTGCAGTACTTCTGGGAACGGTGCACCCTCCTAAAGTGTTCAATGAAAGAGTTGTAGTGGTCTTGTGTGGCAGAAGGTGATAATGGAGCTAGTGTGAGTGGGTGTTGTAGGTGATCATGTGCTATACTAGCCTGGGTAGAATTGTGGTGTAAAAACAAGACAAAAATGAACCCCTGTTCCTCTGTCAGTTTAACATCTGATCCATCCACTATTCGGGGACGGCGCATTATGTACATTTATGGCTCATGGAGCCGGATGCGGAGCGTGCAAAAAAAAAAAAAGCCCCTTTTTTGACTGGCAAACCGCTGGTGAGGATTGGGGAGAGGGACAGCGTGCTTCTGACTGAAGGCCTGGGAATTCATACTTACCTGGCAGGGGAGACACCATGATCAGGAAGGTGGTTCACCCAGGGCGAGGCTCGGCCATTGCACTCTGGGTTGTGCTGACCCCTGCGAATTCCCCAAATGTGGGAATCTCGACTGCATAATTTATGGTAGTGGGGGACTGCGTTCGCGCTCTCCCCTGGACAACACTGGTTAAAAGGGCAGATTGTTAAAGCTCCACTTGAGGTTCTTTTTTTTTTTTTTTTTTTTCTCTCCACTTCTTCAATATCCAGAGGCAGTCCAGAGAGTTGAACTGCGGCGGTTGCTCGAGAGATACGAAACAGTCTAGGACCGGTCTGTGTGAGGAGGGTTTTCTTTTTTCTCCTCAATTCTTCAAATAGTCTCCAATATTTGACGGACGACTTAGTTCACAGCAGTTGTCCTGGAGGCAAAGTTGTTCGGAATGAGGAGTTCTATCATGTGGTATGAAAACATTGTGCGCGTGTGAAACGTCACGTGATATACAGCCACCCATGTTGTGTTTTTTTCTGTTTACAGCGCCACCAAGTGGCCAGTCGCCGCATTCCTCTTCACGTGACCACGGGCTGAGCCCGTACACAGGTGTACCGAGTTGGGTGCAATTGTCTCATTCCGTTGGAGAGTTATAGCCGTTTAAGTAAAGCCCGCCTCGCCCACCCCCAACGTTTTGGCGTACCGTCGCCAACGTGGATGGAAATTCCAACTGTTTCCCGATCCCTGTTGGCAGTCGGACTCCAGAGAATCTTTCTGCACCGGTTTGGGTCAGATCGGGCAAAAAACCTAGGACTAGTGTGCAAAAGTAGGTTTTTCAGAAAATCCAAAATACCCGAAAATCTCGCCAGCGCGACCACCCAATCCGAGGCATGCATCTTGTTCGGCTCGAGCCAAGGATTCCGGTGATGTAAGACACTTGGGTCTGCGACCGACGGTCGAGGAGTTACGAGCCATTTCGTACTTTTGATCGCTGCAGCGCCACCTTGGGGCCGATCGGGGCGAGCCTTGGTGAGGTTGTAGTACCGGGCCGGTCCTACCATCCCTCAGAGTTTCAAGTCTCTACCACGGACGCTTTGGTCCGCCCGCTCACTTTTAAGGCGGAATGTTGATGATCCAAAATCCCAGGTTGCACTCCAGAGTGTCGTGCTGTGCACTCTGTTGTGATCCATTTTCGGTGTCAACCAATCTGAGCTGAGCTTGTTTGCCGGCGACCTTAGACCCTCTCGCCGCGGCCCAGGTGGGCGTGGCCTTTGCCGGCTCCCCCGCCTCGGCGTCGCTGCGTCATCGCTTCTCGGCCTTTTGGCTAAGATCAAGTGTAGTATCTGTTCTTATCAGTTTAATATCTGATACGTGCCCTACCCGGGCACCACATATTAAATTGATTTTTGGTCCTGGGAGATGGAATAGGGGCTTGCTCCGTCCACTCCACGCATCGACCCGGTATTGCAGTACTTCTGGGAACGGTGCACCCTCCTAAAGTGTTCAATGAAAGAGTTGTAGTGGTCTTGTGTGGCAGAAGGTGATAATGGAGCTAGTGTGAGTGGGTGTTGTAGGTGATCATGTGCTATACTAGCCTGGGTAGAATTGTGGTGTAAAAACAAGACAAAAATGAACCCCTGTTCCTCTGTCAGTTTAACATCTGATCCATCCACTATTCGGGGACGGCGCATTATGTACATTTATGGCTCATGGAGCCGGATGCGGAGCGTGCAAAAAAAAAAAAAGCCCCTTTTTTGACTGGCAAACCGCTGGTGAGGATTGGGGAGAGGGACAGGGTGCTTCTGACTGAAGGCCTGGGAATTCATACTTACCTGGCAGGGGAGACACCATGATCAGGAAGGTGGTTCACCCAGGGCGAGGCTCGGCCATTGCACTCTGGGTTGTGCTGACCCCTGCGAATTCCCCAAATGTGGGAATCTCGACTGCATAATTTATGGTAGTGGGGGACTGCGTTCGCGCTCTCCCCTGGACAACACTGGTTAAAAGGGCAGATTGTTAAAGCTCCACTTGAGGTTCTTTTTTTTTTTTTTTTTTTTTTCTCCACTTCTTCAATATCCAGAGGCAGTCCAGAGAGTTGAACTGCGGCGGTTGCTCGAGAGATACGAAACAGTCTAGGACCGGTCTGTGTGAGGAGGGTTTTCTTTTTTCTCCTCAATTCTTCAAATAGTCTCCAATATTTGACGGACGACTTAGTTCACAGCAGTTGTCCTGGAGGCAAAGTTGTTCGGAATGAGGAGTTCTATCATGTGGTATGAAAACATTGTGCGCGTGTGAAACGTCACGTGATATACAGCCACCCATGTTGTGTTTTTTTCTGTTTACAGCGCCACCAAGTGGCCAGTCGCCGCATTCCTCTTCACGTGACCACGGGCTGAGCCCGTACACAGGTGTACCGAGTTGGGTGCAATTGTCTCATTCCGTTGGAGAGTTATAGCCGTTTAAGTAAAGCCCGCCTCGCCCACCCCCAACGTTTTGGCGTACCGTCGCCAACGTGGATGGAAATTCCAACTGTTTCCCGATCCCTGTTGGCAGTCGGACTCCAGAGAATCTTTCTGCACCGGTTTGGGTCAGATCGGGCAAAAAACCTAGGACTAGTGTGCAAAAGTAGGTTTTTCAGAAAATCCAAAATACCCGAAAATCTCGCCAGCGCGACCACCCAATCCGAGGCATGCATCTTGTTCGGCTCGAGCCAAGGATTCCGGTGATGTAAGACACTTGGGTCTGCGACCGACGGTCGAGGAGTTACGAGCCATTTCGTACTTTTGATCGCTGCAGCGCCACCTTGGGGCCGATCGGGGCGAGCCTTGGTGAGGTTGTAGTACCGGGCCGGTCCTACCATCCCTCAGAGTTTCAAGTCTCTACCACGGACGCTTTGGTCCGCCCGCTCACTTTTAAGGCGGAATGTTGATGATCCAAAATCCCAGGTTGCACTCCAGAGTGTCGTGCTGTGCACTCTGTTGTGATCCATTTTCGGTGTCAACCAATCTGAGCTGAGCTTGTTTGCCGGCGACCTTAGACCCTCTCGCCGCGGCCCAGGTGGGCGTGGCCTTTGCCGGCTCCCCCGCCTCGGCGTCGCTGCGTCATCGCTTCTCGGCCTTTTGGCTAAGATCAAGTGTAGTATCTGTTCTTATCAGTTTAATATCTGATACGTGCCCTACCCGGGCACCACATATTAAATTGATTTTTGGTCCTGGGAGATGGAATAGGGGCTTGCTCCGTCCACTCCACGCATCGACCCGGTATTGCAGTACTTCTGGGAACGGTGCACCCTCCTAAAGTGTTCAATGAAAGAGTTGTAGTGGTCTTGTGTGGCAGAAGGTGATAATGGAGCTAGTGTGAGTGGGTGTTGTAGGTGATCATGTGCTATACTAGCCTGGGTAGAATTGTGGTGTAAAAACAAGACAAAAATGAACCCCTGTTCCTCTGTCAGTTTAACATCTGATCCATCCACTATTCGGGGACGGCGCATTATGTACATTTATGGCTCATGGAGCCGGATGCGGAGCGTGCAAAAAAAAAAAAAGCCCCTTTTTTGACTGGCAAACCGCTGGTGAGGATTGGGGAGAGGGACAGGGTGCTTCTGACTGAAGGCCTGGGAATTCATACTTACCTGGCAGGGGAGACACCATGATCAGGAAGGTGGTTCACCCAGGGCGAGGCTCGGCCATTGCACTCTGGGTTGTGCTGACCCCTGCGAATTCCCCAAATGTGGGAATCTCGACTGCATAATTTATGGTAGTGGGGGACTGCGTTCGCGCTCTCCCCTGGACAACACTGGTTAAAAGGGCAGATTGTTAAAGCTCCACTTGAGGTTCTTTTTTTTTTTTTTTTTTTTTCTCCACTTCTTCAATATCCAGAGGCAGTCCAGAGAGTTGAACTGCGGCGGTTGCTCGAGAGATACGAAACAGTCTAGGACCGGTCTGTGTGAGGAGGGTTTTCTTTTTTCTCCTCAATTCTTCAAATAGTCTCCAATATTTGACGGACGACTTAGTTCACAGCAGTTGTCCTGGAGGCAAAGTTGTTCGGAATGAGGAGTTCTATCATGTGGTATGAAAACATTGTGCGCGTGTGAAACGTCAGGTGATATACAGCCACCCATGTTGTGTTTTTTTCTGTTTACAGCGCCACCAAGTGGCCAGTCGCCGCATTCCTCTTCACGTGACCACGGGCTGAGCCCGTACACAGGTGTACCGAGTTGGGTGCAATTGTCTCATTCCGTTGGAGAGTTATAGCCGTTTAAGTAAAGCCCGCCTCGCCCACCCCCAACGTTTTGGCGTACCGTCGCCAACGTGGATGGAAATTCCAACTGTTTCCCGATCCCTGTTGGCAGTCGGACTCCAGAGAATCTTTCTGCACCGGTTTGGGTCAGATCGGGCAAAAAACCTAGGACTAGTGTGCAAAAGTAGGTTTTTCAGAAAATCCAAAATACCCGAAAATCTCGCCAGCGCGACCACCCAATCCGAGGCATGCATCTTGTTCGGCTCGAGCCAAGGATTCCGGTGATGTAAGACACTTGGGTCTGCGACCGACGGTCGAGGAGTTACGAGCCATTTCGTACTTTTGATCGCTGCAGCGCCACCTTGGGGCCGATCGGGGCGAGCCTTGGTGAGGTTGTAGTACCGGGCCGGTCCTACCATCCCTCAGAGTTTCAAGTCTCTACCACGGACGCTTTGGTCCGCCCGCTCACTTTTAAGGCGGAATGTTGATGATCCAAAATCCCAGGTTGCACTCCAGAGTGTCGTGCTGTGCACTCTGTTGTGATCCATTTTCGGTGTCAACCAATCTGAGCTGAGCTTGTTTGCCGGCGACCTTAGACCCTCTCGCCGCGGCCCAGGTGGGCGTGGCCTTTGCCGGCTCCCCCGCCTCGGCGTCGCTGCGTCATCGCTTCTCGGCCTTTTGGCTAAGATCAAGTGTAGTATCTGTTCTTTTCAGTTTAATATCTGATACGTGCCCTACCCGGGCACCACATATTAAATTGATTTTTGGTCCTGGGAGATGGAATAGGGGCTTGCTCCGTCCACTCCACGCATCGACCCGGTATTGCAGTACTTCTGGGAACGGTGCACCCTCCTAAAGTGTTCAATGAAAGAGTTGTAGTGGTCTTGTGTGGCAGAAGGTGATAATGGAGCTAGTGTGAGTGGGTGTTGTAGGTGATCATGTGCTATACTAGCCTGGGTAGAATTGTGGTGTAAAAACAAGACAAAAATGAACCCCTGTTCCTCTGTCAGTTTAACATCTGATCCATCCACTATTCGGGGACGGCGCATTATGTACATTTATGGCTCATGGAGCCGGATGCGGAGCGTGCAAAAAAAAAAAAAAGCCCCTTTTTTGACTGGCAAACCGCTGGTGAGGATTGGGGAGAGGGACAGGGTGCTTCTGACTGAAGGCCTGGGAATTCATACTTACCTGGCAGGGGAGACACCATGATCAGGAAGGTGGTTCACCCAGGGCGAGGCTCGGCCATTGCACTCTGGGTTGTGCTGACCCCTGCGAATTCCCCAAATGTGGGAATCTCGACTGCATAATTTATGGTAGTGGGGGACTGCGTTCGCGCTCTCCCCTGGACAACACTGGTTAAAAGGGCAGATTGTTAAAGCTCCACTTGAGGTTCTTTTTTTTTTTTTTTTTTTTTTCTCCACTTCTTCAATATCCAGAGGCAGTCCAGAGAGTTGAACTGCGGCGGTTGCTCGAGAGATACGAAACAGTCTAGGACCGGTCTGTGTGAGGAGGGTTTTCTTTTTTCTCCTCAATTCTTCAAATAGTCTCCAATATTTGACGGACGACTTAGTTCACAGCAGTTGTCCTGGAGGCAAAGTTGTTCGGAATGAGGAGTTCTATCATGTGGTATGAAAACATTGTGCGCGTGTGAAACGTCAGGTGATATACAGCCACCCATGTTGTGTTTTTTTCTGTTTACAGCGCCACCAAGTGGCCAGTCGCCGCATTCCTCTTCACGTGACCACGGGCTGAGCCCGTACACAGGTGTACCGAGTTGGGTGCAATTGTCTCATTCCGTTGGAGAGTTATAGCCGTTTAAGTAAAGCCCGCCTCGCCCACCCCCAACGTTTTGGCGTACCGTCGCCAACGTGGATGGAAATTCCAACTGTTTCCCGATCCCTGTTGGCAGTCGGACTCCAGAGAATCTTTCTGCACCGGTTTGGGTCAGATCGGGCAAAAAACCTAGGACTAGTGTGCAAAAGTAGGTTTTTCAGAAAATCCAAAATACCCGAAAATCTCGCCAGCGCGACCACCCAATCCGAGGCATGCATCTTGTTCGGCTCGAGCCAAGGATTCCGGTGATGTAAGACACTTGGGTCTGCGACCGACGGTCGAGGAGTTACGAGCCATTTCGTACTTTTGATCGCTGCAGCGCCACCTTGGGGCCGATCGGGGCGAGCCTTGGTGAGGTTGTAGTACCGGGCCGGTCCTACCATCCCTCAGAGTTTCAAGTCTCTACCACGGACGCTTTGGTCCGCCCGCTCACTTTTAAGGCGGAATGTTGATGATCCAAAATCCCAGGTTGCACTCCAGAGTGTCGTGCTGTGCACTCTGTTGTGATCCATTTTCGGTGTCAACCAATCTGAGCTGAGCTTGTTTGCCGGCGACCTTAGACCCTCTCGCCGCGGCCCAGGTGGGCGTGGCCTTTGCCGGCTCCCCCGCCTCGGCGTCGCTGCGTCATCGCTTCTCGGCCTTTTGGCTAAGATCAAGTGTCTGGTCCCAAGGTAGAGACAGCGATCGCCTCTTGGAGGTTTTTCCGGCTCGGGTCCTTCCGTGACTTGAGCCTCAAACTTTTGAGAGGTACATTGATCCAGCTGCTTTTATTCCGGTTCGGTTTTAAGGTAAGACCTTTTTATCTATTTATTTATTTTTTTATTTATTGTTTTAAGTTTTAGGCTGTTGGTGCCTCCACCATGTCGGCTGCCCGTGCCGGCATGCGGAGGCACCACAGCGTGCGGTTTTTATTTAAAGAGGTGAATGGTAAGCTCCTGGGGTTGTCACGTCTTGACTTCTCCAGGAAGCTGATCCAGAAAACCCTCAATTTTAAACCTGATGACTTGAACTGCTTGGTAACTCTCCCCCTGAACAAAGGTTTTGATTTAAGTTTCAAAAGCGCTTCCCTGTTAACTGAATTCTGGCAAAGGTTTGATGCATGCAAAGCCCAGTTTTCAATGTTTACTGTGGAAAAACTTTCTGACAATTCACTTAAAACCGTGATTGTCAGGATGTTTAATGAAACTGTGAATGGAGAAGACATTTGTGTCTGGTTGGGTAGATTTTGCACTGTTCGGGGGCAACCAGTCAAAGTGTTAGATGAAGACGGCATCTGGAATTGCTCCTGGCGAATTCCCATTAAACAATGGGAAGACGCCGGGGGCTACCAGGGCCTGAAACACCTACCTTCAATGATTGTGTTGGGAGAGAACAGAGGCTACATTCACTATCAAGGAATGCCTAAATTGTGCAGAAAGTGTGGGAGAATGGGGCATTTAGCCGATGCATGCAATGAATTAACATGTGGGAAGTGTAGAGGAATTGGTCATACTTTTGAAGAATGTACCATTGGCAGAAGGTGTAATCTTTGTGGTGAAACTAACCATCTCTACAGAGATTGCCCTAAAAGTTTTGCCAACAAATTGAAAGGTAACAAAATGGCCGCCCCACATGTGGAACAAACAAAAGAGCAAAGGAAGGAGGAGGCGGTCCCTGAGGTTTTGGCGGGAAATTCTATTTCCCAGCCAGCCTCAGGGAGTGGGCAGGAGGAAGGAAGTGGGGCGGCCATAGGGGCGGAGCCAAGTTTTAACAGCAAACAGAGTGAGGAAGCCGTTCCCCAACAAGAGATAAGCGAAAACAAAATAGAGGAGGAGGATGTAACGGCTTCCTCGCTCTACACCGTATCGGAGGTTAGCGTGGTGGATAGTGGGGGTGAATCCGAGGGTTCACTTCCCAATGCTCAGGTGCAAAAAAGGTCTGCGAGATCTCCTCTGCTTCAAACAGAGGAGAAAAGGCTGCGGGCATCGCTCCGGCTAGATAGTACCTCCTTGGTAGATCTAGACCGTGTGTGGCCCGCAGATTCTCCCAATGAAGTCTCCTTTTTGCACGTTAAGCTAATAACATCGTCGCCGAAGGATCCACAAGAGGCCCTCTCTGTGGACTCCAAGGTGACGAGCATTTGCCCTCCTGATCCCAGTTTTTCTGGGGAAAAGGAGAAGCAAGTGATACATGACATAACATGATTTTAATGTAACTTTCTGCAGTCTTTTGGTTTTATTCTTCTATTAATGCTTGTATTTTTAACCATACTGCTCATGGCCCTCACTATCTCTACAATCAATGTGAGAAGTGTGAGGTCTACTCTGCGAGCACAGAGTGTGTTATCCTTTTTAAAAACTTTTAAGTCAGATGTGTTTTTATTGCAAGAATGTGGTTTGCCTTTTTTAACAAATTACAGGAAGTGGGAGGAGATTTGGACCCCAGGATTTTCCATTTGGAGTGGGTCCAATTTTAACAAAAATGACGGTGTTGCTATTTTAATCAAAAATCCCAACCTTTTGGTGAAGGGCAGCACTGTGGTGAGGGACGGGCGGGCAATTTTAGCAAATCTGACTTTTTTAGGTAAGGATCTTAATATTTTAAATATGTATGGTTTTACAGAAAAAAATAACAGGTATGAGCTTTTAGAAGACTCGCAACCCCACATGCTAGGCAGGGCTCCCCTAGTGGTAGCAGGGGATTTTAATTGTGTTTTATCAAAAAATGACAGAAAGAGGGTAGGAGATGATTTTAAGGTAGACAAGACATCGGTTTTATTACAAAATATAGTCAAAGATTTTAAGTTAGTCGACTGTTTTAAAACAATGCATCAAAGAGAGGAGGGCTTCACCTGGTTCAGTGGTGACGGTGCCAGAGCCTCTCGAATTGACTATGTTTTTACAAGGGACCTCCCGCCGACCGATGCTACATTGACCCCCCTCTTTTTTTCCGATCACATGATGCTGTCTTGCACTCTTTCACTTCCCACGGGTGTGACTGCAGGGGGAGGGCTGTGGAAGCTGAACTGTTCCCTGTTAGAAGACGAGGAAGTGGTAAAAGAGTATAGGGAGCAGTTCAGCCAATGGCAGACCCTCCAGGACTTTTATGACTCACGTGCACAGTGGTGGGAGATGGTGAAACATAGGACAGGACGGTTTTTTAAACAAATTGGGAGAGAAAAAAAGAATAAAGAAAAAAGACGCATGATGGGGTTGCAAAAAAGACTGCAGAGATATTTTAACCTTTTAAACAATGGATTGGATTTTACAAATGAAATAAAAGAAGTAAAGAAAGAAATGTCAGATCTGTCTGAAATAAAGAGCAAAGGTGTCATTTTAAGATGTAAAGAAAGGGAGTTAGAGGAAGGAGA